>NC_138228.1:644661-734661 GCF_964197995.2 Scardinius erythrophthalmus
GAGGGACTTAGGCTCTCTATAGCGCGCGCTGACGATTCGACCGGAAATGATGTTGACCTTAAACGCGCGGCAAAATATTCCTGTATGTACCATATTATGAACCTCGTCAGTGATGAAGGTAAAATTCATTGCACCTTTGAGAGATTTTTGAGATCTGAGATTTTCTCAGATGAACTGTGAGAAGACTTAGCTATGAGAGAATGATGATGGAACCTACTTGTTTATATTTCTGTAAGTTTATCCCGAACTTAAGCTGTTTTGGAGATGAATCACGAGTTTGTTCTGGAGTTGTTTTGAGGTAAAGACACTCTGTGGAACACGTTCTGTACAGTGGGCTTTAGCTTTAGGTCGGACTGCAATGTAATCTGCCTTATTATGTGTAAATCACAATTCATTGATCATGATGCCTCGTATTTGAATATGTCCACTGGCAACATAAAATAACATGCCTTATTTTGAACAAGAACCAAAGAGGTTCAGAGTTGAAATTAGGTTAAGTGAAACACAAAAGCTATTTCGCTATTCTTATTTTAATTTTAATATCTTTGTTTAATTAATTATATATATTAATACAAATATATATAAAGATATGAATTAGTTAAAGTCGACAGGAAATGGAAGATGTGCTCGTTTTTTCTTTCCTATTGAGCCATTTAGTGAAACGCTTCTCGAACAAGAACAAATGTGGGCGGGGCTTGATTGTGTTTGTAGGGGAATTGATTGGATGGTTGTGGTTTGCTATTGGCTGATCTCATGTGAGTGACAGGTTGCCCCGCCCTCGTCATCAGAGAAGAGAAGAGAGGCTGCAAGAGGAACTTATTCTGATTCAACATTACCAGAAACATCTTCTCAAAGAATTATGAGTTTAGTTGTGTTATATGTTGTCTGCAGTGTGCAGAATTAAATCATTTAGGCTGTAACACTGTGTTTTATCCTGCAGGCGGAGCCAAACTAAAGCTGTTCAAGCTAACGTTCATAGAATCACTAGAGATTAAAAATCAACTGTTGCATCATTTTGGCTCAATGTGCTGAAAGCATAAGAAAAACGGAAAAATTAATATAGCCTCAGTAAATGTAATTTGCCTTCAATCTTATTTTGCTTTTTGCAATATAGGATAGTATGTGTACTACTTTCTCATCAATCTTGAGTTATGAACACACTCCTCTGAATGAGTTGAACATTATATATTTTTATAAGACTTTCCCACAGACTCCATCAGGAGTAAACTAATCCGTTTGAAGCTTTAATAAACAAACAGCCTACTTAATAACTAGTCACTACTTAATGCTCCGCGTGTTCATGTCACCGGTGTTCCTCTAGAGGAGAGCGTGAGAAGATCACTGGAGTTCACAGCATGCAGACCGACCGCATACTTCTACTCAACTATTGTTCAGGTTTATGTAACTTCAACATGAAACCACAACACGAAACTTTAATGCATTTAGAGAAGTCATTTATTGTAAACAACTATGCATAAATTATAGTAACTATATATTAACTATATATAACTATATATATAAATAACTATATATAACAAAAATAATGATTTATTCAATATATAAAAAAATATTTATTTATGTATTGATGCACAACATTTTCTAATTCAGTGATTCCCGGTGCAAGATCAACAAAATAGTACCTTAACAGTATTTCTAATCTATAGTGTTTTTCACACAGAAAATATTGATGTTAATGTTTATGGTAATTTACGCAGCACGTTTGAGCTTCAACAAGAACCAATGAGGTTCATTCTAGTGTTACGCAGCACGTTTGAGCTTCAGCAAGAACCAATGAGGTTCATTATCGTGTTACGCAGCACGTTTGATCTTCAGCAAGAACCAATGAGGTTCATTATCGTGTTACGCAGCACGTTTGAGCTTCAGCAAGAACCAATGAGGTTCATTCTCGTGTTACGCAGCACGTTTGAGCTTCAGCAAGAGCCAATGAGGTTCATTATCGTGTTACGCAGCACGTTTGAGCTTCAGCAAGAACCAATGAGGTTCATTCTCGTGTTACGCAGCACGTTTGATCTTCTGCAAGAACCAATGAGGTTCATTCTAGTGTTACGCAGCACGTTTGAGCTTCAGCAAGAACCAATGAGGTTCATTATCGTGTTACGCAGCACGTTTGATCTTCAGCAAGAACCAATGAGGTTCATTATCGTGTTACGCAGCACGTTTGAGCTTCAGCAAGAACCAATGAGGTTCATTCTAGTGTTACGCAGCACGTTTGATCTTCTGCAAGAACCAATGATGTTCATTCTCGTGTTACACAGCACGTTTGATCTTCTGCAAGAACCAATGAGGTTCATTCTCGTGTTACACAGCACGTTTGATCTTCTGCAAGAACCAATGAGGTTCATTCTCGTGTTACGCAGCACGTTTGATCTTCTGCAAGAACCAATGAGGTTCATTCTCGTGTTACGCAGCACGTTTGAGCTTCAGCAAGAACCAATGAGGTTCATTCTAGTGTTACGCAGCACGTTTGAGCTTCAGCAAGAACCAGTGAGGTTCATTCTCGTGTTACGCAGCACGTTTGAGCTTTGCAAGAACCAATGAGGTTCATTCTAGTGTTACGCAGCACGTTTGAGCTTTGCAAGAACCAATGAGGTTCATTCTAGTGTTACGCAGCACGTTTGATCTTCTGCAAGAACCAATGAGGTTCATTCTAGTGTTACGCAGCACGTTTGATCTTCTGCAAGAACCAATGAGGTTCATTCTCGTGTTACGCAGCACGTTTGAGCTTTGCAAGAACCAATGATGTTCATTCTCGTGTTACGCAGCACGTTTGAGCTTCAGCAAGAACCAATGAGGATCATTCTAGTGTTACGCAGCACGTTTGAGCTTCAGCAAGAACCAATGAGGTTCATTCTAGTGTTACGCAGCACGTTTGAGCTTCAGCAAGAACCAATGAGGTTCATTCTAGTGTTACGCAGCACGTTTGAGCTTCAGCAAGAACCAATGAGGTTCATTCTAGTGTTACGCAGCACGTTTGATCTTCTGCAAGAACCAATGAGGTTCATTCTCGTGTTACGCAGCACGTTTGAGCTTTGCAAGAACCAATGAGGTTCATTCTAGTGTTACGCAGCACGTTTGATCTTCTGCAAGAACCAATGAGGTTCATTATCGTGTTACACAGCACGTTTGAGCTTTGCAAGAACCAATGAGGGTCATTCTAGTGTTACGCAGCATGTTTGAGCTTCAGCAAGAACCAATGAGGGTCATTCTTGTGTTACGCAGCACGTTTGATCTTCTGCAAGAACCAATGAGGATCATTCTAGTGTTACGCAGCACGTTTGAGCTTCTGCAAGAACCAATGAGGATCATTCTAGTGTTACGCAGCACGTTTGAGCTTCTGCAAAAACCAATGATGTTCATTCTAGTGTTACGCAGCACGTTTGAGCTTCAGCAAGAACCAATGAGGTTCATTCTAGTGTTACGCAGCACGTTTGATCTTCTGCAAGAACCAATGAGGTTCATTCTCGTGTTACGCAGCACGTTTGAGCTTTGCAAGAACCAATGAGGGTCATTCTAGTGTTACGCAGCACGTTTGAGCTTCAGCAAGAACCAATGAGGGTCATTCTTGTGTTACACAGCACGTTTGATCTTCAGCAAGAACCAATGAGGATCATTCTCGTGTTACGCAGCACGTTTGATCTTCTGCAAGAACCAATGAGGATCATTCTAGTGTTACGCAGCACGTTTGAGCTTTGCAAGAACCAATGAGGGTCATTCTAGTGTTACGCAGCACGTTTGATCTTCAGCAAGAACCAATGAGGATCATTCTCGTGTTACGCAGCACGTTTGATCTTCTGCAAGAACCAATGAGGATCATTCTAGTGTTACGCAGCACGTTTGAGCTTCTGCAAAAACCAATGATGTTCATTCTAGTGTTACGCAGCACGTTTGAGCTTCAGCAAGAACCAATGAGGTTCATTCTAGTGTTACGCAGCACGTTTGATCTTCTGCAAGAACCAATGAGGTTCATTCTCGTGTTACGCAGCACGTTTGAGCTTTGCAAGAACCAATGAGGGTCATTCTAGTGTTACGCAGCACGTTTGAGCTTCAGCAAGAACCAATGAGGGTCATTCTTGTGTTACACAGCACGTTTGATCTTCAGCAAGAACCAATGAGGATCATTCTCGTGTTACGCAGCACGTTTGATCTTCAGCAAGAACCAATGAGGATCATTCTCGTGTTACGCAGCACGTTTGAGCTTCAGCAAGAACCAATGAGGATCATTCTCGTGTTACGCAGCACGTTTGAGCTTCAGCAAGAACCAATGAGGATCATTCTCGTGTTACGCAGCACGTTTGATCTTCAGCAAGAACCAATGATGTTCATTCTAGTGTTACGCAGCACGTTTGAGCTTTGCAAGAACCAATGAGGATCATTCTCGTGTTACGCAGCACGTTTGATCTTCAGCAAGAACCAATGATGTTCATTCTAGTGTTACGCAGCACGTTTGAGCTTTGCAAGAACCAATGAGGATCATTCTCGTGTTACGCAGCACGTTTGATCTTTGCAAGAACCAATGATGTTCATTCTCGTGTTACGCAGCACGTTTGATCTTCTGCAAGAACCAATGAGGATCATTCTAGTGTTACGCAGCACGTTTGATCTTTGCAAGAACCAATGATGTTCATTCTCGTGTTACGCAGCACGTTTGAGCTTTGCAAGAACCAATGAGGTTCATTCTAGTGTTACGCAGCACGTTTGAGCTTCAGCAAGAACCAATGAGGTTCATTCTCGTGTTACGCAGCACGTTTGAGCTTCAGCAAGAACCAATGAGGTTCATTCTCGTGCAACGCAGCACGTTTGAGCTTCAGCAAGAACCAATGAGGTTCATTCTCGTGCTACGCAGCACATTTGATCTTCTGCAAGAACCAATGAGGTTCATTCTCGTGTTACGCAGCACGTTTGAGCTTCAGCAAGAACCGATGAGGATCATTCTCGTGTTACGCAGCACGTTTGAGCTTCAGCAAGAACCAATGAGGTTCATTCTCGTGTTACGCAGCACGTTTGAGCTTCAGCAAGAACCAATGAGGTTCATTCTCGTGTTACGCAGCACGTTTGATCTTCAGCAAGAACCAATGATGTTCATTCTCGTGTTACGCAGCACGTTTGAGCTTTGCAAGAACCAATGAGGTTCATTCTAGTGTTACGCAGCACGTTTGAGCTTCAGCAAGAACCAATGAGGTTCATTCTCATGTTACGCAGCACGTTTGAGCTTCAGCAAGAACCAATGAGGTTCATTCTCGTGTTACGCAGCACGTTTGATCTTCTGCAAGAACCAATGAGGTTCATTCTCGTGTTACGCAGCACGTTTGAGCTTCAGCAAGAACCAATGAGGTTCATTCTAGTGTTACGCAGCACGTTTGATCTTCAGCAAGAACCAATGATGTTCATTCTCGTGTTACGCAGCACGTTTGAGCTTTGCAAGAACCAATGAGGTTCATTCTAGTGTTACGCAGCACGTTTGATCTTCTGCAAGAACCAATGAGGTTCATTCTCGTGTTACGCAGCACGTTTGAGCTTCAGCAAGAACCAATGAGGATCATTCTCGTGTTACGCAGCACGTTTGAGCTTCAGCAAAAACCAATGAGGTTCATTCTCGTGTTACGCAGCACGTTTGAGCTTCAGCAAGAACCAATGAGGTTCATTCTCGTGTTACGCAGCACGTTTGAGCTTCTGCAAGAACCAATGAGGTTCATTCTCGTGTTACGCAGCACGTTTGATCTTCTGCAAGAACCAATGAGGTTCATTCTCGTGTTACGCAGCACGTTTGAGCTTCAGCAAGAACCAATGAGGTTCATTCTCGTGTTACGCAGCACGTTTGATCTTCTGCAAGAACCAATGAGGTTCATTCTCGTGTTACGCAGCACGTTTGAGCTTCAGCAAGAACCAATGAGGATCATTCTCGTGTTACGCAGCACGTTTGAGATTCAGCAAGAACCAATGAGGTTCATTCTCGTGTTACGCAGCACGTTTGATCTTCTGCAAGAACCAATGAGGTTCATTCTAGTGTTACGCAGCACGTTTGAGCTTCAGCAAGAACCAATGAGGGTCATTCTCGTGTTACGCAGCACGTTTGATCTTCTGCAAGAACCAATGAGGTTCATTCTAGTGTTCCGCAGCACGTTTGAGCTTCAGCAAGAACCAATGAGGTTCATTCTCGTGTTACGCAGCACGTTTGATCTTCTGCAAGAACCAATGATGTTCATTCTCGTGTTACGCAGCACGTTTGATCTTCTGCAAGAACCAATGAGGTTCATTCTCGTGTTACGCAGCACATTTGAGCTTTGCAAGAACCAATGAGGTTCATTCTAGTGTTACGCAGCACGTTTGAGCTTCAACAAGAACCAATGAGGTTCATTATCGTGTTACGCAGCACGTTTGAGCTTCAACAAGAACCAATGAGGGTCATTCTTGTGTTACGCAGCACGTTTGATCTTCAGCAAGAACCAATGATGTTCATTCTCGTGTTACGCAGCACGTTTGAGCTTCAGCAAGAACCAATGAGGTTCATTCTCGTGTTACGCAGCACGTTTGATCTTCTGCAAGAACCAATGAGGTTCATTCTCATGTTACGCAGCACGTTTGAGCTTCAACAAGAACCAATGAGGTTCATTATCGTGTTACGCAGCACGTTTGAGCTTCAACAAGAACCAGTGAGGGTCATTCTTGTGTTACGCAGCACGTTTGATCTTCAGCAAGAACCAATGATGTTCATTCTCGTGTTACGCAGCACGTTTGATCTTCAGCAAGAACCAATGATGTTCATTCTCGTGTTACGCAGCACGTTTGAGCTTCAGCAAGAACCAATGAGGGTCATTCTAGTGTTACGCAGCACGTTTGAGCTTCAGCAAGAACCAATGAGGTTCATTCTCGTGTTACGCAGCACGTTTGATCTTCTGCAAGAACCAATGAGGTTCATTCTAGTGTTACGCAGCACGTTTGAGCTTCAGCAAGAACCAATGAGGTTCATTCTCGTGTTACGCAGCACGTTTGATCTTCTGCAAGAACCAATGAGGTTCATTCTCGTGTTACGCAGCACGTTTGAGCTTCAGCAAGAACCAATGAGGTTCATTCTCGTGTTACGCAGCACGTTTGATCTTCTGCAAGAACCAATGAGGTTCATTCTCGTGTTACGCTGCACGTTTGAGCTTTGCAAGAACCAATGAGGTTCATTCTAGTGTTACGCAGCACGTTTGAGCTTCAGCAAGAACCAATGAGGTTCATTCTAGTGTTACGCAGCACGTTTGATCTTCTGCAAGAACCAATGAGGTTCATTCTCATGTTACGCAGCACGTTTGAGCTTCAACAAGAACCAATGAGGATCATTCTCGTGTTACGCAGCACGTTTGATCTTCAGCAAGAACCAATGAGGGTCATTCTTGTGTTACGCAGCACGTTTGATCTTCTGCAAGAACCAATGAGGTTCATTCTCATGTTACGCAGCACGTTTGAGCTTCAACAAGAACCAATGAGGATCATTCTCATGTTACGCAGCACGTTTGAGCTTCAACAAGAACCAATGAGGATCATTCTAGTGTTACGCAGCACGTTTGATCTTCTGCAAGAACCAATGAGGTTCATTATCGTGTTACGCAGCACGTTTGAGCTTCAACAAGAACCAGTGAGGGTCATTCTTGTGTTACGCAGCACGTTTGATCTTCAGCAAGAACCAATGATGTTCATTCTCGTGTTACGCAGCACGTTTGATCTTCTGCAAGAACCAATGAGGTTCATTCTCGTGTTACGCAGCACGTTTGAGCTTCTGCAAGAACCAATGAGGGTCAATCTCGTGTTACGCAGCACGTTTGATCTTCAGCAAGAACAAATGAGGTTCATTCTCATGTTACGCAGTACGTTTGAGCTTCAACAAGAACCAATGAGGTTCATTATCGTGTTACGCAGCACGTTTGATCTTCTGCAAGAACCAATGAGGTTCATTCTAGTGTTACGCAGCACGTTTGAGCTTCAGCAAGAACCAATGAGGTTCATTCTAGTGTTACGCAGCACGTTTGAGCTTCAGCAAGAACCAATGAGGGTCATTATCGTTTTACGCAGCACGTTTGATCTTCAGCAAGAACCAATGAGGTTCATTCTCATGTTACGCAGCACGTTTGATCTTCTGCAAGAACCAATGAGGTTCATTCTCGTGTTACGCAGCACGTTTGAGCTTCAGCAAGAACCAATGAGGTTCATTATCGTGTTACGCAGCACGTTTGAGCTTCAGCAAGAACCAATGAGGTTCATTCTCGTGTTACGCAGCACGTTTGATCTTCTGCAAGAACCAATGAGGTTCATTCTCTTGTTACGCAGCACGTTTGATCTTCAGCAAGAACCAATGAGGTTCATTCTCGTGTTACGCAGCACGTTTGATCTTCTGCAAGAACCAATGAGGATCATTCTCGTGTTACGCAGCACGTTTGAGCTTCAACAAGAACCAATGAGGATCATTCTCATGTTACGCAGCACGTTTGAGCTTCAACAAGAACCAATGAGGATCATTCTAGTGTTACGCAGCACGTTTGATCTTCTGCAAGAACCAATGAGGTTCATTATCGTATTACGCAGCACGTTTGAGCTTCAACAAGAACCAGTGAGGGTCATTCTCGTGTTACGCAGCACGTTTGATCTTCTGCAAGAACCAATGAGGATCATTCTCGTGTTACGCAGCACGTTTGAGCTTCAACAAGAACCAATGAGGATCATTCTCATGTTACGCAGCACGTTTGAGCTTCAACAAGAACCAATGAGGATCATTCTAGTGTTACGCAGCACGTTTGATCTTCTGCAAGAACCAATGAGGTTCATTCTCTTGTTACGCAGCACGTTTGATCTTCAGCAAGAACCAATGAGGTTCATTCTCGTGTTACGCAGCACGTTTGATCTTCTGCAAGAACCAATGAGGATCATTCTCGTGTTACGCAGCACGTTTGAGCTTCAACAAGAACCAATGAGGATCATTCTCATGTTACGCAGCACGTTTGAGCTTCAACAAGAACCAATGAGGATCATTCTAGTGTTACGCAGCACGTTTGATCTTCTGCAAGAACCAATGAGGTTCATTATCGTGTTACGCAGCACGTTTGAGCTTCAACAAGAACCAGTGAGGGTCATTATTGTGTTACGCAGCACGTTTGATCTTCAGCAAGAACCAATGATGTTCATTCTCGTGTTACGCAGCACGTTTGATCTTCTGCAAGAACCAATGAGGTTCATTCTCGTGTTACGCAGCACGTTTGAGCTTCTGCAAGAACCAATGAGGGTCATTCTCGTGTTACGCAGCACGTTTGATCTTCAGCAAGAACAAATGAGGTTCATTCTCATGTTACGCAGTACGTTTGAGCTTCAACAAGAACCAATGAGGTTCATTATCGTGTTACGCAGCACGTTTGATCTTCTGCAAGAACCAATGAGGTTCATTCTAGTGTTACGCAGCACGTTTGAGCTTCAGCAAGAACCAATGAGGTTCATTCTAGTGTTACGCAGCACGTTTGAGCTTCAGCAAGAACCAATGAGGGTCATTATCGTGTTACGCAGCACGTTTGATCTTCAGCAAGAACCAATGAGGTTCATTCTCATGTTACGCAGCACGTTTGATCTTCTGCAAGAACCAATGAGGTTCATTCTCGTGTTACGCAGCACGTTTGAGCTTCAGCAAGAACCAATGAGGTTCATTATCGTGTTACGCAGCACGTTTGATCTTCTGCAAGAACCAATGAGGTTCATTATCTTGTTACGCAGCACGTTTGAGCTTCTGCAAGAACCAATGAGGTTCATTCTCGTGTTACGCAGCACGTTTGATCTTCAGCAAGAACCAATGAGGTTCATTCTCGTGTTACGCAGCACGTTTGATCTTCTGCAAGAACCAATGAGGTTCATTCTCGTGTTACGCAGCACGTTTGATCTTCTGCAAGAACCAATGAGGTTCATTATCTTGTTACGCAGCACGTTTGAGCTTCTGCAAGAACCAATGAGGTTCATTCTAGTGTTACGCAGCACGTTTGAGCTTCTGCAAGAACCAATGAGGTTCATTATCGTGTTACGCAGCACGTTTGAGCTTCTGCAAGAACCAATGAGGTTCATTCTCGTGTTACGCAGCACGTTTGAGCTTCTGCAAGAACCAATGAGGTTCATTCACGTGTTACGCAGCACGTTTGATCTTTGCAAGAACCAATGATGTTCATTCTCATGTTACGCAGCACGTTTGATCTTTGCAAGAACCAATGAGGTTCATTCTCGTGTTACGCAGCACGTTTGATCTTCTGCAAGAACCAATGAGGTTCATTATCGTGTTACGCAGCACGTTTGAGCTTCTGCAAGAACCAATGAGGTTCATTATCGTGTTACGCAGCACGTTTGAGCTTCTGCAAGAACCAATGAGGTTCATTCTAGTGTTATGCAGCACGTTTGAGCTTCAGCAAGAACCAATGAGGTTCATTATCGTGTTACGCTGCACGTTTGAGCTTCTGCAAGAACCAATTAGGTTCATTATCGTGTTACGCAGCACGTTTGAGCTTCTGCAAGAACCAATGAGGTTCATTCTCGTGTTACGCAGCACGTTTGAGCTTTGCAAGAACCAATGATGTTCATTCTCGTTTTACGCAGCACGTTTGATCTTTGCAAGAACCAATGATGTTCATTCTCGTGTTACGCAGCACGTTTGATCTTCTGCAAAAACCAATAAGGTTCATTCTAGTGTTACGCAGCACGTTTGATCTTCTGCAAGAACCAATGAGGTTCATTCTCGTGTTATGCAGCAGGTTTGAGCTTTGCAAGAACCAATGATGTTCATTCTCGTGTTACGCAGCACGTTTGAGCTTCTCAAGAACCAATGAGGTTCATTCTAGTGTTACGCAGCACGTTTGATCTTCTGCAAGAACCAATGAGGTTCATTCTCGTGTTACGCAGCACGTTTGAGCTTCAGCAAGAACCAATGAGGATCATTCTCGTGTTACGCAGCACGTTTGAGCTTCAGCAAGAACCAATGAGGTTCATTCTCGTGTTACGCAGCACGTTTGAGCTTCAGCAAGAACCAATGAGGTTCATTCTCGTGTTACGCAGCACGTTTGAGCTTCTGCAAGAACCAATGAGGTTCATTCTCGTGTTACGCAGCACGTTTGATCTTCTGCAAGAACCAATGAGGTTCATTCTCGTGTTACGCAGCACGTTTGAGCTTCAGCAAGAACCAATGAGGTTCATTCTCGTGTTACGCAGCACGTTTGATCTTCTGCAAGAACCAATGAGGTTCATTCTCGTGTTACGCAGCACGTTTGAGCTTCAGCAAGAACCAATGAGGATCATTCTCGTGTTACGCATCACGTTTGAGCTTCAGCAAGAACCAATGAGGTTCATTCTCGTGTTACGCAGCACGTTTGAGCTTCAGCAAGAACCAGTGAGGATCATTCTAGTGTTACGCAGCACGTTTGATCTTCTGCAAGAACCAATGATGTTCATTCTCGTGTTACGCAGCACGTTTGAGCTTCAGCAAGAACCAATGAGGTTCATTCTCGTGTTACGCAGCACGTTTGATCTTCTGCAAGAACCAATGATGTTCATTCTAGTGTTACGCAGCACGTTTGAGCTTCAGCAAGAACCAATGAGGTTCATTCTCGTGTTACGCAGCACGTTTGATCTTCTGCAAGAACCAATGAGGTTCATTCTAGTGTTACGCAGCACGTTTGAGCTTCAGCAAGAACCAATGAGGGTCATTCTCGTGTTACGCAGCACGTTTGATCTTCTGCAAGAACCAATGAGGTTCATTCTAGTGTTCCGCAGCACGTTTGAGCTTCAGCAAGAACCAATGAGGTTCATTCTCGTGTTACGCAGCACGTTTGATCTTCTGCAAGAACCAATGATGTTCATTCTCGTGTTACGCAGCACGTTTGAGCTTCAGCAAGAACCAATGAGGTTCATTCTCGTGTTACGCAGCACGTTTGATCTTCTGCAAGAACCAATGAGGTTCATTCTCGTGTTACGCAGCACATTTGAGCTTTGCAAGAACCAATGAGGTTCATTCTAGTGTTACGCAGCACGTTTGAGCTTCAACAAGAACCAATGAGGTTCATTATCGTGTTACGCAGCACGTTTGAGCTTCAACAAGAACCAATGAGGGTCATTCTTGTGTTACGCAGCACGTTTGATCTTCAGCAAGAACCAATGATGTTCATTCTCGTGTTACGCAGCACGTTTGAGCTTCAGCAAGAACCAATGAGGTTCATTCTCGTGTTACGCAGCATGTTTGATCTTCTGCAAGAACCAATGAGGTTCATTCTCATGTTACGCAGCACGTTTGATCTTCAACAAGAACCAATGAGGTTCATTATCGTGTTACGCAGCACGTTTGATCTTCTGCAAGAACCAATGAGGTTCATTCTCGTGTTACGCAGCACATTTGAGCTTCAGCAAGAACCAATGAGGTTCATTCTCGTGTTACGCAGCACGTTTGATCTTCTGCAAGAACCAATGAGGTTCATTCTCATGTTACGCAGCACATTTGAGCTTCAGCAAGAACCAATGAGGTTCATTCTCGTGTTACGCAGCACGTTTGAGCTTCAGCAAGAACCAATGAGGTTCATTCTCGTGTTACGCAGCATGTTTGATCTTCTGCAAGAACCAATGAGGTTCATTCTCATGTTACGCAGCACGTTTGATCTTCAACAAGAACCAATGAGGTTCATTATCGTGTTACGCAGCACGTTTGATCTTCTGCAAGAACCAATGAGGTTCATTCTCGTGTTACGCAGCACGTTTGAGCTTCAGCAAGAACCAATGAGGTTCATTCTCGTGTTACGCAGCACGTTTGATCTTCTGCAA
Source organism: Scardinius erythrophthalmus (assembly GCF_964197995.2). Taxonomy (NCBI): domain Eukaryota; kingdom Metazoa; phylum Chordata; class Actinopteri; order Cypriniformes; family Leuciscidae; genus Scardinius; species Scardinius erythrophthalmus. The sequence continues at coordinate 657,490 of NC_138228.1, forward strand.
GAACCAATGAGGTTCATTCTCGTGTTACGCAGCACATTTGAGCTTTGCAAGAACCAATGAGGTTCATTCTAGTGTTACGCAGCACGTTTGAGCTTCAACAAGAACCAATGAGGTTCATTATCGTGTTACGCAGCACGTTTGAGCTTCAACAAGAACCAATGAGGGTCATTCTTGTGTTACGCAGCACGTTTGATCTTCAGCAAGAACCAATGATGTTCATTCTCGTGTTACGCAGCACGTTTGAGCTTCAGCAAGAACCAATGAGGTTCATTCTCGTGTTACGCAGCATGTTTGATCTTCTGCAAGAACCAATGAGGTTCATTCTCATGTTACGCAGCACGTTTGAGCTTCAACAAGAACCAATGAGGTTCATTATCGTGTTACGCAGCACGTTTGAGCTTCAACAAGAACCAGTGAGGGTCATTCTTGTGTTACGCAGCACGTTTGATCTTCAGCAAGAACCAATGATGTTCATTCTCGTGTTACGCAGCACGTTTGATCTTCAGCAAGAACCAATGATGTTCATTCTCGTGTTACGCAGCACGTTTGAGCTTCAGCAAGAACCAATGAGGGTCATTCTAGTGTTACGCAGCACGTTTGAGCTTCAGCAAGAACCAATGAGGTTCATTTTCGTGTTACGCAGCACGTTTGATCTTCTGCAAGAACCAATGAGGTTCATTCTAGTGTTACGCAGCACGTTTGAGCTTCAGCAAGAACCAATGAGGTTCATTCTCGTGTTACGCAGCACGTTTGATCTTCTGCAAGAACCAATGATGTTCATTCTCGTGTTACGCAGCACGTTTGAGCTTCAGCAAGAACCAATGAGGTTCATTCTCGTGTTACGCAGCACGTTTGATCTTCTGCAAGAACCAATGAGGTTCATTCTCGTGTTACGCTGCACGTTTGAGCTTTGCAAGAACCAATGAGGTTCATTCTAGTGTTACGCAGCACGTTTGAGCTTCAGCAAGAACCAATGAGGTTCATTCTAGTGTTACGCAGCACGTTTGATCTTCTGCAAGAACCAATGAGGTTCATTCTCATGTTACGCAGCACGTTTGAGCTTCAACAAGAACCAATGAGGATCATTCTCGTGTTACGCAGCACGTTTGATCTTCAGCAAGAACCAATGAGGGTCATTCTCGTGTTACGCAGCACGTTTGATCTTCTGCAAGAACCAATGAGGTTCATTCTCATGTTACGCAGCACGTTTGAGCTTCAACAAGAACCAATGAGGATCATTCTCATGTTACGCAGCACGTTTGAGCTTCAACAAGAACCAATGAGGATCATTCTAGTGTTACGCAGCACGTTTGATCTTCTGCAAGAACCAATGAGGTTCATTATCGTGTTACGCAGCACGTTTGAGCTTCAACAAGAACCAGTGAGGGTCATTCTTGTGTTACGCAGCACGTTTGATCTTCAGCAAGAACCAATGATGTTCATTCTCGTGTTACGCAGCACGTTTGATCTTCTGCAAGAACCAATGAGGTTCATTCTCGTGTTACGCAGCACGTTTGAGCTTCTGCAAGAACCAATGAGGGTCATTCTCGTGTTACGCAGCACGTTTGATCTTCAGCAAGAACAAATGAGGTTCATTCTCATGTTACGCAGTACGTTTGAGCTTCAACAAGAACCAATTAGGTTCATTATCGTGTTACGCAGCACGTTTGAGCTTCAGCAAGAACCAATGAGGTTCATTCTAGTGTTACGCAGCACGTTTGAGCTTCAGCAAGAACCAATGAGGTTCATTATCGTGTTACGCAGCACGTTTGATCTTCAGCAAGAACCAATGAGGTTCATTCTCATGTTACGCAGCACGTTTGATCTTCTGCAAGAACCAATGAGGTTCATTCTCGTGTTACGCAGCACGTTTGAGCTTCAGCAAGAACCAATGAGGTTCATTATCGTGTTACGCAGCACGTTTGAGCTTCAGCAAGAACCAATGAGGTTCATTCTCGTGTTACGCAGCACGTTTGATCTTCTGCAAGAACCAATGAGGTTCATTCTCTTGTTACGCAGCACGTTTGATCTTCAGCAAGAACCAATGAGGTTCATTCTCGTGTTACGCAGCACGTTTGATCTTCTGCAAGAACCAATGAGGTTCATTCTAGTGTTACGCAGCACGTTTGAGCTTCAGCAAGAACCAATGAGGTTCATTATCGTGTTACGCAGCACGTTTGAGCTTCAGCAAGAACCAATGAGGTTCATTCTCGTGTTACGCAGCACGTTTGATCTTCTGCAAGAACCAATGAGGTTCATTCTCGTGTTACGCAGCACGTTTGAGCTTTGCAAGAACCAATGAGGTTCATTCTAGTGTTACGCAGCACGTTTGAGCTTCAGCAAGAACCAATGAGGTTCATTCTAGTGTTACGCAGCACGTTTGATCTTTGCAAGAACCAATGATGTTCATTCTCGTGTTACGCAGCACGTTTGATCTTCAGCAAGAACCAATGAGGTTCATTCTCGTGTTACGCAGCACGTTTGATCTTCAGCAAGAACCAATGAGGTTCATTCTCGTGTTACGCAGCACGTTTGATCTTCAGCAAGAACCAATGAGGTTCATTCTCGTGTTACGCAGCACGTTTGAGCTTCAGCAAGAACCAATGAGGTTCATTCTCGTGTTACGCAGCACGTTTGAGCTTCAGCAAGAACCAATGAGGTTCATTCTCGTGTTACGCAGCACGTTTGATCTTCAGCAAGAACCAATGAGGTTCATTCTAGTGTTACGCAGCACGTTTGAGCTTCTGCAAGAACCAATGAGGTTCATTATCGTGTTACGCAGCACGTTTGAGCTTCTGCAAGAACCAATGAGGTTCATTCTCGTGTTACGCAGCACGTTTGAGCTTCTGCAAGAACCAATGAGGTTCATTCACGTGTTACGCAGCACGTTTGATCTTTGCAAGAACCAATGATGTTCATTCTCATGTTACGCAGCACGTTTGATCTTTGCAAGAACCAATGAGGTTCATTCTCGTGTTACGCAGCACGTTTGATCTTCTGCAAGAACCAATGAGGTTCATTATCGTGTTACGCAGCACGTTTGAGCTTCTGCAAGAACCAATGAGGTTCATTATCGTGTTACGCAGCACGTTTGAGCTTCTGCAAGAACCAATGAGGTTCATTCTAGTGTTATGCAGCACGTTTGAGCTTCAGCAAGAACCAATGAGGTTCATTATCGTGTTACGCTGCACGTTTGAGCTTCTGCAAGAACCAATTAGGTTCATTATCGTGTTACGCAGCACGTTTGAGCTTCTGCAAGAACCAATGAGGTTCATTCTCGTGTTACGCAGCACGTTTGAGCTTTGCAAGAACCAATGATGTTCATTCTCGTTTTACGCAGCACGTTTGATCTTTGCAAACCAATGATGTTCATTCTCGTGTTACGCAGCACGTTTGATCTTCTGCAAAAACCAATAAGGTTCATTCTAGTGTTACGCAGCACGTTTGATCTTCTGCAAGAACCAATGAGGTTCATTCTCGTGTTATGCAGCAGGTTTGAGCTTTGCAAGAACCAATGATGTTCATTCTCGTGTTACGCAGCACGTTTGAGCTTCTCAAGAACCAATGATGTTCATTCTCGTGTTACGCAGCACGTTTGAGCTTCAGCAAGAACCAATGATGTTCATTCTCGTGTTACGCAGCACGTTTGATCTTCAGCAAGAACCAATGATGTTCATTCTCATGTTACGCAGCACGTTTGATCTTCAGCAAGAACCAATGAGGTTCATTCTCATGTTACGCAGCACGTTTGATCTTCAGCAAGAACCAGTGAGGTTCATTCTCATGTTACGCAGCACGTTTGAGCTTTGCAAGAACCAATGATGTTCATTCTCGTGTTACGCAGCACGTTTGATCTTCAGCAAGAACCAATGATGTTCATTCTCATGTTACGTAGCACGTTTGATCTTCAGCAAGAACCAATGAGGTTCATTCTCGTGTTACGCAGCACGTTTGAGCTTCAGCAAGAACCAATGAGGTTCATTCTCATGTTACGCAGCACGTTTGATCTTCTGCAAGAACCAATGAGGTTCATTCTCATGTTACGCAGCACGTTTGAGCTTCAGCAAGAACCAATGATGTTAATTCTCGTGTTACGCAGCACGTTTGATCTTCAGCAAGAACCAATGATGTTCATTCTCATGTTACGCAGCACGTTTGATCTTCTGCAAGAACCAATGATGTTCATTCTCATGTTACGCAGCACGTTTGATCTTCTGCAAGAACCAATGAGGTTCATTCTCATGTTACGCAGCACGTTTGAGCTTCAGCAAGAACCAGTGATGTTCATTCTCGTGTTACGCAGCACGTTTGATCTTCAGCAAGAACCAATGATGTTCATTCTCATGTTACGCAGCACGTTTGATCTTCAGCAAGAACCAATGATGTTCATTCTCATGTTACGCAGCACGTTTGATCTTCAGCAAGAACCAATGAGGTTCATTCTCATGTTACGCAGCACGTTTGATCTTCAGCAAGAACCAATGAGGTTCATTCTCATGTTACGCAGCACGTTTGAGCTTTGCAAGAACCAATGATGTTCATTCTCGTGTTACGCAGCACGTTTGATCTTCAGCAAGAACCAATGATGTTCATTCTCGTGTTACGCAGCACGTTTGAGCTTCTGCAAGAACCAATGATGTTCATTCTCGTGTTACGCAGCACGTTTGATCTTCTGCAAGAACCAATGAGGTTCATTCTCGTGTTACGCAGCACGTTTGATCTTCTGCAAGAACCAATGAGGATCATTCTAGTGTTACGCAGCACGTTTGAGCTTTGCAAGAACCAATGATGTTCATTCTCGTGTTACGCAGCACGTTTGATCTTCTGCAAGAACCAATGAGGTTCATTCTCGTGTTACGCAGCACGTTTGAGCTTTGCAAGAACCAATGAGGATCATTCTAGTGTTACGCAGCACGTTTGAGCTTCAGCAAGAACCAATGATGTTCATTCTCGTGTTACGCAGCACGTTTGATCTTCAGCAAGAACCAATGATGTTCATTCTCGTGTTACGCAGCACGTTTGATCTTCTGCAAGAACCAATGATGTTCATTCTCGTGTTACGCAGCACGTTTGATCTTCAGCAAGAACCAATGAGGTTCATTCTAGTGTTACGCAGCACGTTTGATCTTCAGCAAGAACCAATGATGTTCATTCTCGTGTTACGCAGCACGTTTGATCTTCAGCAAGAACCAATGAGGATCATTCTCGTGTTACGCAGCACGTTTGATCTTCAGCAAGAACCAATGAGGGTCATTCTTGTGTTACGCAGCACGTTTGATCTTCAGCAAGAACCAATGATGTTCATTCTCGTGTTACGCAGCACGTTTGATCTTCTGCAAGAACCAATGATGTTCATTCTCGTGTTACGCAGCACGTTTGATCTTCTGCAAGAACCAATGAGGTTCATTCTTGTGTTACGCAGCACGTTTGATCTTCTGCAAGAACCATTGAGGGTCATTCTTGTGTTACGCAGCACGTTTGATCTTCAGCAAGAACCAATGAGGTTCATTCTCATGTTACGCAGCACGTTTGAGCTTCTGCAAGAACCAATGAGGTTCATTCTCGTGTTACGCAGCACGTTTGAGCTTCTGCAAGAACCAATGAGGTTCATTCACGTGTTACGCAGCACGTTTGATCTTCTGCAAGAACCAATGAGGTTCATTCTCATGTTACGCAGCACGTTTGATCTTTGCAAGAACCAATGAGGTTCATTCTCGTGTTACGCAGCACGTTTGATCTTCTGCAAGAACCAATGAGGTTCATTATCGTGTTACGCAGCACGTTTGAGCTTCTGCAAGAACCAATGAGGTTCATTATCGTGTTACGCAGCACGTTTGAGCTTCTGCAAGAACCAATGAGGTTCATTCTAGTGTTATGCAGCACGTTTGAGCTTCAGCAAGAACCAATGAGGTTCATTATCGTGTTACGCTGCACGTTTGAGCTTCTGCAAGAACCAATTAGGTTCATTATCGTGTTACGCAGCACGTTTGAGCTTCTGCAAGAACCAATGAGGTTCATTATCGTGTTACGCAGCACGTTTGAGCTTTGCAAGAACCAATGATGTTCATTCTCGTGTTACGCAGCACGTTTGATCTTCTGCAAAAACCAATAAGGTTCATTCTAGTGTTACGCAGCACGTTTGATCTTCTGCAAGAACCAATGAGGTTCATTCTCGTGTTATGCAGCAGGTTTGAGCTTTGCAAGAACCAATGATGTTCATTCTCGTGTTACGCAGCACGTTTGAGCTTCTCAAGAACCAATGATGTTCATTCTCGTGTTACGCAGCACGTTTGAGCTTCAGCAAGAACCAATGATGTTCATTCTCGTGTTACGCAGCACGTTTGATCTTCAGCAAGAACCAATGATGTTCATTCTCATGTTACTCAGCACGTTTGATCTTCAGCAAGAACCAATGAGGTTCATTCTCATGTTACGCAGCACGTTTGATCTTCATCAAGAACCAGTGAGGTTCATTCTCATGTTACGCAGCACGTTTGAGCTTTGCAAGAACCAATGATGTTCATTCTCGTGTTACGCAGCACGTTTGATCTTCAGCAAGAACCAATGATGTTCATTCTCATGTTACGTAGCACGTTTCATCTTCAGCAAGAACCAATGAGGTTCATTCTCGTGTTACGCAGCACGTTTGAGCTTCAGCAAGAACCAATGAGGTTCATTCTCATGTTACGCAGCACGTTTGATCTTCTGCAAGAACCAATGAGGTTCATTCTCGTGTTACACAGCACGTTTGAGCTTCTGCAAGAACCAATGAGGTTCATTCTCATGTTACGCAGCACGTTTGAGCTTCAGCAAGAACCAATGATGTTCATTCTCATGTTACGCAGCACGTTTGATCTTCTGCAAGAAACAATGATGTTCATTCTCATGTTACGCAGCACGTTTGATCTTCTGCAAGAACCAATGAGGTTCATTCTCATGTTACGCAGCACGTTTGATCTTCAGCAAGAACCAGTGAGGTTCATTCTCATGTTACGCAGCACGTTTGAGCTTTGCAAGAACCAATGATGTTCATTCTCGTGTTACGCAGCACGTTTGATCTTCAGCAAGAACCAATGATGTTCATTCTCATGTTACGTAGCACGTTTGATCTTCAGCAAGAACCAATGAGGTTCATTCTCGTGTTACGCAGCACGTTTGAGCTTCAGCAAGAACCAATGAGGTTCATTCTCATGTTACGCAGCACGTTTGATCTTCTGCAAGAACCAATGAGGTTCATTATCGTGTTACACAGCACGTTTGAGCTTCTGCAAGAACCAATGATGTTCATTCTCGTGTTACGCAGCACGTTTGATCTTCAGCAAGAACCAATGATGTTCATTCTCATGTTACGCAGCACGTTTGATCTTCTGCAAGAACCAATGATGTTCATTCTCATGTTACGCAGCACGTTTGATCTTCTGCAAGAACCAATGAGGTTCATTCTCATGTTACGCAGCACGTTTGAGCTTCAGCAAGAACCAGTGATGTTCATTCTCGTGTTACGCAGCACGTTTGATCTTCAGCAAGAACCAATGATGTTCATTCTCATGTTACGCAGCACGTTTGATCTTCAGCAAGAACCAATGATGTTCATTCTCATGTTACGCAGCACGTTTGATCTTCTGCAAGAACCAATGAGGTTCATTCTCGTGTTACGCAGCACGTTTGAGCTTTGCAAGAACCAATGAGGATCATTCTAGTGTTACGCAGCACGTTTGAGCTTCAGCAAGAACCAATGATGTTCATTCTCGTGTTACGCAGCACGTTTGATCTTCTGCAAGAACCAATGATGTTCATTCTCGTGTTACGCAGCACGTTTGATCTTCAGCAAGAACCAATGATGTTCATTCTCGTGTTACGCAGCACGTTTGATCTTCTGCAAGAACCAATGATGTTCATTCTCGTGTTACGCAGCACGTTTGAGCTTCAGCAAGAACCAATGATGTTCATTCTCGTGTTACGCAGCACGTTTGATCTTCTGCAAGAACCAATGATGTTCATTCTCGTGTTACGCAGCACGTTTGATCTTCAGCAAGAACCAATGAGGTTCATTCTAGTGTTACGCAGCACGTTTGATCTTCAGCAAGAACCAATGATGTTCATTCTCGTGTTACGCAGCACGTTTGAGCTTCAGCAAGAACCAATGAGGTTCATTCTCGTGTTACGCAGCACGTTTGATCTTCAGCAAGAACCAATGAGGGTCATTCTTGTGTTACGCAGCACGTTTGATCTTCAGCAAGAACCAATGATGTTCATTCTCGTGTTACGCAGCACGTTTGAGCTTCTGCAAGAACCAATGAGGGTCATTCTTGTGTTACGCAGCACGTTTGATCTTCAGCAAGAACCAATGAGGTTCATTCTCATGTTACGCAGCACGTTTGAGCTTCTGCAAGAACCAATGAGGTTCATTCTCGTGTTACGCAGCACGTTTGAGCTTCTGCAAGAACCAATGAGGATCATTCTAGTGTTACGCAGCACGTTTGAGCTTTGCAAGAACCAATGAGGTTAATTCTTATGTTACGCAGCACATTTGATCTTCAGCAAGAACCAATGATGTTCATTCTCGTGTTACGCAGCACGTTTGATCTTCTGCAAGAACCAATGAGGTTCATTCTCGTGTTACGCAGCACGTTTGAGCTTCTGCAAGAACCAATGAGGTTCATTCTTGTGTTACGCAGCACGTTTGATCTTCTGCAAGAACCAATGAGGGTCATTCTTGTGTTACGCAGCACGTTTGATCTTCAGCAAGAACCAATGAGGATCATTCTAGTGTTACGCAGCACGTTTGAGCTTTGCAAGAACCAATTAGGTTCATTCTTGTGTTACGCAGCACATTTGATCTTCAGCAAGAACCAATGATGTTCATTCTCGTGTTACGCAGCACGTTTGATCTTCTGCAAGAACCAATGATGTTCATTCTCGTGTTACGCAGCACGTTTGATCTTCTGCAAGAACCAATGAGGGTCATTCTTGTGTTACGCAGCACGTTTGATCTTCAGCAAGAACCAATGAGGTTCATTCTCATGTTACGCAGCAGGTTTGAGCTTCTGCAAGAACCAATGAGGTTCATTCTCGTGTTACGCAGCACGTTTGAGCTTCTGCAAGAACCAATGAGGTTCATTCACGTGTTACGCAGCACGTTTGATCTTCTGCAAGAACCAATGAGGTTCATTCTCATGTTACGCAGCACGTTTGATCTTTGCAAGAACCAATGAGGTTCATTCTCGTGTTACGCAGCACGTTTGATCTTCTGCAAGAACCAATGAGGTTCATTATCGTGTTACGCAGCACGTTTGAGCTTCTGCAAGAACCAATGAGGTTCATTATCGTGTTACGCAGCACGTTTGAGCTTCTGCAAGAACCAATGAGGTTCATTCTAGTGTTATGCAGCACGTTTGAGCTTCAGCAAGAACCAATGAGGTTCATTATCGTGTTACGCTGCACGTTTGAGCTTCTGCAAGAACCAATTAGGTTCATTATCGTGTTACGCAGCACGTTTGAGCTTCTGCAAGAACCAATGAGGTTCATTATCGTGTTACGCAGCACGTTTGAGCTTTGCAAGAACCAATGAGGATCATTCTAGTGTTACGCAGCACGTTTGAGCTTCAGCAAGAACCAATGATGTTCATTCTCGTGTTACGCAGCACGTTTGATCTTCTGCAAGAACCAATGATGTTCATTCTCGTGTTACGCAGCACGTTTGATCTTCAGCAAGAACCAATGAGGTTCATTCTAGTGTTACGCAGCACGTTTGATCTTCAGCAAGAACCAATGATGTTCATTCTCGTGTTACGCAGCACGTTTGAGCTTCAGCAAGAACCAATGAGGTTCATTCTCGTGTTACGCAGCACGTTTGATCTTCAGCAAGAACCAATGATGTTCATTCTCGTGTTACGCAGCACGTTTGATCTTCTGCAAGAACCAATGATGTTCATTCTCGTGTTACGCAGCACGTTTGATCTTCAGCAAGAACCAATGAGGTTCATTCTAGTGTTACGCAGCACGTTTGATCTTCAGCAAGAACCAATGATGTTCATTCTCGTGTTACGCAGCACGTTTGAGTTTCAGCAAGAACCAATGAGGTTCATTCTCGTGTTACGCAGCACGTTTGATCTTCAGCAAGAACCAATGAGGTTCATTCTCGTGTTACGCAGCACGTTTGAGCTTCTGCAAGAACCAATGAGGTTCATTCACGTGTTACGCAGCACGTTTGATCTTTGCAAGAACCAATGATGTTCATTCTCATGTTACGCAGCACGTTTGATCTTTGCAAGAACCAATGAGGTTCATTCTCGTGTTACGCAGCACGTTTGATCTTCTGCAAGAACCAATGAGGTTCATTATCGTGTTACGCAGCACGTTTGAGCTTCTGCAAGAACCAATGAGGATCATTCTAGTGTTACGCAGCATGTTTGAGCTTTGCAAGAACCAATGAGGTTCATTCTCGTGTTACGCAGCATGTTTGAGCTTTGCAAGAACCAATGAGGTTCATTCTCGTGTTACGCAGCACATTTGATCTTCAGCAAGAACCAATGAGGTTCATTCTCATGTTACGCAGCACGTTTGAGCTTCTGCAAGAACCAATGAGGATCATTCTAGTGTTACGCAGCACGTTTGAGCTTTGCAAGAACCAATGAGGTTCATTCTCGTGTTACGCAGCACGTTTGAGCTTCTGCAAGAACCAATGAGGGTCATTCTTGTGTTACGCAGCACGTTTGAGCTTCTGCAAGAACCAATGATGTTCATTCTCGTGTTACGCAGCACGTTTGAGCTTCTGCAAGAACCAATGAGGGTCATTCTTGTGTTACGCAGCACGTTTGATCTTCAGCAAGAACAAATGAGGTTCATTCTCATGTTACGCAGCACATTTGAGCTTCAGCAAGAACCAATGAGGTTCATTCTCGTGTTACGCAGCACGTTTGAGCTTCTGCAAGAACCAATGAGGTTCATTCTCGTGTTACGCAGCACGTTTGAGCTTCTGCAAGAACCAATGAGGTTCATTCTCGTGTTACGCAGCACGTTTGAGCTTTGCAAGAACCAAAGAGGATCATTCTAGTGTTACGCAGCACGTTTGAGCTTTGCAAGAACCAATGAGGTTCATTCTCGTGTTACGCAGCACGTTTGAGCTTCAGCAAGAACCAATGAGGGTCATTCTTGTGTTACGCAGCACGTTTGATCTTCAGCAAGAACAAATGAGGTTCATTCTCATGTTACGCAGCACATTTGAGCTTCAGCAAGAACCAATGAGGTTCATTCTCGTGTTACGCAGCACGTTTGAGCTTCTGCAAGAACCAATGAGGTTCATTCTCGTGTTACGCAGCACGTTTGAGCTTCTGCAAGAACCAATGAGGTTCATTCTCGTGTTACGCAGCACGTTTGAGCTTCTGCAAGAACCAATGAGGTTCATTCTCGTGTTACGCAGCACGTTTGAGCTTTGCAAGAACCAATGATGTTCATTCTCGTGTTACGCAGCACGTTTGAGCTTCTGCAAGAACCAATGAGGGTCATTCTTGTGTTACGCAGCACGTTTGATCTTCAGCAAGAACAAATGAGGATCATTCTAGTGTTACGCAGCACGTTTGAGCTTCAGCAAGAACCAATGAGGATCATTCTAGTGTTACGCAGCACGTTTGAGCTTCTGCAAGAACCAATGATGTTCATTCTAGTGTTACGCAGCACGTTTGAGCTTCTGCAAGAACCAATGAGGGTCATTCTTGTGTTACGCAGCACGTTTGATCTTCTGCAAAAACCAATAAGGTTCATTCTAGTGTTACGCAGCACGTTTGATCTTCTGCAAGAACCAATGAGGTTCATTCTCGTGTTATGCAGCAGGTTTGAGCTTTGCAAGAACCAATGATGTTCATTCTCGTGTTACGCAGCACGTTTGAGCTTCTCAAGAACCAATGATGTTCATTCTCGTGTTACGCAGCACGTTTGAGCTTCAGCAAGAACCAATGATGTTCATTCTCGTGTTACGCAGCACGTTTGATCTTCAGCAAGAACCAATGATGTTCATTCTCATGTTACGCAGCACGTTTGATCTTCAGCAAGAACCAATGAGGTTCATTCTCATGTTACGCAGCACGTTTGATCTTCATCAAGAACCAGTGAGGTTCATTCTCATGTTACGCAGCACGTTTGAGCTTTGCAAGAACCAATGATGTTCATTCTCGTGTTACGCAGCACGTTTGATCTTCAGCAAGAACCAATGAGGTTCATTCTCGTGTTACGCAGCACGTTTGAGCTTCAGCAAGAACCAATGAGGTTCATTCTCATGTTACGCAGCACGTTTGATCTTCTGCAAGAACCAATGAGGTTCATTATCGTGTTACACAGCACGTTTGAGCTTCTGCAAGAACCAATGAGGTTCATTCTCATGTTACGCAGCACGTTTGATCTTCTGCAAGAACCAATGATGTTCATTCTCATGTTACGCAGCACGTTTGATCTTCTGCAAGAACCAATGAGGTTCATTCTCATGTTACGCAGCACGTTTGATCTTCAGCAAGAACCAGTGAGGTTCATTCTCATGTTACGCAGCACGTTTGAGCTTTGCAAGAACCAATGATGTTCATTCTCGTGTTACGCAGCACGTTTGATCTTCTGCAAGAACCAATGATGTTCATTCTCATGTTACGTAGCACGTTTGATCTTCAGCAAGAACCAATGAGGTTCATTCTCGTGTTACGCAGCACGTTTGAGCTTCAGCAAGAACCAATGAGGTTCATTCTCATGTTACGCAGCACGTTTGATCTTCTGCAAGAACCAATGAGGTTCATTATCGTGTTACACAGCACGTTTGAGCTTCTGCAAGAACCAATGTGGTTCATTCTCATGTTACGCAGCACGTTTGAGCTTCAGCAAGAACCAATGATGTTCATTCTCATGTTACGCAGCACGTTTGATCTTCTGCAAGAACCAATGATGTTCATTCTCATGTTACGCAGCACGTTTGATCTTCTGCAAGAACCAATGAGGTTCATTCTCATGTTACGCAGCACGTTTGATCTTCAGCAAGAACCAGTGAGGTTCATTCTCATGTTACGCAGCACGTTTGAGCTTTGCAAGAACCAATGATGTTCATTCTCGTGTTACGCAGCACGTTTGATCTTCTGCAAGAACCAATGATGTTCATTCTCATGTTACGTAGCACGTTTGATCTTCAGCAAGAACCAATGAGGTTCATTCTCGTGTTACGCAGCACGTTTGAGCTTCAGCAAGAACCAATGAGGTTCATTCTCATGTTACGCAGCACGTTTGATCTTCTGCAAGAACCAATGAGGTTCATTATCGTGTTACACAGCACGTTTGAGCTTCTGCAAGAACCAATGATGTTCATTCTCGTGTTACGCAGCACGTTTGATCTTCAGCAAGAACCAATGATGTTCATTCTCATGTTACGCAGCACGTTTGATCTTCTGCAAGAACCAATGATGTTCATTCTCATGTTACGCAGCACGTTTGATCTTCTGCAAGAACCAATGATGTTCATTCTCATGTTACGCAGCACGTTTGAGCTTCAGCAAGAACCAGTGATGTTCATTCTCGTGTTACGCAGCACGTTTGATCTTCAGCAAGAACCAATGATGTTCATTCTCATGTTACGCAGCACGTTTGATCTTCAGCAAGAACCAATGATGTTCATTCTCATGTTACGCAGCACGTTTGATCTTCAGCAAGAACCAATGAGGTTCATTCTCATGTTACGCAGCACGTTTGATCTTCAGCAAGAACCAATGAGGTTCATTCTCATGTTACGCAGCACGTTTGAGCTTTGCAAGAACCAATGATGTTCATTCTCGTGTTACGCAGCACGTTTGATCTTCAGCAAGAACCAATGATGTTCATTCTCGTGTTACGCAGCACGTTTGAGCTTCTGCAAGAACCAATGGGGCCCTATCTTGCACCCAGCGCAATTGACTTTGTACACCGACGCATGTATCATTCCTATTTTGCACCCGCGCAAAGCGCGCTTTTCCCCCCACAGAAGCACGTCGGTTAACTAAGAAATACACTTGCGCTCCCCGGGGCGGTTCAGCGCAAAGAGGAGGCGTGTTCCAGCGCAAACGTTCCTTCATGCTATTTTGCAGGTTTAGAAAACAATTGCGCCACTAACCAGGAAAAAATAGTTTAAAGTCAGTGGCGCGTTGCGCATGTTATTCATATGCTATTTTAAGGGCGCATGCTTGGCCATAATCAATGTAGCGTGTGCACAACGCGCATACACTTTGATTCTCTCATCTACACAGAAGCAGCAGTTTTCATTTTTGCAAATCATACATTATTACGATAGATAGATAGATAGATAGATAGATAGATAGATAGATAGATAGATAGACAGACAGACAGACAATTTATTATAAAAGCATACATCTAGCTTACACATTTACCCAAATTATCATACGCCTTTTTAACCGAAGTTAATTTGGGTGTGTTTCTCCATCCCCAACGTCCCTGACTAGAACGCCGGTCTCCTTGGCTGTGAACCGCTCCTGGCGCGCGCCTGGCAAATCCGCCGTTACAATAGGAATCCGCCTTAGAACAAACGCGTCTGCTCTTAAAGGGAATGTGAGATGACACTCTGATTGGTTTATTTCACGTTACGCCCAAACCACACCTATGAATAATGAAGCTACTTCAGACCAACCCATTTTAGATTTGCGCCTGGCGCAAGAGTCATTTATCCCGCCGGGAAAATAGCAACAGCGTCAAGACCCGCCCACAAAGTTACTTGCGCTTTGCGCTTTGACACTTGCGTTTCAGATCGTTAAAATAGGGCCCATGATGTTCATTCTCGTGTTACGCAGCACGTTTGATCTTCTGCAAGAACCAATGATGTTCATTCTCGTGTTACGCAGCACGTTTGATCTTCTGCAAGAACCAATGATGTTCATTCTCGTGTTACGCAGCACGTTTGATCTTCAGCAAGAACCAATGAGGTTCATTCTAGTGTTACGCAGCACGTTTGATCTTCAGCAAGAACCAATGATGTTCATTCTCGTGTTACGCAGCACGTTTGAGTTTCAGCAAGAACCAATGAGGTTCATTCTCGTGTTACGCAGCACGTTTGATCTTCAGCAAGAACCAATGAGGTTCATTCTCGTGTTACGCAGCACGTTTGAGCTTCTGCAAGAACCAATGAGGTTCATTCACGTGTTACGCAGCACGTTTGATCTTTGCAAGAACCAATGATGTTCATTCTCATGTTACGCAGCACGTTTGATCTTTGCAAGAACCAATGAGGTTCATTCTCGTGTTACGCAGCACGTTTGATCTTCTGCAAGAACCAATGAGGTTCATTATCGTGTTACGCAGCACGTTTGAGCTTCTGCAAGAACCAATGAGGATCATTCTAGTGTTACGCAGCATGTTTGAGCTTTGCAAGAACCAATGAGGTTCATTCTCGTGTTACGCAGCATGTTTGAGCTTTGCAAGAACCAATGAGGTTCATTCTCGTGTTACGCAGCACATTTGATCTTCAGCAAGAACCAATGAGGTTCATTCTCATGTTACGCAGCACGTTTGAGCTTCTGCAAGAACCAATGAGGATCATTCTAGTGTTACGCAGCACGTTTGAGCTTTGCAAGAACCAATGAGGTTCATTCTCGTGTTACGCAGCACGTTTGAGCTTCTGCAAGAACCAATGAGGGTCATTCTTGTGTTACGCAGCACGTTTGAGCTTCTGCAAGAACCAATGATGTTCATTCTCGTGTTACGCAGCACGTTTGAGCTTCTGCAAGAACCAATGAGGGTCATTCTTGTGTTACGCAGCACGTTTGATCTTCAGCAAGAACAAATGAGGTTCATTCTCATGTTACGCAGCACATTTGAGCTTCAGCAAGAACCAATGAGGTTCATTCTCGTGTTACGCAGCACGTTTGAGCTTCTGCAAGAACCAATGAGGTTCATTCTCGTGTTACGCAGCACGTTTGAGCTTCTGCAAGAACCAATGAGGTTCATTCTCGTGTTACGCAGCACGTTTGAGCTTTGCAAGAACCAAAGAGGATCATTCTAGTGTTACGCAGCACGTTTGAGCTTTGCAAGAACCAATGAGGTTCATTCTCGTGTTACGCAGCACGTTTGAGCTTCAGCAAGAACCAATGAGGGTCATTCTTGTGTTACGCAGCACGTTTGATCTTCAGCAAGAACAAATGAGGTTCATTCTCATGTTACGCAGCACATTTGAGCTTCAGCAAGAACCAATGAGGTTCATTCTCGTGTTACGCAGCACGTTTGAGCTTCTGCAAGAACCAATGAGGTTCATTCTCGTGTTACGCAGCACGTTTGAGCTTCTGCAAGAACCAATGAGGTTCATTCTCGTGTTACGCAGCACGTTTGAGCTTCTGCAAGAACCAATGAGGTTCATTCTCGTGTTACGCAGCACGTTTGAGCTTTGCAAGAACCAATGATGTTCATTCTCGTGTTACGCAGCACGTTTGAGCTTCTGCAAGAACCAATGAGGGTCATTCTTGTGTTACGCAGCACGTTTGATCTTCAGCAAGAACAAATGAGGATCATTCTAGTGTTACGCAGCACGTTTGAGCTTCAGCAAGAACCAATGAGGATCATTCTAGTGTTACGCAGCACGTTTGAGCTTCTGCAAGAACCAATGATGTTCATTCTAGTGTTACGCAGCACGTTTGAGCTTCTGCAAGAACCAATGAGGGTCATTCTTGTGTTACGCAGCACGTTTGATCTTCTGCAAAAACCAATAAGGTTCATTCTAGTGTTACGCAGCACGTTTGATCTTCTGCAAGAACCAATGAGGTTCATTCTCGTGTTATGCAGCAGGTTTGAGCTTTGCAAGAACCAATGATGTTCATTCTCGTGTTACGCAGCACGTTTGAGCTTCTCAAGAACCAATGATGTTCATTCTCGTGTTACGCAGCACGTTTGAGCTTCAGCAAGAACCAATGATGTTCATTCTCGTGTTACGCAGCACGTTTGATCTTCAGCAAGAACCAATGATGTTCATTCTCATGTTACGCAGCACGTTTGATCTTCAGCAAGAACCAATGAGGTTCATTCTCATGTTACGCAGCACGTTTGATCTTCATCAAGAACCAGTGAGGTTCATTCTCATGTTACGCAGCACGTTTGAGCTTTGCAAGAACCAATGATGTTCATTCTCGTGTTACGCAGCACGTTTGATCTTCAGCAAGAACCAATGAGGTTCATTCTCGTGTTACGCAGCACGTTTGAGCTTCAGCAAGAACCAATGAGGTTCATTCTCATGTTACGCAGCACGTTTGATCTTCTGCAAGAACCAATGAGGTTCATTATCGTGTTACACAGCACGTTTGAGCTTCTGCAAGAACCAATGAGGTTCATTCTCATGTTACGCAGCACGTTTGATCTTCTGCAAGAACCAATGATGTTCATTCTCATGTTACGCAGCACGTTTGATCTTCTGCAAGAACCAATGAGGTTCATTCTCATGTTACGCAGCACGTTTGATCTTCAGCAAGAACCAGTGAGGTTCATTCTCATGTTACGCAGCACGTTTGAGCTTTGCAAGAACCAATGATGTTCATTCTCGTGTTACGCAGCACGTTTGATCTTCTGCAAGAACCAATGATGTTCATTCTCATGTTACGTAGCACGTTTGATCTTCAGCAAGAACCAATGAGGTTCATTCTCGTGTTACGCAGCACGTTTGAGCTTCAGCAAGAACCAATGAGGTTCATTCTCATGTTACGCAGCACGTTTGATCTTCTGCAAGAACCAATGAGGTTCATTATCGTGTTACACAGCACGTTTGAGCTTCTGCAAGAACCAATGTGGTTCATTCTCATGTTACGCAGCACGTTTGAGCTTCAGCAAGAACCAATGATGTTCATTCTCATGTTACGCAGCACGTTTGATCTTCTGCAAGAACCAATGATGTTCATTCTCATGTTACGCAGCACGTTTGATCTTCTGCAAGAACCAATGAGGTTCATTCTCATGTTACGCAGCACGTTTGATCTTCAGCAAGAACCAGTGAGGTTCATTCTCATGTTACGCAGCACGTTTGAGCTTTGCAAGAACCAATGATGTTCATTCTCGTGTTACGCAGCACGTTTGATCTTCTGCAAGAACCAATGATGTTCATTCTCATGTTACGTAGCACGTTTGATCTTCAGCAAGAACCAATGAGGTTCATTCTCGTGTTACGCAGCACGTTTGAGCTTCAGCAAGAACCAATGAGGTTCATTCTCATGTTACGCAGCACGTTTGATCTTCTGCAAGAACCAATGAGGTTCATTATCGTGTTACACAGCACGTTTGAGCTTCTGCAAGAACCAATGATGTTCATTCTCGTGTTACGCAGCACGTTTGATCTTCAGCAAGAACCAATGATGTTCATTCTCATGTTACGCAGCACGTTTGATCTTCTGCAAGAACCAATGATGTTCATTCTCATGTTACGCAGCACGTTTGATCTTCTGCAAGAACCAATGATGTTCATTCTCATGTTACGCAGCACGTTTGAGCTTCAGCAAGAACCAGTGATGTTCATTCTCGTGTTACGCAGCACGTTTGATCTTCAGCAAGAACCAATGATGTTCATTCTCATGTTACGCAGCACGTTTGATCTTCAGCAAGAACCAATGATGTTCATTCTCATGTTACGCAGCACGTTTGATCTTCAGCAAGAACCAATGAGGTTCATTCTCATGTTACGCAGCACGTTTGATCTTCAGCAAGAACCAATGAGGTTCATTCTCATGTTACGCAGCACGTTTGAGCTTTGCAAGAACCAATGATGTTCATTCTCGTGTTACGCAGCACGTTTGATCTTCAGCAAGAACCAATGATGTTCATTCTCGTGTTACGCAGCACGTTTGAGCTTCTGCAAGAACCAATGGGGCCCTATCTTGCACCCAGCGCAATTGACTTTGTACACCGACGCATGTATCATTCCTATTTTGCACCCGCGCAAAGCGCGCTTTTCCCCCCACAGAAGCACGTCGGTTAACTAAGAAATACACTTGCGCTCCCCGGGGCGGTTCAGCGCAAAGAGGAGGCGTGTTCCAGCGCAAACGTTCCTTCATGCTATTTTGCAGGTTTAGAAAACAATTGCGCCACTAACCAGGAAAAAATAGTTTAAAGTCAGTGGCGCGTTGCGCATGTTATTCATATGCTATTTTAAGGGCGCATGCTTGGCCATAATCAATGTAGCGTGTGCACAACGCGCATACACTTTGATTCTCTCATCTACACAGAAGCAGCAGTTTTCATTTTTGCAAATCATACATTATTACGATAGATAGATAGATAGATAGATAGATAGATAGATAGATAGATAGATAGACAGACAGACAGACAATTTATTATAAAAGCATACATCTAGCTTACACATTTACCCAAATTATCATACGCCTTTTTAACCGAAGTTAATTTGGGTGTGTTTCTCCATCCCCAACGTCCCTGACTAGAACGCCGGTCTCCTTGGCTGTGAACCGCTCCTGGCGCGCGCCTGGCAAATCCGCCGTTACAATAGGAATCCGCCTTAGAACAAACGCGTCTGCTCTTAAAGGGAATGTGAGATGACACTCTGATTGGTTTATTTCACGTTACGCCCAAACCACACCTATGAATAATGAAGCTACTTCAGACCAACCCATTTTAGATTTGCGCCTGGCGCAAGAGTCATTTATCCCGCCGGGAAAATAGCAACAGCGTCAAGACCCGCCCACAAAGTTACTTGCGCTTTGCGCTTTGACACTTGCGTTTCAGATCGTTAAAATAGGGCCCATGATGTTCATTCTCGTGTTACGCAGCACGTTTGATCTTCTGCAAGAACCAATGAGGTTCATTCTCGTGTTACGCAGCACGTTTGATCTTCTGCAAGAACCAATGAGGATCATTCTAGTGTTACGCAGCACGTTTGAGCTTTGCAAGAACCAATGATGTTCATTCTCGTGTTACGCAGCACGTTTGATCTTCTGCAAGAACCAATGAGGTTCATTCTCGTGTTACGCAGCACGTTTGATCTTCTGCAAGAACCAATGAGGATCATTCTAGTGTTACGCAGCACGTTTGAGCTTCAGCAAGAACCAATGATGTTCATTCTCGTGTTACGCAGCACGTTTGATCTTCTGCAAGAACCAATGATGTTCATTCTCGTGTTACGCAGCACGTTTGATCTTCAGCAAGAACCAATGAGGTTCATTCTAGTGTTACGCAGCACGTTTGATCTTCAGCAAGAACCAATGAGGGTCATTCTTGTGTTACGCAGCACGTTTGATCTTCAGCAAGAACCAATGATGTTCATTCTCGTGTTACGCATCACGTTTGATCTTCTGCAAGAACCAATGATGTTCATTCTCGTGTTACGCAGCACGTTTGATCTTCAGCAAGAACCAATGAGGTTCATTCTAGTGTTACGCAGCACGTTTGATCTTCAGCAAGAACCAATGATGTTCATTCTCGTGTTACGCAGCACGTTTGAGTTTCAGCAAGAACCAATGAGGTTCATTCTCGTGTTACGCAGCACGTTTGATCTTCAGCAAGAACCAATGAGGTTCATTCTCGTGTTACGCAGCACGTTTGAGCTTCTGCAAGAACCAATGAGGTTCATTCACGTGTTACGCAGCACGTTTGATCTTTGCAAGAACCAATGATGTTCATTCTCATGTTACGCAGCACGTTTGATCTTTGCAAGAACCAATGAGGTTCATTCTCGTGTTACGCAGCACGTTTGATCTTCTGCAAGAACCAATGAGGTTCATTATCGTGTTACGCAGCACGTTTGAGCTTCTGCAAGAACCAATGAGGATCATTCTAGTGTTACGCAGCATGTTTGAGCTTTGCAAGAACCAATGAGGTTCATTCTCGTGTTACGCAGCATGTTTGAGCTTTGCAAGAACCAATGAGGTTCATTCTCGTGTTACGCAGCACATTTGATCTTCAGCAAGAACCAATGAGGTTCATTCTCATGTTACGCAGCACGTTTGAGCTTCTGCAAGAACCAATGAGGATCATTCTAGTGTTACGCAGCACGTTTGAGCTTTGCAAGAACCAATGAGGTTCATTCTTGTGTTACGCAGCACGTTTGAGCTTCTGCAAGAACCAATGAGGGTCATTCTTGTGTTACGCAGCACGTTTGAGCTTCTGCAAGAACCAATGATGTTCATTCTCGTGTTACGCAGCACGTTTGAGCTTCTGCAAGAACCAATGAGGGTCATTCTTGTGTTACGCAGCACGTTTGATCTTCAGCAAGAACAAATGAGGTTCATTCTCATGTTACGCAGCACATTTGAGCTTCAGCAAGAACCAATGAGGTTCATTCTCGTGTTACGCAGCACGTTTGAGCTTCTGCAAGAACCAATGAGGTTCATTCTCGTGTTACGCAGCACGTTTGAGCTTCTGCAAGAACCAATGAGGTTCATTCTCGTGTTACGCAGCACGTTTGAGCTTCTGCAAGAACCAATGAGGTTCATTCTCGTGTTACGCAGCACGTTTGAGATTTGCAAGAACCAAAGAGGATCATTCTAGTGTTACGCAGCACGTTTGAGCTTTGCAAGAACCAATGAGGTTCATTCTCGTGTTACGCAGCACGTTTGAGCTTCAGCAAGAACCAATGAGGGTCATTCTTGTGTTACGCAGCACGTTTGATCTTCAGCAAGAACAAATGAGGTTCATTCTCATGTTACGCAGCACATTTGAGCTTCAGCAAGAACCAATGAGGTTCATTCTCGTGTTACGCAGCACGTTTGAGCTTCTGCAAGAACCAATGAGGTTCATTCTCGTGTTACGCAGCACGTTTGAGCTTCTGCAAGAACCAATGAGGTTCATTCTCGTGTTACGCAGCACGTTTGAGCTTCTGCAAGAACCAATGAGGTTCATTCTCGTGTTACGCAGCACGTTTGAGCTTTGCAAGAACCAATGATGTTCATTCTCGTGTTACGCAGCACGTTTGAGCTTCTGCAAGAACCAATGAGGGTCATTCTTGTGTTACGCAGCACGTTTGATCTTCAGCAAGAACAAATGAGGATCATTCTAGTGTTACGCAGCACGTTTGAGCTTCAGCAAGAACCAATGAGGATCATTCTAGTGTTACGCAGCACGTTTGAGCTTCTGCAAGAACCAATGATGTTCATTCTAGTGTTACGCAGCACGTTTGAGCTTCTGCAAGAACCAATGAGGGTCATTCTTCTGTTACGCAGCACGTTTGAGCTTCAGCAAGAACCAATGAGGTTCATTATCGTGTTACGCTGCACGTTTGAGCTTCTGCAAGAACCAATTAGGTTCATTATCGTGTTACGCAGCACGTTTGAGCTTCTGCAAGAACCAATGAGGTTCATTCTCGTGTTACGCAGCACGTTTGAGCTTTGCAAGAACCAATGATGTTCATTCTCGTGTTACGCAGCACGTTTGATCTTCTGCAAAAACCAATAAGGTTCATTCTAGTGTTACGCAGCACGTTTGATCTTCTGCAAGAACCAATGAGGTTCATTCTCGTGTTATGCAGCAGGTTTGAGCTTTGCAAGAACCAATGATGTTCATTCTCGTGTTACGCAGCACGTTTGAGCTTCTCAAGAACCAATGATGTTCATTCTCGTGTTACGCAGCACGTTTGAGCTTCAGCAAGAACCAATGATGTTCATTCTCGTGTTACGCAGCACGTTTGATCTTCAGCAAGAACCAATGATGTTCATTCTCATGTTACGCAGCACGTTTGATCTTCAGCAAGAACCAATGAGGTTCATTCTCATGTTACGCAGCACGTTTGATCTTCATCAAGAACCAGTGAGGTTCATTCTCATGTTACGCAGCACGTTTGAGCTTTGCAAGAACCAATGATGTTCATTCTCGTGTTACGCAGCACGTTTGATCTTCAGCAAGAACCAATGATGTTCATTCTCATGTTACGTAGCACGTTTGATCTTCAGCAAGAACCAATGAGGTTCATTCTCGTGTTACGCAGCACGTTTGAGCTTCAGCAAGAACCAATGAGGTTCATTCTCATGTTACGCAGCACGTTTGATCTTCTGCAAGAACCAATGAGGTTCATTATCGTGTTACACAGCACGTTTGAGCTTCTGCAAGAACCAATGAGGTTCATTCTCATGTTACGCAGCACGTTTGATCTTCTGCAAGAACCAATGATGTTCATTCTCATGTTACGCAGCACGTTTGATCTTCTGCAAGAACCAATGATGTTCATTCTCATGTTACGCAGCACGTTTGATCTTCTGCAAGAACCAATGAGGTTCATTCTCATGTTACGCAGCACGTTTGATCTTCAGCAAGAACCAGTGAGGTTCATTCTCATGTTACGCAGCACGTTTGAGCTTTGCAAGAACCAATGATGTTCATTCTCGTGTTACGCAGCACGTTTGATCTTTGCAAGAACCAATGATGTTCATTCTCATGTTACTCAGCACGTTTGATCTTTGCAAGAACCAATGAGGTTCATTCTCGTGTTACGCAGCACGTTTGATCTTCTGCAAGAACCAATGAGGTTCATTATCGTGTTACGCAGCACGTTTGAGCTTCTGCAAGAACCAATGAGGATCATTCTAGTGTTACGCAGCATGTTTGAGCTTTGCAAGAACCAATGAGGTTCATTCTCGTGTTACGCAGCATGTTTGAGCTTTGCAAGAACCAATGAGGTTCATTCTCGTGTTACGCAGCACATTTGATCTTCAGCAAGAACCAATGAGGTTCATTCTCATGTTACGCAGCACGTTTGAGCTTCTGCAAGAACCAATGAGGATCATTCTAGTGTTACGCAGCACGTTTGAGCTTTGCAAGAACCAATGAGGTTCATTCTTGTGTTACGCAGCACGTTTGAGCTTCTGCAAGAACCAATGAGGGTCATTCTTGTGTTACGCAGCACGTTTGAGCTTCTGCAAGAACCAATGATGTTCATTCTCGTGTTACGCAGCACGTTTGAGCTTCTGCAAGAACCAATGAGGGTCATTCTTGTGTTACGCAGCACGTTTGATCTTCAGCAAGAACAAATGAGGTTCATTCTCGTGTTACGCAGCACATTTGAGCTTCAGCAAGAACCAATGAGGTTCATTCTCGTGTTACGCAGCACGTTTGAGCTTCTGCAAGAACCAATGAGGTTCATTCTCGTGTTACGCAGCACGTTTGAGCTTCTGCAAGAACCAATGAGGTTCATTCTCGTGTTACGCAGCACGTTTGAGCTTCTGCAAGAACCAATGAGGTTCATTCTCGTGTTACGCAGCACGTTTGAGCTTTGCAAGAACCAAAGAGGATCATTCTAGTGTTACGCAGCACGTTTGAGCTTTGCAAGAACCAATGATGTTCATTCTCGTGTTACGCAGCACGTTTGATCTTCTGCAAAAACCAATAAGGTTCATTCTAGTGTTACGCAGCACGTTTGATCTTCTGCAAGAACCAATGAGGTTCATTCTCGTGTTATGCAGCAGGTTTGAGCTTTGCAAGAACCAATGATGTTCATTCTCGTGTTACGCAGCACGTTTGAGCTTCTCAAGAACCAATGATGTTCATTCTCGTGTTACGCAGCACGTTTGAGCTTCAGCAAGAACCAATGATGTTCATTCTCGTGTTACGCAGCACGTTTGATCTTCAGCAAGAACCAATGATGTTCATTCTCATGTTACTCAGCACGTTTGATCTTCAGCAAGAACCAATGAGGTTCATTCTCATGTTACGCAGCACGTTTGATCTTCATCAAGAACCAGTGAGGTTCATTCTCATGTTACGCAGCACGTTTGAGCTTTGCAAGAACCAATGATGTTCATTCTCGTGTTACGCAGCACGTTTGATCTTCAGCAAGAACCAATGATGTTCATTCTCATGTTACGTAGCACGTTTCATCTTCAGCAAGAACCAATGAGGTTCATTCTCGTGTTACGCAGCACGTTTGAGCTTCAGCAAGAACCAATGAGGTTCATTCTCATGTTACGCAGCACGTTTGATCTTCTGCAAGAACCAATGAGGTTCATTCTCGTGTTACACAGCACGTTTGAGCTTCTGCAAGAACCAATGAGGTTCATTCTCATGTTACGCAGCACGTTTGAGCTTCAGCAAGAACCAATGATGTTCATTCTCATGTTACGCAGCACGTTTGATCTTCTGCAAGAAACAATGATGTTCATTCTCATGTTACGCAGCACGTTTGATCTTCTGCAAGAACCAATGAGGTTCATTCTCATGTTACGCAGCACGTTTGATCTTCAGCAAGAACCAGTGAGGTTCATTCTCATGTTACGCAGCACGTTTGAGCTTTGCAAGAACCAATGATGTTCATTCTCGTGTTACGCAGCACGTTTGATCTTCAGCAAGAACCAATGATGTTCATTCTCATGTTACGTAGCACGTTTGATCTTCAGCAAGAACCAATGAGGTTCATTCTCGTGTTACGCAGCACGTTTGAGCTTCAGCAAGAACCAATGAGGTTCATTCTCATGTTACGCAGCACGTTTGATCTTCTGCAAGAACCAATGAGGTTCATTATCGTGTTACACAGCACGTTTGAGCTTCTGCAAGAACCAATGATGTTCATTCTCGTGTTACGCAGCACGTTTGATCTTCAGCAAGAACCAATGATGTTCATTCTCATGTTACGCAGCACGTTTGATCTTCTGCAAGAACCAATGATGTTCATTCTCATGTTACGCAGCACGTTTGATCTTCTGCAAGAACCAATGAGGTTCATTCTCATGTTACGCAGCACGTTTGATCTTCAGCAAGAACCAGTGATGTTCATTCTCGTGTTACGCAGCACGTTTGATCTTCAGCAAGAACCAATGATGTTCATTCTCATGTTACGCAGCACGTTTGATCTTCAGCAAGAACCAATGATGTTCATTCTCATGTTACGCAGCACGTTTGATCTTCTGCAAGAACCAATGAGGTTCATTCTCGTGTTACGCAGCACGTTTGAGCTTTGCAAGAACCAATGAGGATCATTCTAGTGTTACGCAGCACGTTTGAGCTTCAGCAAGAACCAATGATGTTCATTCTCGTGTTACGCAGCACGTTTGATCTTCTGCAAGAACCAATGATGTTCATTCTCGTGTTACGCAGCACGTTTGATCTTCAGCAAGAACCAATGATGTTCATTCTCGTGTTACGCAGCACGTTTGATCTTCTGCAAGAACCAATGATGTTCATTCTCGTGTTACGCAGCACGTTTGAGCTTCAGCAAGAACCAATGATGTTCATTCTCGTGTTACGCAGCACGTTTGATCTTCTGCAAGAACCAATGATGTTCATTCTCGTGTTACGCAGCACGTTTGATCTTCAGCAAGAACCAATGAGGTTCATTCTAGTGTTACGCAGCACGTTTGATCTTCAGCAAGAACCAATGATGTTCATTCTCGTGTTACGCAGCACGTTTGAGCTTCAGCAAGAACCAATGAGGTTCATTCTCGTGTTACGCAGCACGTTTGATCTTCAGCAAGAACCAATGAGGGTCATTCTTGTGTTACGCAGCACGTTTGATCTTCAGCAAGAACCAATGATGTTCATTCTCGTGTTACGCAGCACGTTTGAGCTTCTGCAAGAACCAATGAGGGTCATTCTTGTGTTACGCAGCACGTTTGATCTTCAGCAAGAACCAATGATGTTCATTCTCGTGTTACGCAGCACGTTTGAGCTTCTGCAAGAACCAATGAGGGTCATTCTTGTGTTACGCAGCACGTTTGATCTTCAGCAAGAACCAATGAGGTTCATTCTCATGTTACGCAGCACGTTTGAGCTTCTGCAAGAACCAATGAGGTTCATTCTCGTGTTACGCAGCACGTTTGAGCTTCTGCAAGAACCAATGAGGATCATTCTAGTGTTACGCAGCACGTTTGAGCTTTGCAAGAACCAATGAGGTTAATTCTTATGTTACGCAGCACATTTGATCTTCAGCAAGAACCAATGATGTTCATTCTCGTGTTACGCAGCACGTTTGATCTTCTGCAAGAACCAATGAGGTTCATTCTCGTGTTACGCAGCACGTTTGAGCTTCTGCAAGAACCAATGAGGTTCATTCTTGTGTTACGCAGCACGTTTGATCTTCTGCAAGAACCAATGAGGGTCATTCTTGTGTTACGCAGCACGTTTGATCTTCAGCAAGAACCAATGAGGATCATTCTAGTGTTACGCAGCACGTTTGAGCTTTGCAAGAACCAATTAGGTTCATTCTTGTGTTACGCAGCACATTTGATCTTCTGCAAGAACCAATGATGTTCATTCTCGTGTTACGCAGCACGTTTGATCTTCTGCAAGAACCAATGAGGGTCATTCTTGTGTTACGCAGCACGTTTGATCTTCAGCAAGAACCAATGAGGTTCATTCTCATGTTACGCAGCAGGTTTGAGCTTCTGCAAGAACCAATGAGGTTCATTCTCGTGTTACGCAGCACGTTTGAGCTTCTGCAAGAACCAATGATGTTCATTCTCGTGTTACGCAGCACGTTTGATCTTCAGCAAGAACCAATGATGTTCATTCTCGTGTTACGCAGCACGTTTGATCTTCTGCAAGAACCAATGATGTTCATTCTCGTGTTACGCAGCACGTTTGAGCTTCAGCAAGAACCAATGATGTTCATTCTCGTGTTACGCAGCACGTTTGATCTTCTGCAAGAACCAATGATGTTCATTCTCGTGTTACGCAGCACGTTTGATCTTCAGCAAGAACCAATGAGGTTCATTCTAGTGTTACGCAGCACGTTTGATCTTCAGCAAGAACCAATGATGTTCATTCTCGTGTTACGCAGCACGTTTGAGCTTCAGCAAGAACCAATGAGGTTCATTCTCGTGTTACGCAGCACGTTTGATCTTCAGCAAGAACCAATGAGGGTCATTCTTGTGTTACGCAGCACGTTTGATCTTCAGCAAGAACCAATGATGTTCATTCTCGTGTTACGCAGCACGTTTGAGCTTCTGCAAGAACCAATGAGGGTCATTCTTGTGTTACGCAGCACGTTTGATCTTCAGCAAGAACCAATGATGTTCATTCTCGTGTTACGCAGCACGTTTGAGCTTCTGCAAGAACCAATGAGGGTCATTCTTGTGTTACGCAGCACGTTTGATCTTCAGCAAGAACCAATGAGGTTCATTCTCATGTTACGCAGCACGTTTGAGCTTCTGCAAGAACCAATGAGGTTCATTCTCGTGTTACGCAGCACGTTTGAGCTTCTGCAAGAACCAATGAGGATCATTCTAGTGTTACGCAGCACGTTTGAGCTTTGCAAGAACCAATGAGGTTAATTCTTATGTTACGCAGCACATTTGATCTTCAGCAAGAACCAATGATGTTCATTCTCGTGTTACGCAGCACGTTTGATCTTCTGCAAGAACCAATGAGGTTCATTCTCGTGTTACGCAGCACGTTTGAGCTTCTGCAAGAACCAATGAGGTTCATTCTTGTGTTACGCAGCACGTTTGATCTTCTGCAAGAACCAATGAGGGTCATTCTTGTGTTACGCAGCACGTTTGATCTTCAGCAAGAACCAATGAGGATCATTCTAGTGTTACGCAGCACGTTTGAGCTTTGCAAGAACCAATTAGGTTCATTCTTGTGTTACGCAGCACATTTGATCTTCAGCAAGAACCAATGATGTTCATTCTCGTGTTACGCAGCACGTTTGATCTTCTGCAAGACCCAATGATGTTCATTCTCGTGTTACGCAGCACGTTTGATCTTCTGCAAGAACCAATGAGGGTCATTCTTGTGTTACGCAGCACGTTTGATCTTCAGCAAGAACCAATGAGGTTCATTCTCATGTTACGCAGCAGGTTTGAGCTTCTGCAAGAACCAATGAGGTTCATTCTCGTGTTACGCAGCACGTTTGAGCTTCTGCAAGAACCAATGAGGTTCATTCACGTGTTACGCAGCACGTTTGATCTTCTGCAAGAACCAATGAGGTTCATTCTCATGTTACGCAGCACGTTTGATCTTTGCAAGAACCAATGAGGTTCATTCTCGTGTTACGCAGCACGTTTGATCTTCTGCAAGAACCAATGAGGTTCATTATCGTGTTACGCAGCACGTTTGAGCTTCTGCAAGAACCAATGAGGTTCATTATCGTGTTACGCAGCACGTTTGAGCTTCTGCAAGAACCAATGAGGTTCATTCTAGTGTTATGCAGCACGTTTGAGCTTCAGCAAGAACCAATGAGGTTCATTCTCGTGTTATGCAGCAGGTTTGAGCTTTGCAAGAACCAATGATGTTCATTCTCGTGTTACGCAGCACGTTTGAGCTTCTCAAGAACCAATGATGTTCATTCTCGTGTTACGCAGCACGTTTGAGCTTCAGCAAGAACCAATGATGTTCATTCTCGTGTTACGCAGCACGTTTGATCTTCAGCAAGAACCAATGATGTTCATTCTCATGTTACGCAGCACGTTTGATCTTCAGCAAGAACCAATGAGGTTCATTCTCATGTTACGCAGCACGTTTGATCTTCATCAAGAACCAGTGAGGTTCATTCTCATGTTACGCAGCACGTTTGAGCTTTGCAAGAACCAATGATGTTCATTCTCGTGTTACGCAGCACGTTTGATCTTCAGCAAGAACCAATGATGTTCATTCTCATGTTACGTAGCACGTTTGATCTTCAGCAAGAACCAATGAGGTTCATTCTCGTGTTACGCAGCACGTTTGAGCTTCAGCAAGAACCAATGAGGTTCATTCTCATGTTACGCAGCACGTTTGATCTTCTGCAAGAACCAATGAGGTTCATTATCGTGTTACACAGCACGTTTGAGCTTCTGCAAGAACCAATGAGGTTCATTCTCATGTTACGCAGCACGTTTGATCTTCTGCAAGAACCAATGATGTTCATTCTCATGTTACGCAGCACGTTTGATCTTCTGCAAGAACCAATGATGTTCATTCTCATGTTACGCAGCACGTTTGATCTTCTGCAAGAACCAATGAGGTTCATTCTCATGTTACGCAGCACGTTTGATCTTCAGCAAGAACCAGTGAGGTTCATTCTCATGTTACGCAGCACGTTTGAGCTTTGCAAGAACCAATGATGTTCATTCTCGTGTTACGCAGCACGTTTGATCTTTGCAAGAACCAATGATGTTCATTCTCATGTTACTCAGCACGTTTGATCTTTGCAAGAACCAATGAGGTTCATTCTCGTGTTACGCAGCACGTTTGATCTTCTGCAAGAACCAATGAGGTTCATTATCGTGTTACGCAGCACGTTTGAGCTTCTGCAAGAACCAATGAGGATCATTCTAGTGTTACGCAGCATGTTTGAGCTTTGCAAGAACCAATGAGGTTCATTCTCGTGTTACGCAGCATGTTTGAGCTTTGCAAGAACCAATGAGGTTCATTCTCGTGTTACGCAGCACATTTGATCTTCAGCAAGAACCAATGAGGTTCATTCTCATGTTACGCAGCACGTTTGAGCTTCTGCAAGAACCAATGAGGATCATTCTAGTGTTACGCAGCACGTTTGAGCTTTGCAAGAACCAATGAGGTTCATTCTTGTGTTACGCAGCACGTTTGAGCTTCTGCAAGAACCAATGAGGGTCATTCTTGTGTTACGCAGCACGTTTGAGCTTCTGCAAGAACCAATGATGTTCATTCTCGTGTTACGCAGCACGTTTGAGCTTCTGCAAGAACCAATGAGGGTCATTCTTGTGTTACGCAGCACGTTTGATCTTCAGCAAGAACAAATGAGGTTCATTCTCGTGTTACGCAGCACATTTGAGCTTCAGCAAGAACCAATGAGGTTCATTCTCGTGTTACGCAGCACGTTTGAGCTTCTGCAAGAACCAATGAGGTTCATTCTCGTGTTACGCAGCACGTTTGAGCTTCTGCAAGAACCAATGAGGTTCATTCTCGTGTTACGCAGCACGTTTGAGCTTCTGCAAGAACCAATGAGGTTCATTCTCGTGTTACGCAGCACGTTTGAGCTTTGCAAGAACCAAAGAGGATCATTCTAGTGTTACGCAGCACGTTTGAGCTTTGCAAGAACCAATGATGTTCATTCTCGTGTTACGCAGCACGTTTGATCTTCTGCAAAAACCAATAAGGTTCATTCTAGTGTTACGCAGCACGTTTGATCTTCTGCAAGAACCAATGAGGTTCATTCTCGTGTTATGCAGCAGGTTTGAGCTTTGCAAGAACCAATGATGTTCATTCTCGTGTTACGCAGCACGTTTGAGCTTCTCAAGAACCAATGATGTTCATTCTCGTGTTACGCAGCACGTTTGAGCTTCAGCAAGAACCAATGATGTTCATTCTCGTGTTACGCAGCACGTTTGATCTTCAGCAAGAACCAATGATGTTCATTCTCATGTTACTCAGCACGTTTGATCTTCAGCAAGAACCAATGAGGTTCATTCTCATGTTACGCAGCACGTTTGATCTTCATCAAGAACCAGTGAGGTTCATTCTCATGTTACGCAGCACGTTTGAGCTTTGCAAGAACCAATGATGTTCATTCTCGTGTTACGCAGCACGTTTGATCTTCAGCAAGAACCAATGATGTTCATTCTCATGTTACGTAGCACGTTTCATCTTCAGCAAGAACCAATGAGGTTCATTCTCGTGTTACGCAGCACGTTTGAGCTTCAGCAAGAACCAATGAGGTTCATTCTCATGTTACGCAGCACGTTTGATCTTCTGCAAGAACCAATGAGGTTCATTCTCGTGTTACACAGCACGTTTGAGCTTCTGCAAGAACCAATGAGGTTCATTCTCATGTTACGCAGCACGTTTGAGCTTCAGCAAGAACCAATGATGTTCATTCTCATGTTACGCAGCACGTTTGATCTTCTGCAAGAAACAATGATGTTCATTCTCATGTTACGCAGCACGTTTGATCTTCTGCAAGAACCAATGAGGTTCATTCTCATGTTACGCAGCACGTTTGATCTTCAGCAAGAACCAGTGAGGTTCATTCTCATGTTACGCAGCACGTTTGAGCTTTGCAAGAACCAATGATGTTCATTCTCGTGTTACGCAGCACGTTTGATCTTCAGCAAGAACCAATGATGTTCATTCTCATGTTACGTAGCACGTTTGATCTTCAGCAAGAACCAATGAGGTTCATTCTCGTGTTACGCAGCACGTTTGAGCTTCAGCAAGAACCAATGAGGTTCATTCTCGTGTTACGCAGCACGTTTGATCTTCTGCAAGAACCAATGAGGTTCATTATCGTGTTACACAGCACGTTTGAGCTTCTGCAAGAACCAATGATGTTCATTCTCGTGTTACGCAGCACGTTTGATCTTCAGCAAGAACCAATGATGTTCATTCTCATGTTACGCAGCACGTTTGATCTTCTGCAAGAACCAATGATGTTCATTCTCATGTTACGCAGCACGTTTGATCTTCTGCAAGAACCAATGAGGTTCATTCTCATGTTACGCAGCACGTTTGATCTTCAGCAAGAACCAGTGATGTTCATTCTCGTGTTACGCAGCACGTTTGATCTTCAGCAAGAACCAATGATGTTCATTCTCATGTTACGCAGCACGTTTGATCTTCAGCAAGAACCAATGATGTTCATTCTCATGTTACGCAGCACGTTTGATCTTCTGCAAGAACCAATGAGGTTCATTCTCGTGTTACGCAGCACGTTTGAGCTTTGCAAGAACCAATGAGGATCATTCTAGTGTTAC
Organism: Scardinius erythrophthalmus; assembly: GCF_964197995.2. Lineage (NCBI taxonomy): Eukaryota > Metazoa > Chordata > Actinopteri > Cypriniformes > Leuciscidae > Scardinius > Scardinius erythrophthalmus. Next base: position 690,057 of record NC_138228.1, read on the forward strand.
GCAGCACGTTTGAGCTTCAGCAAGAACCAATGATGTTCATTCTCGTGTTACGCAGCACGTTTGATCTTCTGCAAGAACCAATGATGTTCATTCTCGTGTTACGCAGCACGTTTGATCTTCAGCAAGAACCAATGATGTTCATTCTCGTGTTACGCAGCACGTTTGATCTTCTGCAAGAACCAATGATGTTCATTCTCGTGTTACGCAGCACGTTTGAGCTTCAGCAAGAACCAATGATGTTCATTCTCGTGTTACGCAGCACGTTTGATCTTCTGCAAGAACCAATGATGTTCATTCTCGTGTTACGCAGCACGTTTGATCTTCAGCAAGAACCAATGAGGTTCATTCTAGTGTTACGCAGCACGTTTGATCTTCAGCAAGAACCAATGATGTTCATTCTCGTGTTACGCAGCACGTTTGAGCTTCAGCAAGAACCAATGAGGTTCATTCTCGTGTTACGCAGCACGTTTGATCTTCAGCAAGAACCAATGAGGGTCATTCTTGTGTTACGCAGCACGTTTGATCTTCAGCAAGAACCAATGATGTTCATTCTCGTGTTACGCAGCACGTTTGAGCTTCTGCAAGAACCAATGAGGGTCATTCTTGTGTTACGCAGCACGTTTGATCTTCAGCAAGAACCAATGATGTTCATTCTCGTGTTACGCAGCACGTTTGAGCTTCTGCAAGAACCAATGAGGGTCATTCTTGTGTTACGCAGCACGTTTGATCTTCAGCAAGAACCAATGAGGTTCATTCTCATGTTACGCAGCACGTTTGAGCTTCTGCAAGAACCAATGAGGTTCATTCTCGTGTTACGCAGCACGTTTGAGCTTCTGCAAGAACCAATGAGGATCATTCTAGTGTTACGCAGCACGTTTGAGCTTTGCAAGAACCAATGAGGTTAATTCTTATGTTACGCAGCACATTTGATCTTCAGCAAGAACCAATGATGTTCATTCTCGTGTTACGCAGCACGTTTGATCTTCTGCAAGAACCAATGAGGTTCATTCTCGTGTTACGCAGCACGTTTGAGCTTCTGCAAGAACCAATGAGGTTCATTCTTGTGTTACGCAGCACGTTTGATCTTCTGCAAGAACCAATGAGGGTCATTCTTGTGTTACGCAGCACGTTTGATCTTCAGCAAGAACCAATGAGGATCATTCTAGTGTTACGCAGCACGTTTGAGCTTTGCAAGAACCAATTAGGTTCATTCTTGTGTTACGCAGCACATTTGATCTTCTGCAAGAACCAATGATGTTCATTCTCGTGTTACGCAGCACGTTTGATCTTCTGCAAGAACCAATGAGGGTCATTCTTGTGTTACGCAGCACGTTTGATCTTCAGCAAGAACCAATGAGGTTCATTCTCATGTTACGCAGCAGGTTTGAGCTTCTGCAAGAACCAATGAGGTTCATTCTCGTGTTACGCAGCACGTTTGAGCTTCTGCAAGAACCAATGATGTTCATTCTCGTGTTACGCAGCACGTTTGATCTTCAGCAAGAACCAATGATGTTCATTCTCGTGTTACGCAGCACGTTTGATCTTCTGCAAGAACCAATGATGTTCATTCTCGTGTTACGCAGCACGTTTGAGCTTCAGCAAGAACCAATGATGTTCATTCTCGTGTTACGCAGCACGTTTGATCTTCTGCAAGAACCAATGATGTTCATTCTCGTGTTACGCAGCACGTTTGATCTTCAGCAAGAACCAATGAGGTTCATTCTAGTGTTACGCAGCACGTTTGATCTTCAGCAAGAACCAATGATGTTCATTCTCGTGTTACGCAGCACGTTTGAGCTTCAGCAAGAACCAATGAGGTTCATTCTCGTGTTACGCAGCACGTTTGATCTTCAGCAAGAACCAATGAGGGTCATTCTTGTGTTACGCAGCACGTTTGATCTTCAGCAAGAACCAATGATGTTCATTCTCGTGTTACGCAGCACGTTTGAGCTTCTGCAAGAACCAATGAGGGTCATTCTTGTGTTACGCAGCACGTTTGATCTTCAGCAAGAACCAATGATGTTCATTCTCGTGTTACGCAGCACGTTTGAGCTTCTGCAAGAACCAATGAGGGTCATTCTTGTGTTACGCAGCACGTTTGATCTTCAGCAAGAACCAATGAGGTTCATTCTCATGTTACGCAGCACGTTTGAGCTTCTGCAAGAACCAATGAGGTTCATTCTCGTGTTACGCAGCACGTTTGAGCTTCTGCAAGAACCAATGAGGATCATTCTAGTGTTACGCAGCACGTTTGAGCTTTGCAAGAACCAATGAGGTTAATTCTTATGTTACGCAGCACATTTGATCTTCAGCAAGAACCAATGATGTTCATTCTCGTGTTACGCAGCACGTTTGATCTTCTGCAAGAACCAATGAGGTTCATTCTCGTGTTACGCAGCACGTTTGAGCTTCTGCAAGAACCAATGAGGTTCATTCTTGTGTTACGCAGCACGTTTGATCTTCTGCAAGAACCAATGAGGGTCATTCTTGTGTTACGCAGCACGTTTGATCTTCAGCAAGAACCAATGAGGATCATTCTAGTGTTACGCAGCACGTTTGAGCTTTGCAAGAACCAATTAGGTTCATTCTTGTGTTACGCAGCACATTTGATCTTCAGCAAGAACCAATGATGTTCATTCTCGTGTTACGCAGCACGTTTGATCTTCTGCAAGACCCAATGATGTTCATTCTCGTGTTACGCAGCACGTTTGATCTTCTGCAAGAACCAATGAGGGTCATTCTTGTGTTACGCAGCACGTTTGATCTTCAGCAAGAACCAATGAGGTTCATTCTCATGTTACGCAGCAGGTTTGAGCTTCTGCAAGAACCAATGAGGTTCATTCTCGTGTTACGCAGCACGTTTGAGCTTCTGCAAGAACCAATGAGGTTCATTCACGTGTTACGCAGCACGTTTGATCTTCTGCAAGAACCAATGAGGTTCATTCTCATGTTACGCAGCACGTTTGATCTTTGCAAGAACCAATGAGGTTCATTCTCGTGTTACGCAGCACGTTTGATCTTCTGCAAGAACCAATGAGGTTCATTATCGTGTTACGCAGCACGTTTGAGCTTCTGCAAGAACCAATGAGGTTCATTATCGTGTTACGCAGCACGTTTGAGCTTCTGCAAGAACCAATGAGGTTCATTCTAGTGTTATGCAGCACGTTTGAGCTTCAGCAAGAACCAATGAGGTTCATTATCGTGTTACGCTGCACGTTTGAGCTTCTGCAAGAACCAATTAGGTTCATTATCGTGTTACGCAGCACGTTTGAGCTTCTGCAAGAACCAATGAGGTTCATTATCGTGTTACGCAGCACGTTTGAGCTTTGCAAGAACCAATGAGGATCATTCTAGTGTTACGCAGCACGTTTGAGCTTCAGCAAGAACCAATGATGTTCATTCTCGTGTTACGCAGCACGTTTGATCTTCTGCAAGAACCAATGATGTTCATTCTCGTGTTACGCAGCACGTTTGATCTTCAGCAAGAACCAATGAGGTTCATTCTAGTGTTACGCAGCACGTTTGATCTTCAGCAAGAACCAATGATGTTCATTCTCGTGTTACGCAGCACGTTTGAGCTTCAGCAAGAACCAATGAGGTTCATTCTCGTGTTACGCAGCACGTTTGATCTTCAGCAAGAACCAATGATGTTCATTCTCGTGTTACGCAGCACGTTTGATCTTCTGCAAGAACCAATGATGTTCATTCTCGTGTTACGCAGCACGTTTGATCTTCAGCAAGAACCAATGAGGTTCATTCTAGTGTTACGCAGCACGTTTGATCTTCAGCAAGAACCAATGATGTTCATTCTCGTGTTACGCAGCACGTTTGAGTTTCAGCAAGAACCAATGAGGTTCATTCTCGTGTTACGCAGCACGTTTGATCTTCAGCAAGAACCAATGAGGTTCATTCTCGTGTTACGCAGCACGTTTGAGCTTCTGCAAGAACCAATGAGGTTCATTCACGTGTTACGCAGCACGTTTGATCTTTGCAAGAACCAATGATGTTCATTCTCATGTTACGCAGCACGTTTGATCTTTGCAAGAACCAATGAGGTTCATTCTCGTGTTACGCAGCACGTTTGATCTTCTGCAAGAACCAATGAGGTTCATTATCGTGTTACGCAGCACGTTTGAGCTTCTGCAAGAACCAATGAGGATCATTCTAGTGTTACGCAGCATGTTTGAGCTTTGCAAGAACCAATGAGGTTCATTCTCGTGTTACGCAGCATGTTTGAGCTTTGCAAGAACCAATGAGGTTCATTCTCGTGTTACGCAGCACATTTGATCTTCAGCAAGAACCAATGAGGTTCATTCTCATGTTACGCAGCACGTTTGAGCTTCTGCAAGAACCAATGAGGATCATTCTAGTGTTACGCAGCACGTTTGAGCTTTGCAAGAACCAATGAGGTTCATTCTCGTGTTACGCAGCACGTTTGAGCTTCTGCAAGAACCAATGAGGGTCATTCTTGTGTTACGCAGCACGTTTGAGCTTCTGCAAGAACCAATGATGTTCATTCTCGTGTTACGCAGCACGTTTGAGCTTCTGCAAGAACCAATGAGGGTCATTCTTGTGTTACGCAGCACGTTTGATCTTCAGCAAGAACAAATGAGGTTCATTCTCATGTTACGCAGCACATTTGAGCTTCAGCAAGAACCAATGAGGTTCATTCTCGTGTTACGCAGCACGTTTGAGCTTCTGCAAGAACCAATGAGGTTCATTCTCGTGTTACGCAGCACGTTTGAGCTTCTGCAAGAACCAATGAGGTTCATTCTCGTGTTACGCAGCACGTTTGAGCTTTGCAAGAACCAAAGAGGATCATTCTAGTGTTACGCAGCACGTTTGAGCTTTGCAAGAACCAATGAGGTTCATTCTCGTGTTACGCAGCACGTTTGAGCTTCAGCAAGAACCAATGAGGGTCATTCTTGTGTTACGCAGCACGTTTGATCTTCAGCAAGAACAAATGAGGTTCATTCTCATGTTACGCAGCACATTTGAGCTTCAGCAAGAACCAATGAGGTTCATTCTCGTGTTACGCAGCACGTTTGAGCTTCTGCAAGAACCAATGAGGTTCATTCTCGTGTTACGCAGCACGTTTGAGCTTCTGCAAGAACCAATGAGGTTCATTCTCGTGTTACGCAGCACGTTTGAGCTTCTGCAAGAACCAATGAGGTTCATTCTCGTGTTACGCAGCACGTTTGAGCTTTGCAAGAACCAATGATGTTCATTCTCGTGTTACGCAGCACGTTTGAGCTTCTGCAAGAACCAATGAGGGTCATTCTTGTGTTACGCAGCACGTTTGATCTTCAGCAAGAACAAATGAGGATCATTCTAGTGTTACGCAGCACGTTTGAGCTTCAGCAAGAACCAATGAGGTTCATTCTAGTGTTACGCAGCACGTTTGATCTTCAGCAAGAACCAATGATGTTCATTCTCGTGTTACGCAGCACGTTTGAGCTTCAGCAAGAACCAATGAGGTTCATTCTCGTGTTACGCAGCACGTTTGATCTTCAGCAAGAACCAATGATGTTCATTCTCGTGTTACGCAGCACGTTTGATCTTCTGCAAGAACCAATGATGTTCATTCTCGTGTTACGCAGCACGTTTGATCTTCAGCAAGAACCAATGAGGTTCATTCTAGTGTTACGCAGCACGTTTGATCTTCAGCAAGAACCAATGATGTTCATTCTCGTGTTACGCAGCACGTTTGAGTTTCAGCAAGAACCAATGAGGTTCATTCTCGTGTTACGCAGCACGTTTGATCTTCAGCAAGAACCAATGAGGTTCATTCTCGTGTTACGCAGCACGTTTGAGCTTCTGCAAGAACCAATGAGGTTCATTCACGTGTTACGCAGCACGTTTGATCTTTGCAAGAACCAATGATGTTCATTCTCATGTTACGCAGCACGTTTGATCTTTGCAAGAACCAATGAGGTTCATTCTCGTGTTACGCAGCACGTTTGATCTTCTGCAAGAACCAATGAGGTTCATTATCGTGTTACGCAGCACGTTTGAGCTTCTGCAAGAACCAATGAGGATCATTCTAGTGTTACGCAGCATGTTTGAGCTTTGCAAGAACCAATGAGGTTCATTCTCGTGTTACGCAGCATGTTTGAGCTTTGCAAGAACCAATGAGGTTCATTCTCGTGTTACGCAGCACATTTGATCTTCAGCAAGAACCAATGAGGTTCATTCTCATGTTACGCAGCACGTTTGAGCTTCTGCAAGAACCAATGAGGATCATTCTAGTGTTACGCAGCACGTTTGAGCTTTGCAAGAACCAATGAGGTTCATTCTCGTGTTACGCAGCACGTTTGAGCTTCTGCAAGAACCAATGAGGGTCATTCTTGTGTTACGCAGCACGTTTGAGCTTCTGCAAGAACCAATGATGTTCATTCTCGTGTTACGCAGCACGTTTGAGCTTCTGCAAGAACCAATGAGGGTCATTCTTGTGTTACGCAGCACGTTTGATCTTCAGCAAGAACAAATGAGGTTCATTCTCATGTTACGCAGCACATTTGAGCTTCAGCAAGAACCAATGAGGTTCATTCTCGTGTTACGCAGCACGTTTGAGCTTCTGCAAGAACCAATGAGGTTCATTCTCGTGTTACGCAGCACGTTTGAGCTTCTGCAAGAACCAATGAGGTTCATTCTCGTGTTACGCAGCACGTTTGAGCTTTGCAAGAACCAAAGAGGATCATTCTAGTGTTACGCAGCACGTTTGAGCTTTGCAAGAACCAATGAGGTTCATTCTCGTGTTACGCAGCACGTTTGAGCTTCAGCAAGAACCAATGAGGGTCATTCTTGTGTTACGCAGCACGTTTGATCTTCAGCAAGAACAAATGAGGTTCATTCTCATGTTACGCAGCACATTTGAGCTTCAGCAAGAACCAATGAGGTTCATTCTCGTGTTACGCAGCACGTTTGAGCTTCTGCAAGAACCAATGAGGTTCATTCTCGTGTTACGCAGCACGTTTGAGCTTCTGCAAGAACCAATGAGGTTCATTCTCGTGTTACGCAGCACGTTTGAGCTTCTGCAAGAACCAATGAGGTTCATTCTCGTGTTACGCAGCACGTTTGAGCTTTGCAAGAACCAATGATGTTCATTCTCGTGTTACGCAGCACGTTTGAGCTTCTGCAAGAACCAATGAGGGTCATTCTTGTGTTACGCAGCACGTTTGATCTTCAGCAAGAACAAATGAGGATCATTCTAGTGTTACGCAGCACGTTTGAGCTTCAGCAAGAACCAATGAGGATCATTCTAGTGTTACGCAGCACGTTTGAGCTTCTGCAAGAACCAATGATGTTCATTCTAGTGTTACGCAGCACGTTTGAGCTTCTGCAAGAACCAATGAGGGTCATTCTTGTGTTACGCAGCACGTTTGAGCTTCAGCAAGAACCAATGAGGTTCATTATCGTGTTACGCTGCACGTTTGAGCTTCTGCAAGAACCAATTAGGTTCATTATCGTGTTACGCAGCACGTTTGAGCTTCTGCAAGAACCAATGAGGTTCATTATCGTGTTACGCAGCACGTTTGAGCTTTGCAAGAACCAATGATGTTCATTCTCGTGTTACGCAGCACGTTTGATCTTCTGCAAAAACCAATAAGGTTCATTCTAGTGTTACGCAGCACGTTTGATCTTCTGCAAGAACCAATGAGGTTCATTCTCGTGTTATGCAGCAGGTTTGAGCTTTGCAAGAACCAATGATGTTCATTCTCGTGTTACGCAGCACGTTTGAGCTTCTCAAGAACCAATGATGTTCATTCTCGTGTTACGCAGCACGTTTGAGCTTCAGCAAGAACCAATGATGTTCATTCTCGTGTTACGCAGCACGTTTGATCTTCAGCAAGAACCAATGATGTTCATTCTCATGTTACGCAGCACGTTTGATCTTCAGCAAGAACCAATGAGGTTCATTCTCATGTTACGCAGCACGTTTGATCTTCATCAAGAACCAGTGAGGTTCATTCTCAGGTTACGCAGCACGTTTGAGCTTTGCAAGAACCAATGATGTTCATTCTCGTGTTACGCAGCACGTTTGATCTTCAGCAAGAACCAATGATGTTCATTCTCATGTTACGTAGCACGTTTGATCTTCAGCAAGAACCAATGAGGTTCATTCTCGTGTTACGCAGCACGTTTGAGCTTCAGCAAGAACCAATGAGGTTCATTCTCATGTTACGCAGCACGTTTGATCTTCTGCAAGAACCAATGAGGTTCATTATCGTGTTACACAGCACGTTTGAGCTTCTGCAAGAACCAATGAGGTTCATTCTCATGTTACGCAGCACGTTTGATCTTCTGCAAGAACCAATGATGTTCATTCTCATGTTACGCAGCACGTTTGATCTTCTGCAAGAACCAATGAGGTTCATTCTCATGTTACGCAGCACGTTTGATCTTCAGCAAGAACCAGTGAGGTTCATTCTCATGTTACGCAGCACGTTTGAGCTTTGCAAGAACCAATGATGTTCATTCTCGTGTTACGCAGCACGTTTGAGCTTCAGCAAGAACCAATGATGTTCATTCTCATGTTACGCAGCACGTTTGATCTTCTGCAAGAACCAATGATGTTCATTCTCTTGTTACGCAGCACGTTTGATCTTCTGCAAGAACCAATGAGGTTCATTCTCATGTTACTCAGCACGTTTGATCTTCAGCAAGAACCAGTGAGGTTCATTCTCATGTTACGCAGCACGTTTGAGCTTTGCAAGAACCAATGATGTTCATTCTCGTGTTACGCAGCACGTTTGATCTTCTGCAAGAACCAATGATGTTCATTCTCATGTTACGTAGCACGTTTGATCTTCAGCAAGAACCAATGAGGTTCATTCTCGTGTTACGCAGCACGTTTGAGCTTCAGCAAGAACCAATGAGGTTCATTCTCATGTTACGCAGCACGTTTGATCTTCTGCAAGAACCAATTGGGTTCATTATCGTGTTACACAGCACGTTTGAGCTTCTGCAAGAACCAATGATGTTCATTCTCGTGTTACGCAGCACGTTTGATCTTCAGCAAGAACCAATGATGTTCATTCTCATGTTACGCAGCACGTTTGATCTTCTGCAAGAACCAATGATGTTCATTCTCATGTTACGCAGCACGTTTGATCTTCTGCAAGAACCAATGAGGTTCATTCTCATGTTACGCAGCACGTTTGAGCTTCAGCAAGAACCAGTGATGTTCATTCTCGTGTTACGCAGCACGTTTGATCTTCAGCAAGAACCAATGATGTTCATTCTCATGTTACGCAGCACGTTTGATCTTCAGCAAGAACCAATGATGTTCATTCTCATGTTACGCAGCACGTTTGATCTTCAGCAAGAACCAATGAGGTTCATTCTCATGTTACGCAGCACGTTTGATCTTCAGCAAGAACCAATGAGGTTCATTCTCATGTTACGCAGCACGTTTGAGCTTTGCAAGAACCAATGATGTTCATTCTCGTGTTACGCAGCACGTTTGATCTTCAGCAAGAACCAATGATGTTCATTCTCGTGTTACGCAGCACGTTTGAGCTTCTGCAAGAACCAATGGGGCCCTATCTTGCACCCAGCGCAATTGACTTTGTACACCGACGCATGTATCATTCCTATTTTGCACCCGCGCAAAGCGCGCTTTTCCCCCCACAGAAGCACGTCGGTTAACTAAGAAATACACTTGCGCTCCCCGGGGCGGTTCAGCGCAAAGAGGAGGCGTGTTCCAGCGCAAACGTTCCTTCATGCTATTTTGCAGGTTTAGAAAACAATTGCGCCACTAACCAGGAAAAAATAGTTTAAAGTCAGTGGCGCGTTGCGCATGTTATTCATATGCTATTTTAAGGGCGCATGCTTGGCCATAATCAATGTAGCGTGTGCACAACGCGCATACACTTTGATTCTCTCATCTACACAGAAGCAGCAGTTTTCATTTTTGCAAATCATACATTATTACGATAGATAGATAGATAGATAGATAGATAGATAGATAGATAGATAGATAGATAGATAGATAGATAGACAGACAGACAGACAATTTATTATAAAAGCATACATCTAGCTTACACATTTACCCAAATTATCATACGCCTTTTTAACCGAAGTTAATTTGGGTGTGTTTCTCCATCCCCAACGTCCCTGACTAGAACGCCGGTCTCCTTGGCTGTGAACCGCTCCTGGCGCGCGCCTGGCAAATCCGCCGTTACAATAGGAATCCGCCTTAGAACAAACGCGTCTGCTCTTAAAGGGAATGTGAGATGACACTCTGATTGGTTTATTTCACGTTACGCCCAAACCACACCTATGAATAATGAAGCTACTTCAGACCAACCCATTTTAGATTTGCGCCTGGCGCAAGAGTCATTTATCCCGCCGGGAAAATAGCAACAGCGTCAAGACCCGCCCACAAAGTTACTTGCGCTTTGCGCTTTGACACTTGCGTTTCAGATCGTTAAAATAGGGCCCATGATGTTCATTCTCGTGTTACGCAGCACGTTTGATCTTCTGCAAGAACCAATGAGGTTCATTCTCGTGTTACGCAGCACGTTTGATCTTCTGCAAGAACCAATGAGGATCATTCTAGTGTTACGCAGCACGTTTGAGCTTTGCAAGAACCAATGATGTTCATTCTCGTGTTACGCAGCACGTTTGATCTTCTGCAAGAACCAATGAGGTTCATTCTCGTGTTACGCAGCACGTTTGATCTTCTGCAAGAACCAATGAGGATCATTCTAGTGTTACGCAGCACGTTTGAGCTTCAGCAAGAACCAATGATGTTCATTCTCGTGTTACGCAGCACGTTTGATCTTCTGCAAGAACCAATGATGTTCATTCTCGTGTTACGCAGCACGTTTGATCTTCAGCAAGAACCAATGAGGTTCATTCTAGTGTTACGCAGCACGTTTGATCTTCAGCAAGAACCAATGAGGGTCATTCTTGTGTTACGCAGCACGTTTGATCTTCAGCAAGAACCAATGATGTTCATTCTCGTGTTACGCAGCACGTTTGATCTTCTGCAAGAACCAATGATGTTCATTCTCGTGTTACGCAGCACGTTTGATCTTCAGCAAGAACCAATGAGGTTCATTCTAGTGTTACGCAGCACGTTTGATCTTCAGCAAGAACCAATGATGTTCATTCTCGTGTTACGCAGCACGTTTGAGTTTCAGCAAGAACCAATGAGGTTCATTCTCGTGTTACGCAGCACGTTTGATCTTCAGCAAGAACCAATGAGGTTCATTCTCGTGTTACGCAGCACGTTTGATCTTCAGCAAGAACCAATGAGGTTCATTCTCGTGTTACGCAGCACGTTTGAGCTTCTGCAAGAACCAATGAGGTTCATTCACGTGTTACGCAGCACGTTTGATCTTTGCAAGAACCAATGATGTTCATTCTCATGTTACGCAGCACGTTTGATCTTTGCAAGAACCAATGAGGTTCATTCTCGTGTTACGCAGCACGTTTGATCTTCTGCAAGAACCAATGAGGTTCATTATCGTGTTACGCAGCACGTTTGAGCTTCTGCAAGAACCAATGAGGATCATTCTAGTGTTACGCAGCATGTTTGAGCTTTGCAAGAACCAATGAGGTTCATTCTCGTGTTACGCAGCATGTTTGAGCTTTGCAAGAACCAATGAGGTTCATTCTCGTGTTACGCAGCACATTTGATCTTCAGCAAGAACCAATGAGGTTCATTCTCATGTTACGCAGCACGTTTGAGCTTCTGCAAGAACCAATGAGGATCATTCTAGTGTTACGCAGCACGTTTGAGCTTTGCAAGAACCAATGAGGTTCATTCTTGTGTTACGCAGCACGTTTGAGCTTCTGCAAGAACCAATGAGGGTCATTCTTGTGTTACGCAGCACGTTTGAGCTTCTGCAAGAACCAATGATGTTCATTCTCGTGTTACGCAGCACGTTTGAGCTTCTGCAAGAACCAATGAGGGTCATTCTTGTGTTACGCAGCACGTTTGATCTTCAGCAAGAACAAATGAGGTTCATTCTCATGTTACGCAGCACATTTGAGCTTCAGCAAGAACCAATGAGGTTCATTCTCGTGTTACGCAGCACGTTTGAGCTTCTGCAAGAACCAATGAGGTTCATTCTCGTGTTACGCAGCACGTTTGAGCTTCTGCAAGAACCAATGAGGTTCATTCTCGTGTTACGCAGCACGTTTGAGCTTCTGCAAGAACCAATGAGGTTCATTCTCGTGTTACGCAGCACGTTTGAGATTTGCAAGAACCAAAGAGGATCATTCTAGTGTTACGCAGCACGTTTGAGCTTTGCAAGAACCAATGAGGTTCATTCTCGTGTTACGCAGCACGTTTGAGCTTCAGCAAGAACCAATGAGGGTCATTCTTGTGTTACGCAGCACGTTTGATCTTCAGCAAGAACAAATGAGGTTCATTCTCATGTTACGCAGCACATTTGAGCTTCAGCAAGAACCAATGAGGTTCATTCTCGTGTTACGCAGCACGTTTGAGCTTCTGCAAGAACCAATGAGGTTCATTCTCGTGTTACGCAGCACGTTTGAGCTTCTGCAAGAACCAATGAGGTTCATTCTCGTGTTACGCAGCACGTTTGAGCTTCTGCAAGAACCAATGAGGTTCATTCTCGTGTTACGCAGCACGTTTGAGCTTTGCAAGAACCAATGATGTTCATTCTCGTGTTACGCAGCACGTTTGAGCTTCTGCAAGAACCAATGAGGGTCATTCTTGTGTTACGCAGCACGTTTGATCTTCAGCAAGAACAAATGAGGATCATTCTAGTGTTACGCAGCACGTTTGAGCTTCAGCAAGAACCAATGAGGATCATTCTAGTGTTACGCAGCACGTTTGAGCTTCTGCAAGAACCAATGATGTTCATTCTAGTGTTACGCAGCACGTTTGAGCTTCTGCAAGAACCAATGAGGGTCATTCTTCTGTTACGCAGCACGTTTGAGCTTCAGCAAGAACCAATGAGGTTCATTATCGTGTTACGCTGCACGTTTGAGCTTCTGCAAGAACCAATTAGGTTCATTATCGTGTTACGCAGCACGTTTGAGCTTCTGCAAGAACCAATGAGGTTCATTCTCGTGTTACGCAGCACGTTTGAGCTTTGCAAGAACCAATGATGTTCATTCTCGTGTTACGCAGCACGTTTGATCTTCTGCAAAAACCAATAAGGTTCATTCTAGTGTTACGCAGCACGTTTGATCTTCTGCAAGAACCAATGAGGTTCATTCTCGTGTTATGCAGCAGGTTTGAGCTTTGCAAGAACCAATGATGTTCATTCTCGTGTTACGCAGCACGTTTGAGCTTCTCAAGAACCAATGATGTTCATTCTCGTGTTACGCAGCACGTTTGAGCTTCAGCAAGAACCAATGATGTTCATTCTCGTGTTACGCAGCACGTTTGATCTTCAGCAAGAACCAATGATGTTCATTCTCATGTTACGCAGCACGTTTGATCTTCAGCAAGAACCAATGAGGTTCATTCTCATGTTACGCAGCACGTTTGATCTTCATCAAGAACCAGTGAGGTTCATTCTCATGTTACGCAGCACGTTTGAGCTTTGCAAGAACCAATGATGTTCATTCTCGTGTTACGCAGCACGTTTGATCTTCAGCAAGAACCAATGATGTTCATTCTCATGTTACGTAGCACGTTTGATCTTCAGCAAGAACCAATGAGGTTCATTCTCGTGTTACGCAGCACGTTTGAGCTTCAGCAAGAACCAATGAGGTTCATTCTCATGTTACGCAGCACGTTTGATCTTCTGCAAGAACCAATGAGGTTCATTATCGTGTTACACAGCACGTTTGAGCTTCTGCAAGAACCAATGAGGTTCATTCTCATGTTACGCAGCACGTTTGATCTTCTGCAAGAACCAATGATGTTCATTCTCATGTTACGCAGCACGTTTGATCTTCTGCAAGAACCAATGATGTTCATTCTCATGTTACGCAGCACGTTTGATCTTCTGCAAGAACCAATGAGGTTCATTCTCATGTTACGCAGCACGTTTGATCTTCAGCAAGAACAAGTGAGGTTCATTCTCATGTTACGCAGCACGTTTGAGCTTTGCAAGAACCAATGATGTTCATTCTCGTGTTACGCAGCACGTTTGATCTTTGCAAGAACCAATGATGTTCATTCTCATGTTACGCAGCACGTTTGATCTTTGCAAGAACCAATGAGGTTCATTCTCGTGTTACGCAGCACGTTTGATCTTCTGCAAGAACCAATGAGGTTCATTATCGTGTTACGCAGCACGTTTGAGCTTCTGCAAGAACCAATGAGGATCATTCTAGTGTTACGCAGCATGTTTGAGCTTTGCAAGAACCAATGAGGTTCATTCTCGTGTTACGCAGCATGTTTGAGCTTTGCAAGAACCAATGAGGTTCATTCTCGTGTTACGCAGCACATTTGATCTTCAGCAAGAACCAATGAGGTTCATTCTCATGTTACGCAGCACGTTTGAGCTTCTGCAAGAACCAATGAGGATCATTCTAGTGTTACGCAGCACGTTTGAGCTTTGCAAGAACCAATGAGGTTCATTCTTGTGTTACGCAGCACGTTTGAGCTTCTGCAAGAACCAATGAGGGTCATTCTTGTGTTACGCAGCACGTTTGAGCTTCTGCAAGAACCAATGATGTTCATTCTCGTGTTACGCAGCACGTTTGAGCTTCTGCAAGAACCAATGAGGGTCATTCTTGTGTTACGCAGCACGTTTGATCTTCAGCAAGAACAAATGAGGTTCATTCTCGTGTTACGCAGCACATTTGAGCTTCAGCAAGAACCAATGAGGTTCATTCTCGTGTTACGCAGCACGTTTGAGCTTCTGCAAGAACCAATGAGGTTCATTCTCGTGTTACGCAGCACGTTTGAGCTTCTGCAAGAACCAATGAGGTTCATTCTCGTGTTACGCAGCACGTTTGAGCTTCTGCAAGAACCAATGAGGTTCATTCTCGTGTTACGCAGCACGTTTGAGCTTTGCAAGAACCAAAGAGGATCATTCTAGTGTTACGCAGCACGTTTGAGCTTTGCAAGAACCAATGAGGTTCATTCTCGTGTTACGCAGCACGTTTGAGCTTCAGCAAGAACCAATGAGGGTCATTCTTGTGTTACGCAGCACGTTTGATCTTCAGCAAGAACAAATGAGGTTCATTCTCATGTTACGCAGCACATTTGAGCTTCAGCAAGAACCAATGAGGTTCATTCTCGTGTTACGCAGCACGTTTGAGCTTCTGCAAGAACCAATGAGGTTCATTCTCGTGTTACGCAGCACGTTTGAGCTTCTGCAAGAACCAATGAGGTTCATTCTCGTGTTACGCAGCACGTTTGAGCTTCTGCAAGAACCAATGAGGTTCATTCTCGTGTTACGCAGCACGTTTGAGCTTTGCAAGAACCAATGATGTTCATTCTCGTGTTACGCAGCACGTTTGAGCTTCTGCAAGAACCAATGAGGGTCATTCTTGTGTTACGCAGCACGTTTGATCTTCAGCAAGAACAAATGAGGATCATTCTAGTGTTACGCAGCACGTTTGAGCTTCAGCAAGAACCAATGAGGATCATTCTAGTGTTACGCAGCACGTTTGAGCTTCTGCAAGAACCAATGATGTTCATTCTAGTGTTACGCAGCACGTTTGAGCTTCTGCAAGAACCAATGAGGGTCATTCTTGTGTTACGCAGCACGTTTGAGCTTCAGCAAGAACCAATGAGGTTCATTATCGTGTTACGCTGCACGTTTGAGCTTCTGCAAGAACCAATTAGGTTCATTATCGTGTTACGCAGCACGTTTGAGCTTCTGCAAGAACCAATGAGGTTCATTATCGTGTTACGCAGCACGTTTGAGCTTTGCAAGAACCAATGATGTTCATTCTCGTGTTACGCAGCACGTTTGATCTTCTGCAAAAACCAATAAGGTTCATTCTAGTGTTACGCAGCACGTTTGATCTTCTGCAAGAACCAATGAGGTTCATTCTCGTGTTATGCAGCAGGTTTGAGCTTTGCAAGAACCAATGATGTTCATTCTCGTGTTACGCAGCACGTTTGAGCTTCTCAAGAACCAATGATGTTCATTCTCGTGTTACGCAGCACGTTTGAGCTTCAGCAAGAACCAATGATGTTCATTCTCGTGTTACGCAGCACGTTTGATCTTCAGCAAGAACCAATGATGTTCATTCTCATGTTACGCAGCACGTTTGATCTTCAGCAAGAACCAATGAGGTTCATTCTCATGTTACGCAGCACGTTTGATCTTCATCAAGAACCAGTGAGGTTCATTCTCATGTTACGCAGCACGTTTGAGCTTTGCAAGAACCAATGATGTTCATTCTCGTGTTACGCAGCACGTTTGATCTTCAGCAAGAACCAATGATGTTCATTCTCATGTTACGTAGCACGTTTGATCTTCAGCAAGAACCAATGAGGTTCATTCTCGTGTTACGCAGCACGTTTGAGCTTCAGCAAGAACCAATGAGGTTCATTCTCATGTTACGCAGCACGTTTGATCTTCTGCAAGAACCAATGAGGTTCATTATCGTGTTACACAGCACGTTTGAGCTTCTGCAAGAACCAATGAGGTTCATTCTCATGTTACGCAGCACGTTTGATCTTCTGCAAGAACCAATGATGTTCATTCTCATGTTACGCAGCACGTTTGATCTTCTGCAAGAACCAATGAGGTTCATTCTCATGTTACGCAGCACGTTTGATCTTCAGCAAGAACCAGTGAGGTTCATTCTCATGTTACGCAGCACGTTTGAGCTTTGCAAGAACCAATGATGTTCATTCTCGTGTTACGCAGCACGTTTGAGCTTCAGCAAGAACCAATGATGTTCATTCTCATGTTACGCAGCACGTTTGATCTTCTGCAAGAACCAATGATGTTCATTCTCATGTTACGCAGCACGTTTGATCTTCAGCAAGAACCAATGATGTTCATTCTCGTGTTACGCAGCACGTTTGATCTTCTGTAAGAACCAATGATGTTCATTCTCGTGTTACGCAGCACGTTTGATCTTCAGCAAGAACCAATGAGGTTCATTCTAGTGTTACGCAGCACGTTTGATCTTCAGCAAGAACCAATGATGTTCATTCTCGTGTTACGCAGCACGTTTGATCTTCAGCAAGAACCAATGATGTTCATTCTCATGTTACGCAGCACGTTTGATCTTCTGCAAGAACCAATGATGTTCATTCTCATGTTACGCAGCACGTTTGATCTTCTGCAAGAACCAATGAGGTTCATTCTCATGTTACGCAGCACGTTTGAGCTTCAGCAAGAACCAGTGATGTTCATTCTCGTGTTACGCAGCACGTTTGATCTTCAGCAAGAACCAATGATGTTCATTCTCATGTTACGCAGCACGTTTGATCTTCAGCAAGAACCAATGATGTTCATTCTCATGTTACGCAGCACGTTTGATCTTCAGCAAGAACCAATGAGGTTCATTCTCATGTTACGCAGCACGTTTGAGCTTTGCAAGAACCAATGATGTTCATTCTCGTGTTACGCAGCACGTTTGATCTTCAGCAAGAACCAATGATGTTCATTCTCGTGTTACGCAGCACGTTTGAGCTTCTGCAAGAACCAATGATGTTCATTCTCGTGTTACGCAGCACGTTTGATCTTCTGCAAGAACCAATGAGGTTCATTCTCGTGTTACGCAGCACGTTTGATCTTCTGCAAGAACCAATGAGGATCATTCTAGTGTTACGCAGCACGTTTGAGCTTTGCAAGAACCAATGATGTTCATTCTCGTGTTACGCAGCACGTTTGATCTTCTGCAAGAACCAATGAGGTTCATTCTCGTGTTACGCAGCACGTTTGATCTTCTGCAAGAACCAATGAGGATCATTCTAGTGTTACGCAGCACGTTTGAGCTTTGCAAGAACCAATGAGGATCATTCTAGTGTTACGCAGCACGTTTGAGCTTCAGCAAGAACCAATGATGTTCATTCTCGTGTTACGCAGCACGTTTGATCTTCTGCAAGAACCAATGAGGTTCATTCTCATGTTACGCAGCACGTTTGATCTTCTGCAAGAACCAATGAGGTTCATTATCGTGTTACACAGCACGTTTGAGCTTCTGCAAGAACCAATGAGGTTCATTCTCGTGTTACGCAGCACGTTTGAGCTTCAGCAAGAACCAATGATGTTCATTCTCGTGTTACGCAGCACGTTTGATCTTCAGCAAGAACCAATGATGTTCATTCTCATGTTACGCAGCACGTTTGATCTTCTGCAAGAACCAATGATGTTCATTCTCATGTTACGCAGCACGTTTGATCTTCTGCAAGAACCAATGAGGTTCATTCTCATGTTACGCAGCACGTTTGAGCTTCAGCAAGAACCAGTGATGTTCATTCTCGTGTTACGCAGCACGTTTGATCTTCAGCAAGAACCAATGATGTTCATTCTCATGTTACGCAGCACGTTTGATCTTCAGCAAGAACCAATGAGGTTCATTCTCGTGTTACGCAGCACGTTTGAGCTTTGCAAGAACCAATGATGTTCATTCTCGTGTTACGCAGCACGTTTGATCTTCAGCAAGAACCAATGATGTTCATTCTCGTGTTACGCAGCACGTTTGAGCTTCTGCAAGAACCAATGATGTTCATTCTCGTGTTACGCAGCACGTTTGATCTTCTGCAAGAACCAATGAGGTTCATTCTCGTGTTACGCAGCACGTTTGATCTTCTGCAAGAACCAATGAGGATCATTCTAGTGTTACGCAGCACGTTTGAGCTTTGCAAGAACCAATGATGTTCATTCTCGTGTTACGCAGCACGTTTGATCTTCTGCAAGAACCAATGAGGTTCATTCTCGTGTTACGCAGCACGTTTGATCTTCTGCAAGAACCAATGAGGATCATTCTAGTGTTACGCAGCACGTTTGAGCTTTGCAAGAACCAATGAGGATCATTCTAGTGTTACGCAGCACGTTTGAGCTTCAGCAAGAACCAATGATGTTCATTCTCGTGTTACGCAGCACGTTTGATCTTCTGCAAGAACCAATGATGTTCATTCTCGTGTTACGCAGCACGTTTGATCTTCAGCAAGAACCAATGAGGTTCATTCTAGTGTTACGCAGCACGTTTGATCTTCAGCAAGAACCAATGATGTTCATTCTCGTGTTACGCAGCACGTTTGAGCTTCAGCAAGAACCAATGAGGTTCATTCTCGTGTTACGCAGCACGTTTGATCTTCAGCAAGAACCAATGAGGGTCATTCTCGTGTTACGCAGCACGTTTGATCTTCAGCAAGAACCAATGATGTTCATTTTCGTGTTACGCAGCACGTTTGAGCTTCTGCAAGAACCAATGAGGGTCATTCTTGTGTTACGCAGCACGTTTGATCTTCAGCAAGAACCAATGAGGTTCATTCTCATGTTACGCAGCACGTTTGAGCTTCTGCAAGAACCAATGATGTTCATTCTCGTGTTACGCAGCACGTTTGAGCTTCAGCAAGAACCAATGAGGTTCATTCTCGTGTTACGCAGCACGTTTGATCTTCTGCAAGAACCAATGAGGTTCATTATCGTGTTACACAGCACGTTTGAGCTTCTGCAAGAACCAATGAGGTTCATTCTCGTGTTACGCAGCACGTTTGAGCTTCAGCAAGAACCAATGATGTTCATTCTCGTGTTACGCAGCACGTTTGATCTTCAGCAAGAACCAATGATGTTCATTCTCATGTTACGCAGCACGTTTGATCTTCTGCAAGAACCAATGATGTTCATTCTCATGTTACGCAGCACGTTTGATCTTCTGCAAGAACCAATGAGGTTCATTCTCATGTTACGCAGCACGTTTGAGCTTCAGCAAGAACCAGTGATGTTCATTCTCGTGTTACGCAGCACGTTTGATCTTCAGCAAGAACCAATGATGTTCATTCTCATGTTACGCAGCACGTTTGATCTTCAGCAAGAACCAATGATGTTCATTCTCATGTTACGCAGCACGTTTGATCTTCAGCAAGAACCAATGAGGTTCATTCTCATGTTACGCAGCACGTTTGAGCTTTGCAAGAACCAATGATGTTCATTCTCGTGTTACGCAGCACGTTTGATCTTCAGCAAGAACCAATGATGTTCATTCTCGTGTTACGCAGCACGTTTGAGCTTCTGCAAGAACCAATGATGTTCATTCTCGTGTTACGCAGCACGTTTGATCTTCTGCAAGAACCAATGAGGTTCATTCTCGTGTTACGCAGCACGTTTGATCTTCTGCAAGAACCAATGAGGATCATTCTAGTGTTACGCAGCACGTTTGAGCTTTGCAAGAACCAATGATGTTCATTCTCGTGTTACGCAGCACGTTTGATCTTCTGCAAGAACCAATGAGGTTCATTCTCGTGTTACGCAGCACGTTTGATCTTCTGCAAGAACCAATGAGGATCATTCTAGTGTTACGCAGCACGTTTGAGCTTTGCAAGAACCAATGAGGATCATTCTAGTGTTACGCAGCACGTTTGAGCTTCAGCAAGAACCAATGATGTTCATTCTCGTGTTACGCAGCACGTTTGATCTTCTGCAAGAACCAATGAGGTTCATTCTCATGTTACGCAGCACGTTTGATCTTCTGCAAGAACCAATGAGGTTCATTATCGTGTTACACAGCACGTTTGAGCTTCTGCAAGAACCAATGAGGTTCATTCTCGTGTTACGCAGCACGTTTGAGCTTCAGCAAGAACCAATGATGTTCATTCTCGTGTTACGCAGCACGTTTGATCTTCAGCAAGAACCAATGATGTTCATTCTCATGTTACGCAGCACGTTTGATCTTCTGCAAGAACCAATGATGTTCATTCTCATGTTACGCAGCACGTTTGATCTTCTGCAAGAACCAATGAGGTTCATTCTCATGTTACGCAGCACGTTTGAGCTTCAGCAAGAACCAGTGATGTTCATTCTCGTGTTACGCAGCACGTTTGATCTTCAGCAAGAACCAATGATGTTCATTCTCATGTTACGCAGCACGTTTGATCTTCAGCAAGAACCAATGATGTTCATTCTCATGTTACGCAGCACGTTTGATCTTCAGCAAGAACCAATGAGGTTCATTCTCATGTTACGCAGCACGTTTGAGCTTTGCAAGAACCAATGATGTTCATTCTCGTGTTACGCAGCACGTTTGATCTTCAGCAAGAACCAATGATGTTCATTCTCGTGTTACGCAGCACGTTTGAGCTTCTGCAAGAACCAATGATGTTCATTCTCGTGTTACGCAGCACGTTTGATCTTCTGCAAGAACCAATGAGGTTCATTCTCGTGTTACGCAGCACGTTTGATCTTCTGCAAGAACCAATGAGGATCATTCTAGTGTTACGCAGCACGTTTGAGCTTTGCAAGAACCAATGATGTTCATTCTCGTGTTACGCAGCACGTTTGATCTTCTGCAAGAACCAATGAGGTTCATTCTCGTGTTACGCAGCACGTTTGATCTTCTGCAAGAACCAATGAGGATCATTCTAGTGTTACGCAGCACGTTTGAGCTTTGCAAGAACCAATGAGGATCATTCTAGTGTTACGCAGCACGTTTGAGCTTCAGCAAGAACCAATGATGTTCATTCTCGTGTTACGCAGCACGTTTGATCTTCTGCAAGAACCAATGATGTTCATTCTCGTGTTACGCAGCACGTTTGATCTTCAGCAAGAACCAATGAGGTTCATTCTAGTGTTACGCAGCACGTTTGATCTTCAGCAAGAACCAATGATGTTCATTCTCGTGTTACGCAGCACGTTTGAGCTTCAGCAAGAACCAATGAGGTTCATTCTCGTGTTACGCAGCACGTTTGATCTTCAGCAAGAACCAATGAGGGTCATTCTTGTGTTACGCAGCACGTTTGATCTTCAGCAAGAACCAATGATGTTCATTTTCGTGTTACGCAGCACGTTTGAGCTTCTGCAAGAACCAATGAGGGTCATTCTTGTGTTACGCAGCACGTTTGATCTTCAGCAAGAACCAATGAGGTTCATTCTCATGTTACGCAGCACGTTTGAGCTTCTGCAAGAACCAATGATGTTCATTCTCGTGTTACGCAGCACGTTTGAGCTTCAGCAAGAACCAATGAGGTTCATTCTCGTGTTACGCAGCACGTTTGATCTTCAGCAAGAACCAATGAGGGTCATTCTTGTGTTACGGAGCACGTTTGATCTTCAGCAAGAACCAATGATGTTCATTCTCGTGTTACGCAGCACGTTTGAGCTTCTGCAAGAACCAATGAGGGTCATTCTTGTGTTACGCAGCACGTTTGATCTTCTGCAAAAACCAATAAGGTTCATTCTAGTGTTACGCAGCACGTTTGATCTTCTGCAAGAACCAATGAGGTTCATTCTCGTGTTATGCAGCAGGTTTGAGCTTTGCAAGAACCAATGATGTTCATTCTCGTGTTACGCAGCACGTTTGAGCTTCTCAAGAACCAATGATGTTCATTCTCGTGTTACGCAGCACGTTTGAGCTTCAGCAAGAACCAATGATGTTCATTCTCGTGTTACGCAGCACGTTTGATCTTCAGCAAGAACCAATGATGTTCATTGTCATGTTACGCAGCACGTTTGATCTTCAGCAAGAACCAATGAGGTTCATTCTCATGTTACGCAGCACGTTTGATCTTCATCAAGAACCAGTGAGGTTCATTCTCATGTTACGCAGCACGTTTGAGCTTTGCAAGAACCAATGATGTTCATTCTCGTGTTACGCAGCACGTTTGATCTTCAGCAAGAACCAATGATGTTCATTGTCATGTTACGTAGCACGTTTGATCTTCAGCAAGAACCAATGAGGTTCATTCTCGTGTTACGCAGCACGTTTGAGCTTCAGCAAGAACCAATGAGGTTCATTCTCATGTTACGCAGCACGTTTGATCTTCTGCAAGAACCAATGAGGTTCATTATCGTGTTACACAGCACGTTTGAGCTTCTGCAAGAACCAATGAGGTTCATTCTCATGTTACGCAGCACGTTTGATCTTCTGCAAGAACCAATGATGTTCATTCTCATGTTACGCAGCACGTTTGATCTTCTGCAAGAACCAATGAGGTTCATTCTCATGTTACGCAGCACGTTTGATCTTCAGCAAGAACCAGTGAGGTTCATTCTCATGTTACGCAGCACGTTTGAGCTTTGCAAGAACCAATGATGTTCATTCTCGTGTTACGCAGCACGTTTGAGCTTCAGCAAGAACCAATGATGTTCATTCTCATGTTACGCAGCACGTTTGATCTTCTGCAAGAACCAATGATGTTCATTCTCATGTTACGCAGCACGTTTGATCTTCTGCAAGAACCAATGAGGTTCATTCTCATGTTACGCAGCACGTTTGATCTTCAGCAAGAACCAGTGAGGTTCATTCTCATGTTACGCAGCACGTTTGAGCTTTGCAAGAACCAATGATGTTCATTCTCGTGTTACGCAGCACGTTTGATCTTCTGCAAGAACCAATGATGTTCATTCTCATGTTACGTAGCACGTTTGATCTTCAGCAAGAACCAATGAGGTTCATTCTCGTGTTACGCAGCACGTTTGAGCTTCAGCAAGAACCAATGAGGTTCATTCTCATGTTACGCAGCACGTTTGATCTTCTGCAAGAACCAATGAGGTTCATTATCGTGTTACACAGCACGTTTGAGCTTCTGCAAGAACCAATGATGTTCATTCTCATGTTACGCAGCACGTTTGAGCTTCAGCAAGAACCAGTGATGTTCATTCTCGTGTTACGCAGCACGTTTGATCTTCAGCAAGAACCAATGATGTTCATTCTCATGTTACGCAGCACGTTTGATCTTCAGCAAGAACCAATGATGTTCATTCTCATGTTACGCAGCACGTTTGATCTTCAGCAAGAACCAATGAGGTTCATTCTCATGTTACGCAGCACGTTTGATCTTCAGCAAGAACCAATGAGGTTCATTCTCATGTTACGCAGCACGTTTGAGCTTTGCAAGAACCAATGATGTTCATTCTCGTGTTACGCAGCACGTTTGATCTTCAGCAAGAACCAATGATGTTCATTCTCGTGTTACGCAGCACGTTTGAGCTTCTGCAAGAACCAATGGGGCCCTATCTTGCACCCAGCGCAATTGACTTTGTACACCGACGCATGTATCATTCCTATTTTGCACCCGCGCAAAGCGCGCTTTTCCCCCCACAGAAGCACGTCGGTTAACTAAGAAATACACTTGCGCTCCCCGGGGCGGTTCAGCGCAAAGAGGAGGCGTGTTCCAGCGCAAACGTTCCTTCATGCTATTTTGCAGGTTTAGAAAACAATTGCGCCACTAACCAGGAAAAAATAGTTTAAAGTCAGTGGCGCGTTGCGCATGTTATTCATATGCTATTTTAAGGGCGCATGCTTGGCCATAATCAATGTAGCGTGTGCACAACGCGCATACACTTTGATTCTCTCATCTACACAGAAGCAGCAGTTTTCATTTTTGCAAATCATACATTATTACGATAGATAGATAGATAGATAGATAGATAGATAGATAGATAGATAGATAGATAGATAGATAGACAGACAGACAGACAGACAATTTATTATAAAAGCATACATCTAGCTTACACATTTACCCAAATTATCATACGCCTTTTTAACCGAAGTTAATTTGGGTGTGTTTCTCCATCCTCAACGTCCCTGACTAGAACGCCGGTCTCCTTGGCTGTGAACCGCTCCTGGCGCGCGCCTGGCAAATCCGCCGTTACAATAGGAATCCGCCTTAGAACAAACGCGTCTGCTCTTAAAGGGAATGTGAGATGACACTCTGATTGGTTTATTTCACGTTACGCCCAAACCACACCTATGAATAATGAAGCTACTTCAGACCAACCCATTTTAGATTTGCGCCTGGCGCAAGAGTCATTTATCCCGCCGGGAAAATAGCAACAGCGTCAAGACCCGCCCACAAAGTTACTTGCGCTTTGCGCTTTGACACTTGCGTTTCAGATCGTTAAAATAGGGCCCATGATGTTCATTCTCGTGTTACGCAGCACGTTTGATCTTCTGCAAGAACCAATGAGGTTCATTCTCGTGTTACGCAGCACGTTTGATCTTCTGCAAGAACCAATGAGGATCATTCTAGTGTTACGCAGCACGTTTGAGCTTTGCAAGAACCAATGATGTTCATTCTCGTGTTACGCAGCACGTTTGATCTTCTGCAAGAACCAATGAGGTTCATTCTCGTGTTACGCAGCACGTTTGATCTTCTGCAAGAACCAATGAGGATCATTCTAGTGTTACGCAGCACGTTTGAGCTTTGCAAGAACCAATGAGGATCATTCTAGTGTTACGCAGCACGTTTGAGCTTCAGCAAGAACCAATGATGTTCATTCTCGTGTTACGCAGCACGTTTGATCTTCTGCAAGAACCAATGATGTTCATTCTCGTGTTACGCAGCACGTTTGAGCTTCAGCAAGAACCAATGAGGTTCATTCTCGTGTTACGCAGCACGTTTGATCTTCAGCAAGAACCAATGAGGGTCATTCTTGTGTTACGCAGCACGTTTGATCTTCAGCAAGAACCAATGATGTTCATTCTCGTGTTACGCAGCACGTTTGATCTTCTGTAAGAACCAATGATGTTCATTCTCGTGTTACGCAGCACGTTTGATCTTCAGCAAGAACCAATGAGGTTCATTCTAGTGTTACGCAGCACGTTTGATCTTCAGCAAGAACCAATGATGTTCATTCTCGTGTTACGCAGCACGTTTGAGTTTCAGCAAGAACCAATGAGGTTCATTCTCGTGTTACGCAGCACGTTTGATCTTCAGCAAGAACCAATGAGGTTCATTCTCGTGTTACGCAGCACGTTTGAGCTTCTGCAAGAACCAATGAGGTTCATTCACGTGTTACGCAGCACGTTTGATCTTTGCAAGAACCAATGATGTTCATTCTCATGTTACGCAGCACGTTTGATCTTTGCAAGAACCAATGAGGTTCATTCTCGTGTTACGCAGCACGTTTGATCTTCTGCAAGAACCAATGAGGTTCATTCTCGTGTTACGCAGCACGTTTGAGCTTCTGCAAGAACCAATGAGGTTCATTCACGTGTTACGCAGCACGTTTGATCTTTGCAAGAACCAATGATGTTCATTCTCATGTTACGCAGCACGTTTGATCTTTGCAAGAACCAATGAGGTTCATTCTCGTGTTACGCAGCACGTTTGATCTTCTGCAAGAACCAATGAGGTTCATTATCGTGTTACGCAGCACGTTTGAGCTTCTGCAAGAACCAATGAGGATCATTCTAGTGTTACGCAGCATGTTTGAGCTTTGCAAGAACCAATGAGGTTCATTCTCGTGTTACGCAGCATGTTTGAGCTTTGCAAGAACCAATGAGGTTCATTCTCGTGTTACGCAGCACATTTGATCTTCAGCAAGAACCAATGAGGTTCATTCTCATGTTACGCAGCACGTTTGAGCTTCTGCAAGAACCAATGAGGATCATTCTAGTGTTACGCAGCACGTTTGAGCTTTGCAAGAACCAATGAGGTTCATTCTCGTGTTACGCAGCACGTTTGAGCTTCTGCAAGAACCAATGAGGGTCATTCTTGTGTTACGCAGCACGTTTGAGCTTCTGCAAGAACCAATGATGTTCATTCTCGTGTTACGCAGCACGTTTGAGCTTCTGCAAGAACCAATGAGGGTCATTCTTGTGTTACGCAGCACGTTTGATCTTCAGCAAGAACAAATGAGGTTCATTCTCATGTTACGCAGCACATTTGAGCTTCAGCAAGAACCAATGAGGTTCATTCTCGTGTTACGCAGCACGTTTGAGCTTCTGCAAGAACCAATGAGGTTCATTCTCGTGTTACGCAGCACGTTTGAGCTTCTGCAAGAACCAATGAGGTTCATTCTCGTGTTACGCAGCACGTTTGAGCTTCTGCAAGAACCAATGAGGTTCATTCTCGTGTTACGCAGCACGTTTGAGCTTTGCAAGAACCAAAGAGGATCATTCTAGTGTTACGCAGCACGTTTGAGCTTTGCAAGAACCAATGAGGTTCATTCTCGTGTTACGCAGCACGTTTGAGCTTCAGCAAGAACCAATGAGGGTCATTCTTGTGTTACGCAGCACGTTTGATCTTCAGCAAGAACAAATGAGGTTCATTCTCATGTTACGCAGCACATTTGAGCTTCAGCAAGAACCAATGAGGTTCATTCTCGTGTTACGCAGCACGTTTGAGCTTCTGCAAGAACCAATGAGGTTCATTCTCGTGTTACGCAGCACGTTTGAGCTTCTGCAAGAACCAATGAGGTTCATTCTCGTGTTACGCAGCACGTTTGAGCTTCTGCAAGAACCAATGAGGTTCATTCTCGTGTTACGCAGCACGTTTGAGCTTTGCAAGAACCAATGATGTTCATTCTCGTGTTACGCAGCACGTTTGAGCTTCTGCAAGAACCAATGAGGGTCATTCTTGTGTTACGCAGCACGTTTGATCTTCAGCAAGAACAAATGAGGATCATTCTAGTGTTACGCAGCACGTTTGAGCTTCAGCAAGAACCAATGAGGATCATTCTAGTGTTACGCAGCACGTTTGAGCTTCTGCAAGAACAAATGATGTTCATTCTAGTGTTACGCAGCACGTTTGAGCTTCTGCAAGAACCAATGAGGGTCATTCTTGTGTTACGCAGCACGTTTGAGCTTCAGCAAGAACCAATGAGGTTCATTATCGTGTTACGCTGCACGTTTGAGCTTCTGCAAGAACCAATTAGGTTCATTATCGTGTTACGCAGCACGTTTGAGCTTCTGCAAGAACCAATGAGGTTCATTATCGTGTTACGCAGCACGTTTGAGCTTTGCAAGAACCAATGATGTTCATTCTCGTGTTACGCAGCACGTTTGATCTTCTGCAAAAACCAATAAGGTTCATTCTAGTGTTACGCAGCACGTTTGATCTTCTGCAAGAACCAATGAGGTTCATTCTCGTGTTATGCAGCAGGTTTGAGCTTTGCAAGAACCAATGATGTTCATTCTCGTGTTACGCAGCACGTTTGAGCTTCTCAAGAACCAATGATGTTCATTCTCGTGTTACGCAGCACGTTTGAGCTTCAGCAAGAACCAATGATGTTCATTCTCGTGTTACGCAGCACGTTTGATCTTCAGCAAGAACCAATGATGTTCATTCTCATGTTACGCAGCACGTTTGATCTTCAGCAAGAACCAATGAGGTTCATTCTCATGTTACGCAGCACGTTTGATCTTCATCAAGAACCAGTGAGGTTCATTTTCATGTTACGCAGCACGTTTGAGCTTTGCAAGAACCAATGATGTTCATTCTCGTGTTACGCAGCACGTTTGATCTTCAGCAAGAACCAATGATGTTCATTCTCATGTTACGTAGCACGTTTGATCTTCAGCAAGAACCAATGAGGTTCATTCTCGTGTTACGCAGCACGTTTGAGCTTCAGCAAGAACCAATGAGGTTCATTCTCATGTTACGCAGCACGTTTGATCTTCTGCAAGAACCAATGAGGTTCATTATCGTGTTACACAGCACGTTTGAGCTTCTGCAAGAACCAATGAGGTTCATTCTCATGTTACGCAGCACGTTTGATCTTCTGCAAGAACCAATGATGTTCATTCTCATGTTACGCAGCACGTTTGATCTTCTGCAAGAACCAATGAGGTTCATTCTCATGTTACGCAGCACGTTTGATCTTCAGCAAGAACCAGTGAGGTTCATTCTCATGTTACGCAGCACGTTTGAGCTTTGCAAGAACCAATGATGTTCATTCTCGTGTTACGCAGCACGTTTGAGCTTCAGCAAGAACCAATGATGTTCATTCTCATGTTACGCAGCACGTTTGATCTTCTGCAAGAACCAATGATGTTCATTCTCATGTTACGCAGCACGTTTGATCTTCTGCAAGAACCAATGAGGTTCATTCTCATGTTACGCAGCACGTTTGATCTTCAGCAAGAACCAGTGAGGTTCATTCTCATGTTACGCAGCACGTTTGATCTTCAGCAAGAACCAGTGAGGTTCATTCTCATGTTACGCAGCACGTTTGAGCTTTGCAAGAACCAATGATGTTCATTCTCGTGTTACGCAGCACGTTTGATCTTCTGCAAGAACCAATGATGTTCATTCTCATGTTACGCAGCACGTTTGATCTTCAGCAAGAACCAATGAGGTTCATTCTCATGTTACGCAGCACGTTTGAGCTTTGCAAGAACCAATGATGTTCATTCTCGTGTTACGCAGCACGTTTGATCTTCAGCAAGAACCAATGATGTTCATTCTCGTGTTACGCAGCACGTTTGAGCTTCTGCAAGAACCAATGGGGCCCTATCTTGCACCCAGCGCAATTGACTTTGTACACCGACGCATGTATCATTCCTATTTTGCACCCGCGCAAAGCGCGCTTTTCCCCCCACAGAAGCACGTCGGTTAACTAAGAAATACACTTGCGCTCCCCGGGGCGGTTCAGCGCAAAGAGGAGGCGTGTTCCAGCGCAAACGTTCCTTCATGCTATTTTGCAGGTTTAGAAAACAATTGCGCCACTAACCAGGAAAAAATAGTTTAAAGTCAGTGGCGCGTTGCGCATGTTATTCATATGCTATTTTAAGGGCGCATGCTTGGCCATAATCAATGTAGCGTGTGCACAACGCGCATACACTTTGATTCTCTCATCTACACAGAAGCAGCAGTTTTCATTTTTGCAAATCATACATTATTACGATAGATAGATAGATAGATAGATAGACAGACAGACAGACAATTTATTATAAAAGCATACATCTAGCTTACACATTTACCCAAATTATCATACGCCTTTTTAACCGAAGTTAATTTGGGTGTGTTTCTCCATCCCCAACGTCCCTGACTAGAACGCCGGTCTCCTTGGCTGTGAACCGCTCCTGGCGCGCGCCTGGCAAATCCGCCGTTACAATAGGAATCCGCCTTAGAACAAACGCGTCTGCTCTTAAAGGGAATGTGAGATGACACTCTGATTGGTTTATTTCACGTTACGCCCAAACCACACCTATGAATAATGAAGCTACTTCAGACCAACCCATTTTAGATTTGCGCCTGGCGCAAGAGTCATTTATCCCGCCGGGAAAATAGCAACAGCGTCAAGACCCGCCCACAAAGTTACTTGCGCTTTGCGCTTTGACACTTGCGTTTCAGATCGTTAAAATAGGGCCCATGATGTTCATTCTCGTGTTACGCAGCACGTTTGATCTTCTGCAAGAACCAATGAGGTTCATTCTCGTGTTACGCAGCACGTTTGATCTTCTGCAAGAACCAATGAGGATCATTCTAGTGTTACGCAGAACGTTTGAGCTTTGCAAGAACCAATGATGTTCATTCTCGTGTTACGCAGCACGTTTGATCTTCTGCAAGAACCAATGAGGTTCATTCTCGTGTTACGCAGCACGTTTGATCTTCTGCAAGAACCAATGAGGATCATTCTAGTGTTACGCAGCACGTTTGAGCTTTGCAAGAACCAATGAGGATCATTCTAGTGTTACGCAGCACGTTTGAGCTTCAGCAAGAACCAATGATGTTCATTCTCGTGTTACGCAGCACGTTTGATCTTCTGCAAGAACCAATGATGTTCATTCTCGTGTTACGCAGCACGTTTGATCTTCAGCAAGAACCAATGAGGTTCATTCTAGTGTTACGCAGCACGTTTGATCTTCAGCAAGAACCAATGATGTTCATTCTCGTGTTACGCAGCACGTTTGAGCTTCAGCAAGAACCAATGAGGTTCATTCTCGTGTTACGCAGCACGTTTGATCTTCAGCAAGAACCAATGAGGGTCATTCTTGTGTTACGCAGCACGTTTGATCTTCAGCAAGAACCAATGATGTTCATTCTCGTGTTACGCAGCACGTTTGATCTTCTGCAAGAACCAATGATGTTCATTCTCGTGTTACGCAGCACGTTTGATCTTCAGCAAGAACCAATGAGGTTCATTCTAGTGTTACGCAGCACGTTTGATCTTCAGCAAGAACCAATGATGTTCATTCTCGTGTTACGCAGCACGTTTGAGTTTCAGCAAGAACCAATGAGGTTCATTCTCGTGTTACGCAGCACGTTTGATCTTCAGCAAGAACCAATGAGGTTCATTCTCGTGTTACGCAGCACGTTTGAGCTTCTGCAAGAACCAATGAGGTTCATTCACGTGTTACGCAGCACGTTTGATCTTTGCAAGAACCAATGATGTTCATTCTCATGTTACGCAGCACGTTTGATCTTTGCAAGAACCAATGAGGTTCATTCTCGTGTTACGCAGCACGTTTGATCTTCTGCAAGAACCAATGAGGTTCATTATCGTGTTACGCAGCACGTTTGAGCTTCTGCAAGAACCAATGAGGTTCATTATCGTGTTACGCAGCACGTTTGAGCTTCTGCAAGAACCAATGAGGTTCATTCTAGTGTTATGCAGCACGTTTGAGCTTCAGCAAGAACCAATGAGGTTCATTATCGTGTTACGCTGCACGTTTGAGCTTCTGCAAGAACCAATTAGGTTCATTATCGTGTTACGCAGCACGTTTGAGCTTCTGCAAGAACCAATGAGGTTCATTCTCGTGTTACGCAGCACGTTTGAGCTTTGCAAGAACCAATGATGTTCATTCTCGTGTTACGCAGCACGTTTGATCTTCTGCAAAAACCAATAAGGTTCATTCTAGTGTTACGCAGCACGTTTGATCTTCTGCAAGAACCAATGAGGTTCATTCTCGTGTTATGCAGCAGGTTTGAGCTTTGCAAGAACCAATGATGTTCATTCTCGTGTTACGCAGCACGTTTGAGCTTCTCAAGAACCAATGATGTTCATTCTCGTGTTACGCAGCACGTTTGAGCTTCAGCAAGAACCAATGATGTTCATTCTCGTGTTACGCAGCACGTTTGATCTTCAGCAAGAACCAATGATGTTCATTCTCATGTTACGCAGCACGTTTGATCTTCAGCAAGAACCAATGAGGTTCATTCTCATGTTACGCAGCACGTTTGATCTTCATCAAGAACCAGTGAGGTTCATTCTCATGTTACGCAGCACGTTTGAGCTTTGCAAGAACCAATGATGTTCATTCTCGTGTTACACAGCACGTTTGATCTTCAGCAAGAACCAATGATGTTCATTCTCATGTTACGTAGCACGTTTGATCTTCAGCAAGAACCAATGAGGTTCATTCTCGTGTTACGCAGCACGTTTGAGCTTCAGCAAGAACCAATGAGGTTCATTATCGTGTTACACAGCACGTTTGAGCTTCTGCAAGAACCAATGAGGTTCATTCTCGTGTTACGCAGCACGTTTGAGCTTCAGCAAGAACCAATGAGGTTCATTCTCGTGTTACGCAGCACGTTTGAGCTTCAGCAAGAACCAATGATGTTCATTCTCATGTTACGCAGCACGTTTGATCTTCTGCAAGAACCAATGATGTTCATTCTCATGTTACGCAGCACGTTTGAGCTTCAGCAAGAACCAGTGATGTTCATTCTCGTGTTACGCAGCACGTTTGATCTTCAGCAAGAACCAATGATGTTCATTCTCATGTTACGCAGCACGTTTGATCTTCAGCAAGAACCAATGATGTTCATTCTCATGTTACGCAGCACGTTTGATCTTCAGCAAGAACCAATGATGTTCATTCTCATGTTACGCAGCACGTTTGAGCTTTGCAAGAACCAATGATGTTCATTCTCGTGTTACGCAGCACGTTTGATCTTCAGCAAGAACCAATGATGTTCATTCTCATGTTACGCAGCACGTTTGATCTTCTGCAAGAACCAATGAGGTTCATTCTCATGTTACGCAGCACGTTTGAGCTTCAGCAAGAACCAGTGATGTTCATTCTCGTGTTACGCAGCACGTTTGATCTTCAGCAAGAACCAATGATGTTCATTCTCATGTTACGCAGCACGTTTGATCTTCAGCAAGAACCAATGATGTTCATTCTCATGTTACGCAGCACGTTTGAGCTTTGCAAGAACCAATGATGTTCATTCTCATGTTACGCAGCACGTTTGATCTTCTGCAAGAACCAATGAGGTTCATTCTCATGTTACGCAGCACGTTTGAGCTTCAGCAAGAACCAGTGATGTTCATTCTCGTGTTACGCAGCACGTTTGATCTTCAGCAAGAACCAATGATGTTCATTCTCATGTTACGCAGCACGTTTGATCTTCAGCAAGAACCAATGAGGTTCATTATCGTGTTACACAGCACGTTTGAGCTTCTGCAAGAACCAATGAGGTTCATTCTCGTGTTACGCAGCACGTTTGAGCTTCAGCAAGAACCAATGATGTTCATTCTCGTGTTACGCAGCACGTTTGATCTTCAGCAAGAACCAATGATGTTCATTCTCATGTTACACAGCACGTTTGATCTTCTGCAAGAACCGATGAGGTTCATTCTCATGTTACGCAGCACGTTTGAGCTTCAGCAAGAACCAGTGATGTTCATTCTCGTGTTACGCAGCACGTTTGATCTTCAGCAAGAACCAATGATGTTCATTCTCATGTTACGCAGCACGTTTGATCTTCAGCAAGAACCAATGATGTTCATTCTCATGTTACGCAGCACGTTTGATCTTCAGCAAGAACCAATGATGTTCATTCTCATGTTACGCAGCACGTTTGAGCTTTGCAAGAACCAATGAGGGTCATTCTTGTGTTACGCAGCACGTTTGATCTTCAGCAAGAACCAATGAGGTTCATTCTCATGTTACGCAGCACGTTTGAGCTTCTGCAAGAACCAATGATGTTCATTCTCGTGTTACGCAGCACGTTTGAGCTTCAGCAAGAACCAATGAGGTTCATTCTCGTGTTACGCAGCACGTTTGATCTTCAGCAAGAACCAATGAGGGTCATTCTTGTGTTACGCAGCACGTTTGATCTTCAGCAAGAACCAATGATGTTCATTCTCGTGTTACGCAGCACGTTTGAGCTTCTGCAAGAACCAATGAGGGTCATTCTTGTGTTACGCAGCACGTTTGATCTTCAGCAAGAACCAATGAGGTTCATTCTCATGTTACGCAGCACGTTTGAGCTTCTGCAAGAACCAATGAGGTTCATTCTCGTGTTACGCAGCACGTTTAAGATTCTGCAACAACCAATGAGGATCATTCTAGTGTTACGCAGCACGTTTGAGCTTTGCAAGAACCAATGAGGTTCATTCTTGTGTTACGCAGCACATTTGATCTTCAGCAAGAACCAATGATGTTCATTCTCGTGTTACGCAGCACGTTTGATCTTCTGCAAGAACCAATGAGGTTCATTCTCGTGTTACGCAGCACGTTTGAGCTTCTGCAAGAACCAATTAGGTTCATTCTTGTGTTACGCAGCACGTTTGATCTTCTGCAAGAACCAATGAGGGTCATTCTTGTGTTACGCAGCACGTTTGATCTTCAGCAAGAACCAATGAGGATCATTCTAGTGTTACGCAGCACGTTTGAGCTTTGCAAGAACCAATGAGGTTCATTCTTGTGTTACGCAGCACATTTGATCTTCAGCAAGAACCAATGATGTTCATTCTCGTGTTACGCAGCACGTTTGATCTTCTGCAAGAACCAATGATGTTCATTCTCGTGTTACGCAGCACGTTTGATCTTCTGCAAGAACCAATGAGGTTCATTCTTGTGTTACGCAGCACGTTTGATCTTCTGCAAGAACCAATGAGGGTCATTCTTGTGTTACGCAGCACGTTTGATCTTCAGCAAGAACCAATGAGGTTCATTCTCGTGTTACGCAGCACGTTTGAGCTTCTGCAAGAACCAATGAGGTTCATTCTCGTGTTATGCAGCACGTTTGAGCTTCTGCAAGAACCAATGAGGTTCATTCTCGTGTTACGCAGCACGTTTGAGCTTCTGCAAGAACCAATGAGGATCATTCTAGTGTTACGCAGCACGTTTGAGCTTTGCAAGAACCAAGGAGGTTCATTCTTGTGTTACGCAGCACATTTGATCTTCAGCAAGAACCAATGATGTTCATTCTCGTGTTACGCAGCACGTTTGATCTTCTGCAAGAACCAATGAGGTTCATTCTCGTGTTACGCAGCACGTTTGAGCTTCTGCAAGAACCAATGAGGATCATTCTAGTGTTACGCAGCACGTTTGAGCTTTGCAAGAACCAATGATGTTCATTCTCATGTTACGCAGCACGTTTGATCTTCTGCAAGAACCAATGAGGTTCATTCTCATGTTACGCAGCACGTTTGAGCTTCAGCAAGAACCAGTGATGTTCATTCTCGTGTTACGCAGCACGTTTGATCTTCAGCAAGAACCAATGATGTTCATTCTCATGTTACGCAGCACGTTTGATCTTCAGCAAGAACCAATGAGGTTCATTATCGTGTTACACAGCACGTTTGAGCTTCTGCAAGAACCAATGAGGTTCATTCTCGTGTTACGCAGCACGTTTGAGCTTCAGCAAGAACCAATGATGTTCATTCTCGTGTTACGCAGCACGTTTGATCTTCAGCAAGAACCAATGATGTTCATTCTCATGTTACGCAGCACGTTTGATCTTCTGCAAGAAGCAATGATGTTCATTCTCATGTTACGCAGCACGTTTGATCTTCTGCAAGAACCAATGAGGTTCATTCTCATGTTACGCAGCACGTTTGAGCTTCAGCAAGAACCAGTGATGTTCATTCTCGTGTTACGCAGCACGTTTGATCTTCAGCAAGAACCAATGATGTTCATTCTCATGTTACGCAGCACGTTTGATCTTCAGCAAGAACCAATGATGTTCATTCTCATGTTACGCAGCACGTTTGATCTTCAGCAAGAACCAATGATGTTCATTCTCATGTTACGCAGCACGTTTGAGCTTTGCAAGAACCAATGAGGGTCATTCTTGTGTTACGCAGCACGTTTGATCTTCAGCAAGAACCAATGAGGTTCATTCTCATGTTACGCAGCACGTTTGAGCTTCTGCAAGAACCAATGATGTTCATTCTCGTGTTACGCAGCACGTTTGAGCTTCAGCAAGAACCAATGAGGTTCATTCTCGTGTTACGCAGCACGTTTGATCTTCAGCAAGAACCAATGAGGGTCATTCTTGTGTTACGCAGCACGTTTGATCTTCAGCAAGAACCAATGATGTTCATTCTCGTGTTACGCAGCACGTTTGAGCTTCTGCAAGAACCAATGAGGGTCATTCTTGTGTTACGCAGCACGTTTGATCTTCAGCAAGAACCAATGAGGTTCATTCTCATGTTACGCAGCACGTTTGAGCTTCTGCAAGAACCAATGAGGTTCATTCTCGTGTTACGCAGCACGTTTAAGATTCTGCAACAACCAATGAGGATCATTCTAGTGTTACGCAGCACGTTTGAGCTTTGCAAGAACCAATGAGGTTCATTCTTGTGTTACGCAGCACATTTGATCTTCAGCAAGAACCAATGATGTTCATTCTCGTGTTACGCAGCACGTTTGATCTTCTGCAAGAACCAATGAGGTTCATTCTCGTGTTACGCAGCACGTTTGAGCTTCTGCAAGAACCAATTAGGTTCATTCTTGTGTTACGCAGCACGTTTGATCTTCTGCAAGAACCAATGAGGGTCATTCTTGTGTTACGCAGCACGTTTGATCTTCAGCAAGAACCAATGAGGATCATTCTAGTGTTACGCAGCACGTTTGAGCTTTGCAAGAACCAATGAGGTTCATTCTTGTGTTACGCAGCACATTTGATCTTCAGCAAGAACCAATGATGTTCATTCTCGTGTTACGCAGCACGTTTGATCTTCTGCAAGAACCAATGATGTTCATTCTCGTGTTACGCAGCACGTTTGATCTTCTGCAAGAACCAATGAGGTTCATTCTTGTGTTACGCAGCACGTTTGATCTTCTGCAAGAACCAATGAGGGTCATTCTTGTGTTACGCAGCACGTTTGATCTTCAGCAAGAACCAATGAGGTTCATTCTCGTGTTACGCAGCACGTTTGAGCTTCTGCAAGAACCAATGAGGTTCATTCTCGTGTTACGCAGCACGTTTGAGCTTCTGCAAGAACCAATGAGGTTCATTCTCGTGTTACGCAGCACGTTTGAGCTTCTGCAAGAACCAATGAGGATCATTCTAGTGTTACGCAGCACGTTTGAGCTTTGCAAGAACCAAGGAGGTTCATTCTTGTGTTACGCAGCACATTTGATCTTCAGCAAGAACCAATGATGTTCATTCTCGTGTTACGCAGCACGTTTGATCTTCTGCAAGAACCAATGAGGTTCATTCTCGTGTTACGCAGCACGTTTGAGCTTCTGCAAGAACCAATGAGGATCATTCTAGTGTTACGCAGCATGTTTGAGCTTTGCAAGAACCAATGAGGTTCATTCTCGTGTTACGCAGCATGTTTGAGCTTTGCAAGAACCAATGAGGTTCATTCTCGTGTTACGCAGCACATTTGATCTTCAGCAAGAACCAATGAGGTTCATTCTCATGTTACGCAGCACGTTTGAGCTTCTGCAAGAACCAATGAGGATCATTCTAGTGTTACGCAGCACGTTTGAGCTTTGCAAGAACCAATGAGGTTCATTCTCGTGTTACGCAGCACGTTTGAGCTTCTGCAAGAACCAATGAGGTTCATTCACGTGTTACGCAGCACGTTTGATCTTTGCAAGAACCAATGATGTTCATTCTCATGTTACGCAGCACGTTTGATCTTTGCAAGAACCAATGAGGTTCATTCTCGTGTTACGCAGCACGTTTGATCTTCTGCAAGAACCAATGAGGTTCATTATCGTGTTACGCAGCACGTTTGAGCTTCTGCAAGAACCAATGAGGTTCATTATCGTGTTACGCAGCACGTTTGAGCTTCTGCAAGAACCAATGAGGTTCATTCTAGTGTTATGCAGCACGTTTGAGCTTCAGCAAGAACCAATGAGGTTCATTATCGTGTTACGCTGCACGTTTGAGCTTCTGCAAGAACCAATTAGGTTCATTATCGTGTTACGCAGCACGTTTGAGCTTCTGCAAGAACCAATGAGGTTCATTCTCGTGTTACGCAGCACGTTTGAGCTTTGCAAGAACCAATGATGTTCATTCTCGTGTTACGCAGCACGTTTGATCTTCTGCAAAAACCAATGAGGTTCATTCTAGTGTTACGCAGCACGTTTGATCTTCTGCAAGAACCAATGAGGTTCATTCTCGTGTTATGCAGCAGGTTTGAGCTTTGCAAGAACCAATGATGTTCATTCTCGTGTTACGCAGCACGTTTGAGCTTCTCAAGAACCAATGATGTTCATTCTCGTGTTACGCAGCACGTTTGAGCTTCAGCAAGAACCAATGATGTTCATTCTCGTGTTACGCAGCACGTTTGATCTTCAGCAAGAACCAATGAGGTTCATTCTCATGTTACGCAGCACGTTTGATCTTCATCAAGAACCAGTGAGGTTCATTCTCATGTTACGCAGCACGTTTGAGCTTTGCAAGAACCAATGATGTTCATTCTCGTGTTACACAGCACGTTTGATCTTCAGCAAGAACCAATGATGTTCATTCTCATGTTACGTAGCACGTTTGATCTTCAGCAAGAACCAATGAGGTTCATTCTCGTGTTACGCAGCACGTTTGATCTTCAGCAAGAACCAATGATGTTCATTCTCATGTTACGCAGCACGTTTGATCTTCAGCAAGAACCAATGAGGTTCATTCTCATGTTACGCAGCACTTTTGATCTTCATCAAGAACCAGTGAGGTTCATTCTCATGTTACGCAGCACGTTTGAGCTTTGCAAGAACCAATGATGTTCATTCTCGTGTTACACAGCACGTTTGATCTTCAGCAAGAACCAATGATGTTCATTCTCATGTTACGTAGCACGTTTGATCTTCAGCAAGAACCAATGAGGTTCATTCTCGTGTTACGCAGCACGTTTGAGCTTCAGCAAGAACCAATGAGGTTCATTCTCATGTTACGCAGCACGTTTGATCTTCTGCAAGAACCAATGAGGTTCATTATCGTGTTACACAGCACGTTTGAGCTTCTGCAAGAACCAATGAGGTTCATTCTCGTGTTACGCAGCACGTTTGAGCTTCAGCAAGAACCAATGATGTTCATTCTCATGTTACGCAGCACGTTTGATCTTCTGCAAGAACCAATGAGGTTCATTCTCATGTTACGCAGCACGTTTGAGCTTCAGCAAGAACCAGTGATGTTCATTCTCGTGTTACGCAGCACGTTTGATCTTCAGCAAGAACCAATGATGTTCATTCTCATGTTACGCAGCACGTTTGATCTTCAGCAAGAACCAATGATGTTCATTCTCATGTTACGCAGCACGTTTGATCTTCAGCAAGAACCAATGAGGTTCATTCTCATGTTACGCAGCACGTTTGAGCTTTGCAAGAACCAATGATGTTCATTCTCGTGTTACGCAGCACGTTTGATCTTCAGCAAGAACCAATGATGTTCATTCTCGTGTTACGCAGCACGTTTGAGCTTCTGCAAGAACCAATGATGTTCATTCTCGTGTTACGCAGCACGTTTGATCTTCTGCAAGAACCAATGAGGTTCATTCTCGTGTTACGCAGCACGTTTGATCTTCTGCAAGAACCAATGAGGATCATTCTAGTGTTACGCAGCACGTTTGAGCTTTGCAAGAACCAATGATGTTCATTCTCGTGTTACGCAGCACGTTTGATCTTCTGCAAGAACCAATGAGGTTCATTCTCGTGTTACGCAGCACGTTTGATCTTCTGCAAGAACCAATGAGGATCATTCTAGTGTTACGCAGCACGTTTGAGCTTTGCAAGAACCAATGAGGATCATTCTAGTGTTACGCAGCACGTTTGAGCTTCAGCAAGAACCAATGATGTTCATTCTCGTGTTACGCAGCACGTTTGATCTTCTGCAAGAACCAATGATGTTCATTCTCGTGTTACGCAGCACGTTTGATCTTCAGCAAGAACCAATGAGGTTCATTCTAGGGTTACGCAGCACGTTTGATCTTCAGCAAGAACCAATGATGTTCATTCTCGTGTTACGCAGCACGTTTGAGCTTCAGCAAGAACCAATGAGGTTCATTCTCGTGTTACGCAGCACGTTTGATCTTCAGCAAGAACCAATGAGGGTCATTCTTGTGTTACGCAGCACGTTTGATCTTCAGCAAGAACCAATGATGTTCATTTTCGTGTTACGCAGCACGTTTGAGCTTCTGCAAGAACCAATGAGGGTCATTCTTGTGTTACGCAGCACGTTTGATCTTCAGCAAGAACCAATGAGGTTCATTCTCATGTTACGCAGCACGTTTGAGCTTCTGCAAGAACCAATGATGTTCATTCTCGTGTTACGCAGCACGTTTGAGCTTCAGCAAGAACCAATGAGGTTCATTCTCGTGTTACGCAGCACGTTTGATCTTCAGCAAGAACCAATGAGGGTCATTCTTGTGTTACGCAGCACGTTTGATCTTCAGCAAGAACCAATGATGTTCATTCTCGTGTTACGCAGCACGTTTGAGCTTCTGCAAGAACCAATGAGGGTCATTCTTGTGTTACGCAGCACGTTTGATCTTCAGCAAGAACCAATGAGGTTCATTCTCATGTTACGCAGCACGTTTGAGCTTCTGCAAGAACCAATGAGGTTCATTCTCGTGTTACGCAGCACGTTTAAGATTCTGCAACAACCAATGAGGATCATTCTAGTGTTACGCAGCACGTTTGAGCTTTGCAAGAACCAATGAGGTTCATTCTTGTGTTACGCAGCACATTTGATCTTCAGCAAGAACCAATGATGTTCATTCTCGTGTTACGCAGCACGTTTGATCTTCTGCAAGAACCAATGAGGTTCATTCTCGTGTTACGCAGCACGTTTGAGCTTCTGCAAGAACCAATTAGGTTCATTCTTGTGTTACGCAGCACGTTTGATCTTCTGCAAGAACCAATGAGGGTCATTCTTGTGTTACGCAGCACGTTTGATCTTCAGCAAGAACCAATGAGGATCATTCTAGTGTTACGCAGCACGTTTGAGCTTTGCAAGAACCAATGAGGTTCATTCTTGTGTTACGCAGCACATTTGATCTTCAGCAAGAACCAATGATGTTCATTCTCGTGTTACGCAGCACGTTTGATCTTCTGCAAGAACCAATGATGTTCATTCTCGTGTTACGCAGCACGTTTGATCTTCTGCAAGAACCAATGAGGTTCATTCTTGTGTTACGCAGCACGTTTGATCTTCTGCAAGAACCAATGAGGGTCATTCTTGTGTTACGCAGCACGTTTGATCTTCAGCAAGAACCAATGAGGTTCATTCTCGTGTTACGCAGCACGTTTGAGCTTCTGCAAGAACCAATGAGGTTCATTCTCGTGTTACGCAGCACGTTTGAGCTTCTGCAAGAACCAATGAGGATCATTCTAGTGTTACGCAGCACGTTTGAGCTTTGCAAGAACCAAGGAGGTTCATTCTTGTGTTACGCAGCACATTTGATCTTCAGCAAGAACCAATGATGTTCATTCTCGTGTTACGCAGCACGTTTGATCTTCTGCAAGAACCAATGAGGTTCATTCTCGTGTTACGCAGCACGTTTGAGCTTCTGCAAGAACCAATGAGGATCATTCTAGTGTTACGCAGCATGTTTGAGCTTTGCAAGAACCAATGAGGTTCATTCTCGTGTTACGCAGCATGTTTGAGCTTTGCAAGAACCAATGAGGTTCATTCTCGTGTTACGCAGCACATTTGATCTTCAGCAAGAACCAATGAGGTTCATTCTCATGTTACGCAGCACGTTTGAGCTTCTGCAAGAACCAATGAGGATCATTCTAGTGTTACGCAGCACGTTTGAGCTTTGCAAGAACCAATGAGGTTCATTCTCGTGTTACGCAGCACGTTTGAGCTTCTGCAAGAACCAATGAGGGTCATTCTTGTGTTACGCAGCACGTTTGAGCTTCTGCAAGAACCAATGATGTTCATTCTCGTGTTACGCAGCACGTTTGAGCTTCTGCAAGAACCAATGAGGGTCATTCTTGTGTTACGCAGCACGTTTGAGCTTCAGCAAGAACAAATGAGGTTCATTCTCATGTTACGCAGCACGTTTGAGCTTCAGCAAGAACCAATGAGGTTCATTCTCGTGTTACGCAGCACGTTTGAGCTTCTGCAAGAACCAATGAGGTTCATTCTCGTGTTACGCAGCACGTTTGAGCTTCTGCAAGAACCAATGAGGTTCATTCTCGTGTTACGCAGCACGTTTGAGCTTCTGCAAGAACCAATGAGGTTCATTCTCGTGTTACGCAGCACGTTTGAGCTTTGCAAGAACCAAAGAGGATCATTCTAGTGTTACGCAGCACGTTTGAGCTTTGCAAGAACCAATGAGGTTCATTCTCGTGTTACGCAGCACGTTTGAGCTTCAGCAAGAACCAATGAGGGTCATTCTTGTGTTACGCAGCACGTTTGATCTTCAGCAAGAACAAATGAGGTTCATTCTCATATTACGCAGCACATTTGAGCTTCAGCAAGAACCAATGAGGTTCATTCTCGTGTTACGCAGCACGTTTGAGCTTCTGCAAGAACCAATGATGTTCATTCTCGTGTTACGCAGCACGTTTGAGCTTCAGCAAGAACCAATGAGGTTCATTCTCGTGTTACGCAGCACGTTTGATCTTCAGCAAGAACCAATGAGGGTCATTCTTGTGTTACGCAGCACGTTTGATCTTCAGCAAGAACCAATGATGTTCATTCTCGTGTTACGCAGCACGTTTGAGCTTCTGCAAGAACCAATGAGGGTCATTCTTGTGTTACGCAGCACGTTTGATCTTCAGCAAGAACCAATGAGGTTCATTCTCATGTTACGCAGCACGTTTGAGCTTTGCAAGAACCAATGAGGTTCATTCTCGTGTTACGCAGCACGTTTGAGCTTCTGCAAGAACCAATGAGGTTCATTCACGTGTTACGCAGCACGTTTGATCTTTGCAAGAACCAATGATGTTCATTCTCATGTTACGCAGCACGTTTGATCTTTGCAAGAACCAATGAGGTTCATTCTCGTGTTACGCAGCACGTTTGATCTTCTGCAAGAACCAATGAGGTTCATTATCGTGTTACGCAGCACGTTTGAGCTTCTGCAAGAACCAATGAGGTTCATTATCGTGTTACGCAGCACGTTTGAGCTTCTGCAAGAACCAATGAGGTTCATTCTAGTGTTATGCAGCACGTTTGAGCTTCAGCAAGAACCAATGAGGTTCATTATCGTGTTACGCTGCACGTTTGAGCTTCTGCAAGAACCAATTAGGTTCATTATCGTGTTACGCAGCACGTTTGAGCTTCTGCAAGAACCAATGAGGTTCATTCTCGTGTTACGCAGCACGTTTGAGCTTTGCAAGAACCAATGATGTTCATTCTCGTGTTACGCAGCACGTTTGATCTTCTGCAAAAACCAATAAGGTTCATTCTAGTGTTACGCAGCACGTTTGATCTTCTGCAAGAACCAATGAGGTTCATTCTCGTGTTATGCAGCAGGTTTGAGCTTTGCAAGAACCAATGATGTTCATTCTCGTGTTACGCAGCACGTTTGAGCTTCTCAAGAACCAATGATGTTCATTCTCGTGTTACGCAGCACGTTTGAGCTTCAGCAAGAACCAATGATGTTCATTCTCGTGTTACGCAGCACGTTTGATCTTCAGCAAGAACCAATGATGTTCATTCTCATGTTACGCAGCACGTTTGATCTTCAGCAAGAACCAATGAGGTTCATTCTCATGTTACGCAGCACGTTTGATCTTCATCAAGAACCAGTGAGGTTCATTCTCATGTTACGCAGCACGTTTGAGCTTTGCAAGAACCAATGATGTTCATTCTCGTGTTACACAGCACGTTTGATCTTCAGCAAGAACCAATGAGGTTCATTCTCGTGTTACGCAGCACGTTTGAGCTTCAGCAAGAACCAATGAGGTTCATT
The DNA here is from genome assembly GCF_964197995.2 of Scardinius erythrophthalmus. Lineage (NCBI taxonomy): Eukaryota > Metazoa > Chordata > Actinopteri > Cypriniformes > Leuciscidae > Scardinius > Scardinius erythrophthalmus. The sequence continues at coordinate 733,853 of NC_138228.1, forward strand.
CTCATGTTACGCAGCACGTTTGATCTTCTGCAAGAACCAATGAGGTTCATTATCGTGTTACACAGCACGTTTGAGCTTCTGCAAGAACCAATGAGGTTCATTCTCGTGTTACGCAGCACGTTTGAGCTTCAGCAAGAACCAATGATGTTCATTCTCATGTTACGCAGCACGTTTGATCTTCTGCAAGAACCAATGAGGTTCATTCTCATGTTACGCAGCACGTTTGAGCTTCAGCAAGAACCAGTGATGTTCATTCTCGTGTTACGCAGCACGTTTGATCTTCAGCAAGAACCAATGATGTTCATTCTCATGTTACGCAGCACGTTTGATCTTCAGCAAGAACCAATGATGTTCATTCTCATGTTACGCAGCACGTTTGATCTTCAGCAAGAACCAATGAGGTTCATTCTCATGTTACGCAGCACGTTTGAGCTTTGCAAGAACCAATGATGTTCATTCTCGTGTTACGCAGCACGTTTGATCTTCAGCAAGAACCAATGATGTTCATTCTCGTGTTACGCAGCACGTTTGAGCTTCTGCAAGAACCAATGATGTTCATTCTCGTGTTACGCAGCACGTTTGATCTTCTGCAAGAACCAATGAGGTTCATTCTCGTGTTACGCAGCACGTTTGATCTTCTGCAAGAACCAATGAGGATCATTCTAGTGTTACGCAGCACGTTTGAGCTTTGCAAGAACCAATGATGTTCATTCTCGTGTTACGCAGCACGTTTGATCTTCTGCAAGAACCAATGAGGTTCATTCTCGTGTTACGCAGCACGTTTGATCTTCTGCAAGAACCAATGAGGA
>NC_138228.1:739661-772161 GCF_964197995.2 Scardinius erythrophthalmus
ATCTATCCATCATAAGTGCATCCATCCATCATAAAAGTGCATCTGTCCATCATAAAAGTGCATCTGTCCATCATAAAAGTGCATCCATCACAAAAGTGCATCTATCCATCATAAAAGTGCATCCATCATAAAAGTGCATCTGTCCATCATAAAAGTGCATCCGTCCATCATAAAAGTGCATCTGTCCATCATAAAAGTGCATCTATCCATCATAAAAGTGCATCCATCATAAAAGTGCATCTGTCCATCATAAAAGTTCATCTATCCATCATAGAAGTGCATCTGTCCATCATAAAAGTGCATCTGTCCATCATAAAAGTGCATCCATCATAAAAGTGCATCTGTCCATCATAAAAGTGCATCTGTCCATCATAAAAGTGCATCCGTCCATCATAAAAGTTCATCTATCCATCATAAAAGTGCATCTGTCCATCATAAAAGTGCATCCATCATAAAAGTGCATCTGTCCATCATAAAAGTGCATCTGTCCATCATAAAAGTGCATCCGTCCATCATAAAAGTGCATCTGTCCATCATAAAAGTGCATCTGTCCATCATAAAAGTGCATCCGTCCATCATAAAAGTGCATCCGTCCATCATAAAAGTGCATCCGTTCATCATAAAAGTGCATCTGTCCATCATAAAAGTGCATCCGTTCATCATAAAAGTGCATCTGTCCATCATAAAAGTGCATCCGTCCATCATAAAAGTGCATCTATCCATCATAAAAGTGCATCTATCCATCATAAAAGTGCATCCGTTCATCATAAAAGTGCATCCGTCCATCATAAAAGTGCATCCGTCCATCATAAAAGTGCATCTGTCCATCATAAAAGTGCATCCATCATAAAAGTGCATCTATCCATCATAAAAGTGCATCCATCATAAAAGTGCATCTATCCATCATAAAAGTGCATCTATCCATCATAAAAGTGCATCTGTCCATCATAAAAGTGCATCTATCCATCATAAAAGTGCATCTGTCCATCATAAAAGTGCATCTATCCATCATAAAAGTGCATCTGTCCATCATAAAAGTGCATCTATCCATCATAAAAGTGCATCTGTCCATCATAAAAGTGCATCCATCACAAAAGTGCATCTATCCATCATAAAAGTGCATCCATCATAAAAGTTCATCTATCCATCATAAGTGCATCCATCCATCATAAAAGTGCATCTGTCCATCATAAAAGTGCATCTGTCCATCATAAAAGTGCATCCATCACAAAAGTGCATCTATCCATCATAAAAGTGCATCCATCATAAAAGTGCATCTGTCCATCATAAAAGTGCATCCGTCCATCATAAAAGTGCATCTGTCCATCATAAAAGTGCATCCATCACAAAAGTGCATCTATCCATCATAAAAGTGCATCCATCACAAAAGTGCATCTATCCATCATAAAAGTGCATCCATCATAAAAGTGCATCTGTCCATCATAAAAGTTCATCTATCCATCATAAGTGCATCCATCCATCATAAAAGTGCATCTGTCCATCATAAAAGTGCATCCATCACAAAAGTGCATCTATCCATCATAAAAGTGCATCCATCATAAAAGTGCATCTGTCCATCATAAAAGTGCATCCGTCCATCATAAAAGTGCATTTGTCCATCATAAAAGTGCATCCATCACAAAAGTGCAGCTATCCATCATAAAAGTGCATCTATCCATCATAAAAGTGCATCCATCATAAAAGTGCATCTGTCCATCATAAAAGTGCATCTGTCCATCATAAAAGTGCATCCATCACAAAAGTGCATCTATCCATCATAAAAGTGCATCCATCATAAAAGTGCATCTGTCCATCATAAAAGTTCATCTATCCATCATAAGTGCATCTATCCATCATAAGTGCATCCATCCATCATAAAAGTGCATCTGTCCATCATAAAAGTGCATCTGTCCATCATAAAAGTGCATCCATCACAAAAGTGCATCTATCCATCATAAAAGTGCATCCATCATAAAAGTTCATCTATCCATCATAAGTGCATCCATCATAAAAGTGCATCTGTCCATCATAAGTGTATCTATCCATCATAAAAGTGCATCCATCACAAAAGTGCATCTATCCATCATAAAAGTGCATCCATCATAAAAGTGCATCTGTCCATCATAAAAGTGCATCCGTCCATCATAAAAGTGCATCCGTTTATCATAAAAGTGCATCCGTCCATCATAAAAGTGCATCTGTCCATCATAAAAGTGCATCCGTTTATCATAAAAGTGCATCCGTTTATCATAAAAGTGCATCCGTCCATCATAAAAGTGCATCTGTCCATCATAAAAGTGCATCCGTTTATCATAAAAGTGCAGCTGACTATCATAAAAGTGCATCCGTTTATCATAAAAGTGCATCTGTCCATCATAAAAGTGCATCTATCCATCATAACAGTGCATCTGTCCATCATAAAAGTGCATCTGTCCATCATAAAAGTGCATCCGTTTATCATAAAAGTGCAGCTGACTATCATAAAAGTGCATCCGTTTATCATAAAAGTGCATCCGTCCATCATAAAAGTGCATCTGTCCATCATAAAAGTGCATCCGTTTATCATAAAAGTGCATCCGTTTATCATAAAAGTGCATCCGTCCATCATAAAAGTGCATCTGTCCATCATAAAAGTGCATCCGTTTATCATAAAAGTGCAGCTGACTATCATAAAAGTGCATCCGTTTATCATAAAAGTGCATCTGTCCATCATAAAAGTGCATCCGTCCATCATAAAAGTGCATCCGTCCATCATAAAATTTGATTTATTGGTGCACATCATTATTCATGATCATCATCAAAGCTTTATTCAGGACACACGTGGTCCAAAAAACACAAACAATAAAACATACCAATACAAATACCAAAAGAAACAAAAATCAGACAGAATCCACAATATCACATATTTACATATAGGCTAAAACGCCAATGGTTCCTCATACTGGAGAAAAACCTGACTGAACTTAGTGTTGGGTTCGTCAGTGTTAAAATTATACCATTTACTGAGTCAGATAACCCACACATACATCTGTACATGCTATTGCATGTTTTATTACTGCTCTTTCTGTAGCGACGCCACAATTGGGCAGTTTACATAATGCTTTAAAAAGTGTAGTCTTCACAGATCCTGATCACTGTCTGTGAATGTCCCTATCATGAGGCAGGTCATCAGTTATATAGTGTTCTAAGTATTTAGCCTCATCACAGACTTTAAGGAGACTAGCAGACAGTTTCCTGTCCTCCCTACTCCTAACAATCATAATATTACTCTTCTTTGCATTGCATATAATGTCAAAGTCTGAGCAATATTGAGAGCAAACCCTCAGCAACTGTTGAAGGCCCGGATAAAAAAATCACCAAATCGTCCGCGTACATCAAGTGGTTGATGATCGTGTTACCAACCATACAACCCGTTTAGCAGCTTCGATAAATCGTCCATATAAACATTAAAAAGAAAGGGAGATAAAAAATGCTTCCCTGTCTAACTCCATTGAATACATTGAAACTGCAGACACACAGAGTTACCCCATTTTACATACATTGACTGATGAGCATACCAAAAAAAACCAGAATTCTCACTAGAAATTTGGGAGCTACTCTGTTGTGTAACTTGTACAATTATTTTTCATGATTTACACGATCAAAGGCTTTAGAGGCATCAATAAAACACATAAAAATTGTGGAATTATGCCTGTTATACAAATCTAAAATCTCCTTTAGAGCAAAGATACACATATCTGTGCCATGTTTAGGTTTAAAACCAAACTGGTTGTCAGATCAGAACAAACTGCTCCAACTTATTCAGTAACGTACTCTCAATGACTATTTTCCAACTTGGAATTTAGTTTTTTTCTGTCTCTACTAGGGAAAACAAAAAAGGTAATTGCGACATTTTATCTCACACTTCTGATTTTTTTTTTTTCAGAGTTTACATTTAGCAAAAAAAACCCAGAATTTTCCAGCATGTATATTCGGTCGGAGGAGGGCGACTGGCATCAGATGCATTTCTCCGACAAGCTTGTAAGGACAGATATTTGTTTTATGAACGACTGCAGGGCTCAAATTACCTTCTTTGCCTGTTCCTAAATGACAGAATGATGGTGTTTATATAAAGGTAGAAAGGGAAACGTTTTAATGACAGGTCCTCTTACGCATGTCGCGACTCGTAACATCGGCTGCACACACACACACCGCAGAATCCACGCGAACAGTGTCCAAGTAGCTGTCATGAAGGAGGAAAGTGTGTGATTAACTCCAGCCAAGATGCAAAAAATAACATGTCAAAGAATCAACAAGATACAAGAAGAGACCTGCGTGTGTTGTGTTTATCGAAGCGCAGGAAAGTTTTGGTAGTGTGTTTGGGTTAGTGTGTTTGGGTAGTGTGTTTTGGTAGTGTGATGTGACCTCGCACGACAGGAGCTTTGCTTCGCTTCATTTTCCTCCAAAGGGCTCATAACCCGTGCAATATCTTTTGCATTTGTGTAACCCCATCAACCGAATCAAATCATTCTGTTTATGGTCATTTTAATCCGCTGATATAAGCCTTTCATAAGAGCATTTTTCTCCGCTCAAAAGATTTCTAAAAGAGTCTCTTCTGCTCACCAAAGATGTTTATTTGATCAAAAATACAGTAATAACAGTCAAATAGTATTAAAATGTAAAACAGCTGTTTTCTATGTGAATATATAGCCTAGTAAAGTAATTTATTCCTGTGATCGAAGCTGAATTTTCAGCATCATTACTCCAGTCTTCAGTGTCACATGATCCTTCAGAAATCACTCTAATATGATGATTTGATGATCAAGAAACATTTATGATTATTATCTGTGATGGGTGTCTGAGGCTGGGATTGAACTCTGGTCTTCAAGTCAACTGAACTGCTTCTTTACCACTGAGCGAGAGTCCAAGTTAAAAAGTACAACAAAAAGGAAGCCGAGCTTCCAGAGAAAAAATCAAAGAAACAAAGGGTGAGAAAAAGGCAAATCCAAAAATACAACAGACTTAGCTTTCTTGGCAAGGAAAATACAAGCATAGTAGGCTCAAGACTGAACACAACTGAAAGAAAGAGGCATGCTTAAATAGGCCAACACAAACAAGCTAATGAACCCCACAGATGGGAGAAATCAAATACTAATGAGTGGCAACAATGAATCTTACAGAAGCTGGGGCCAACTAGAGGCAGGGAGAGTCATTACAAGCTGGAGCCTTACAGGAGCCCCTCCTCGAGGAACGTCTCCAAACGTTCTCCTAGCTGCTTATGGCGGTGGAACTCCCTGATGAGATTTGGGTCTAGAATCTCGAGCTATCACCCAAGACCGCTCCTCCGGGCCATAACCCTCCCAATCCACAAGATACTGGGTCTGGCGAGAGTCCAGCAGTTGGTGCACTCTGCAGGCTGGCTGACCACCAATGATGTGAGGTACTGGAGGGGGTTTCCTGGCTGGGGACAAAGGAGAACAGGCAACAGGTTTCAAACAGGAGACATGAAATGTGGGATGATTACGCATGGTAGAAGAAGATGGTAGGACACTGGGTTAATCCTTTTGAGGACTTTGAAGGGCCTGACGAAGCGAGGTGCTCAACGTGCAGAGGGAGATCCCTAGTTGACAGCCACACTCTCTGTCCTGGTCTGAGTGATGGTCCAATTCTACAGTGCTTGTTTTATATAACTCTGCTGCTGTTGAGTGGCTCTTAGCCATGTCTCCGCCATGTCCGTCGACACCTCTGGACAAGTTGAGCAGCAGCTGGTACAGGATCCATCTGGACATTGCCACTAGAAACAATGAATCCAAGAAAAGAGACAGTGGGGACATGAAATTCACTCTTCTCTAATTTGACAGTCTGTTCCTCAGCAGTTGAGATAGGACAAGTCAGACATGTTGGACATGCTCTTGATAACAACGAGAGAAGATGAGAATGTCATCAAGATAAACAAATACAAACTTGTTTAGCATATCACGTACTACATCATTAATAAGTGCCTGAAAAACGGCTGGAGCATTGACTAGCCCAAAGGGCATTACCTGATACTCATAGTGGCCATTTGTAGTGTTAAAAGCCGTCTTCCACTCATCTCCTTCTCATATCCTAGCAAGGTGGTTGGCATTTCGAAGGTCTACCTTTGTGAAAATGGTCGGTTCCTTCTGTGATGCGTTTAAGACCCCGGTAATCAATGCAAGGCTGAAGACCGCCATCCTTCTTCCCCACAAAAAAGGTGATTGGGGAAAGGTGATTACTCTCGTCCCAGCCTCCCTCTTCCTGGATGAGAGTTGTCTTTTCCCGTCAACTTGGGACAGTTGGACCTGAAGTGGTCTGGCTTTCCACAGTACAAACAGCATTTCTCCCTCATGCGTGGTTCGGCTTGCGACAGTCTGGCCCTTCCCAACTGCATGGGTTCCTCAAAATTCATGGGAAGTGGAAGGGGATTCAATGGCACTGCTAGAAACTTGGGGCTCAGACAGCCTGACCTTCCAATGGCGTTCCCGTCTGCGCTCTCGAATGCGGTTGTCCACCCTGATGGCAATGTCAATAAGGGATTCAAGGTCAGGAGCCGGGTTTCGGAAGGCCAGTTCGTCGTTCAGTTCAGGGGACAGGGCACAGTGAAACGTTGCTCTCAGGGCTCGGCTCGTTGGTCCCAACCGCTCTCTGAGGCTAATGTGCGGAACTATATTGCAAACTCTGCCACACTCCTTGTCCCTTGAGATATCTCAACCAGCAGATACCGTCCTTCGGATGAGACGTAAAACCGAGGTCCTGACTCTCTGTGGTCATTAAAAATCCCATGGCATTTCTCGTAAAGAGTAGGGGTGTAACCCTGGTGTCCTGGCCACATTCCACACATTGGCCCTTACCAATCATGGCCTCCTAATAATCCCCTTACATTGAATTGGCTCTATCACTCTCTCTCCTCTCTCCACCTATAGCTGGTGTGTGGTGAGCGCACTGGCGCCGTTGTTCTGTGGCTGCCGTCGCATCATCCAAGTGGATGCTGCACACTGGTGGTGGTTGAGGAGAGACCCCTGATATGATTGTAAAGCGCTTTGGGTGTACAGTAGTACATATGAAAGCGCTATATAAATGCCTCATTCTATATAAATGCCTCTTTCATTCTATATCTGAAGCAGCCTGTGGTCAACCTCTCCCCCACTGGTAGGGTGATGGAAGACCCTCCTCATTTCTGCAACAAACAGGTCACAACTGTCAGTAAGCGGGGAATTTTGTTCCCACAAAAGCCGTAGCCCAGTCCAGCACCTTTCCGGTGAGGAGAGTGATGATGTGTGCCACTTTGCTGTTCTCTGTGGGAAAGCCGTTAGGTTGTAATCTGAATGCCAGAGTACACTGAGTGATAAAGCCTTGACATCTCTCAGGATTTCCGTCATATCTCTATGGTGCTGGCAGTCTCGACTCAGGCAGAAGGCCAGTCAATGGAGGTGTGGGTCTGTCAGCTGGTTAAAACCGGAGAGGCTTGAGATGCAGTCTGCTTACTTAAGCGTCGTAGGATCTCAGATAGGATCTGCTCATGTCTGTGAATGGTGGAAGCTTGGCCAGACAGTGCAGCTAGAATACGATCAACATTGGAGGTAAGTGTGGCATCTTCCGCTGGGTCCACTTCCAGTTTAGTTTAGTCTTGTTTAGTCTTGCTGTGATGGATGTCTGAGGCTGGGATTGAACTCTGGTCTTCAAGTCAACTGAGCTGCTTCTTTACCACTGAGCTATTGTGGATGACATAACAGCAGATGGACCCAATGGCAGAAGAATAACTTGCAGACTTAGATGACTGAACAAAAGGTGTTTTTACTGAAGAGTCCAAGTTTAAAAGTGCAAAAAAAAAGGAAGCCGAGCTTTCAGAGAAAAAATCAAAGTAACAAAGGGTGAGAAAAAGGCAAATCCAAAAATACAACAGACTTAGCTTTCTTGGCAAGGAAAATACAAGCATAGTAGGCTCAAGACTGAACACAACTGAAAGAAAGAGGCATGCTTAAATAGGCCAACAAAAACAAGCTAATGAACCCCACAGATGGGAGAAATCAAATACTACTGAGTGGCAACAATGAATCTTACAGAAGCCTGGGCCAACTAGAGGCAGGGAGAGTCATTACAAGCTGGAGCCTTACATTATCAGTGTTGAAAACAGTTCATATTTTTGTTGTTCTTAAATCAATATAAAGTTCAAAACAGCATGATTTCTGCTGTTTGCTTTTGATCAACAACTGTCACTTTTGCGTCCTTGATGAATAAAAGTATTAAAATCTTACTGACCCCAAACCTTTAAATATAAGTACGCATTTAACATTTTTAGTACCTGTGAATCATGACTTTTCTGAATGTGATCAAACTTCTAAGATTGAGAATCTGCTGCTGCTTACGATTACTGCTTACTAATCTACGAGCGCAAGTAAAATATGATTTATATTTCTTTAGCATCTCATTATTTGACATCCATTTTGTCTTACTTAAAGCCTTGCATAATGCATTACAACTCTTCATAAATAATTGTAACTAAAGTTAAAATGCATTCTAAAATTCTTGTTACATCTGAAGTTGGTTGTTTGTCATGTGTTTTAATGCACTGTTCTTTCTAAAAGTATTCAATTAATGTTTTATAACTGTGGTTAAAATTATTAATGAGATCATACAATAAGGTGCATTACAAGGAATAATTAATGCACTTTGCAATGCATCATGTACATTTTTTCATTATTTTGTGTATCAGTTTCTCCTTTGTTTATGTCAGAAGAAACACAAATAAATTATACAAATACACAAATATAGCCTATATTTGTTGAAGCACTTCAGATTTTACCTCTGAATGGAAATGGGTTTGTGAAAAAGGAACTCAGATGAGATTTTGACAGCTATTATTATTGTTAATTTCAGGTTTAAGTTGAAGAACTGGATATGTTTCCATGTTTGGAAGGTGAGTTTTAAGCTGAGATGTTATCTAGACAGAGCTTATAGCCCATATCAACAGCACTATTATAAAGCCTTTCAAGTGATTATCTGTGCAAATTCACATGCTATTTTTACCTGACAGTGTCACGAATCAGCCAATGAGCAGCGGCCGCAGGTGTGCTCGGGAAACCAGGCGTATCGGCAGCTGTTCGTGGCCCACGCAATCTCTGTAAGATGAAGATTTAAAGACGGTTGAGGGGAGTTTTGATTTTTTCATTGATCATTTAAGGGGAATTTCTTCTTGGCTCCTGAGATGCATGAATTTTCCATAAACATTATTAAATCAAGATACATTTACTGGAAAAGCAAAATGACTGAAGATATTAAGTCTTGTTTATGGTAAAATGTATTAAAATGAAGTGAGTTTGTGCTTAAAACAATAACAAATATCTGCCAATGGAGTCAGAAAAACAATCTTGTTATCCCTTTTACATTTAATCATTTAGCAGACGCTTTTATCCAAAGGAGAACAACAGAAGCAATTAAACCAACAATAGGGCAACAATATGCAAGTGCTGTGACCAGTCTCAGTTAGTCTCAGTTAGACTAGCACAGTACACATAGCAAGGTGTTTTTTATAGCTATATAGTGTGAGTATTAATGGGTCAAGTGTGGATGATAAAGCTGTTGGCAACCAGTGCAGGTTTATGAGGAGAATGACGTGCATCTCTTCGTCTTGATAAACACACTCTTGCTACAGCATCTGGATCAGTTGCAGAGGTGTTACTGAGCCCTGAGGCACTCCAGTAGCTAGATGATAACAGTGATGGGATAAACCATGTTTCTGAATGACAGATCTAGTGATGACATGTAGATGGAGAAGAGAAGCGGTCCCAGCACTGAGCCCTGAGGCACTCCAGTAGCTAGATGATAACAGTGATGGGATAAACCATGTTTCTGAATTACAGACACTAGTGATGTCATGTAGATGGAGAAGAGAAGCGGTCCCAGCACTGAGCCCTGAGGCACTCCAGTAGCTAGATGATAACAGTGATGGGATGAAACATGTTTCTGAATGACAGACACTAGTGATGACATGTAGATGGAGAAGAGAAGCGGTCCCAGCACTGAGCCCTGAGGCACTCCAGTAGCTAGATGATAACAGTGATGGGATAAACCATGTTTCTGAATGACAGATCTAGTGATGACATGTAGATGGAGAAGAGAAGCGGTCCCAGCACTGAGGCACTGAGGCACTCCAGTAGCTAGATGATAACAGTGATGGGATAAACCATGTTTCTGAATGACAGACACTAGTGATGGCATGTAGATGGAGAAGAGAAGTGGTCCCAGCACTGAGCCCTGAGGCACTCCAGTAGCTAGATGATAACAGTGATGGGATAAACCATGTTTCTGAATGACAGACACTAGTGATGACATGTAGATGGAGAAGAGAAGCGGTCCCAGCACTGAGCCCTGAGGCACTCCAGTAGCTAGATGATAGCAGTGATGGGATAAACCATGTTTCTGAATGACAGACACTAGTGATGACATGTAGATGTAGAAGAGAAGCGGTCCCAGCACTGAGCCCTGAGGCACTCCAGTAGCTAGATGATAACAGTGATGGGATAAACCATGTTTCTGAATGACAGATCTAGTGATGACATGTAGATGTAGAAGAGAAGCGGTCCCAGCACTGAGCCCTGAGGCACTCCAGTAGCTAGATGATAACAGTGATGGGATAAACCATGTTTCTGAATGACAGACACTAGTGATGACATGTAGATGGAGAAGAGAAGCGGTCCCAGCACTGAGCCCTGAGGCACTCCAGTAGCTAGATGATAACAGTGATGGGGTAAAACATGTTTCTGAATGACAGATCTAGTGATGACCTGTAGATGGAGAAGAGAAGCGGTCCCAGCACTGAGCCCTGAGGCACTCCAGTAGCTAGATGATAACAGTGATGGGATAAACCATGTTTCTGAATGACAGACACTAGTGATGACATGTAGATGGAGAAGAGAAGCGGTCCCAGCACTGAGCCCTGAGGCACTCCAGTAGCTAGATGATAACAGTGATGGGGTAAAACATGTTTCTGAATGACAGATCTAGTGATGACCTGTAGATGGAGAAGAGAAGCGGTCCCAGCACTGAGCCCTGAGGCACTCCAGTAGCTAGATGATAACAGTGATGGGATAAACCATGTTTCTGAATGACAGACACTAGTGATGACCTGTAGATGGAGAAGAGAAGCGGTCCCAGCACTGAGCCCTGAGGCACTCCAGTAGCTAGATGATAACAGTGATGGGATAAACCATGTTTCTGAATGACAGACACTAGTGATGACATGTAGATGGAGAAGAGAAGCGGTCCCAGCACTGAGCCCTGAGGCACTCCAGTAGCTAGATGATAACAGTGATGGGATAAACCATGTTTCTGAATTACAGACACTAGTGATGTCATGTAGATGGAGAAGAGAAGCGGTCCCAGCACTGAGCCCTGAGGCACTCCAGTAGCTAGATGATAACAGTGATGGGATGAAACATGTTTCTGAATGACAGACACTAGTGATGACATGTAGATGGAGAAGAGAAGCGGTCCCAGCACTGAGCCCTGAGGCACTCCAGTAGCTAGATGATAACAGTGATGGGGTAAAACATGTTTCTGAATGACAGATCTAGTGATGACCTGTAGATGGAGAAGAGAAGCGGTCCCAGCACTGAGCCCTGAGGCACTCCAGTAGCTAGATGATAACAGTGATGGGATAAACCATGTTTCTGAATGACAGACACTAGTGATGACATGTAGATGGAGAAGAGAAGCGGTCCCAGCACTGAGCCCTGAGGCACTCCAGTAGCTAGATGATAACAGTGATGGGGTAAAACATGTTTCTGAATGACAGATCTAGTGATGACCTGTAGATGGAGAAGAGAAGCGGTCCCAGCACTGAGCCCTGAGGCACTCCAGTAGCTAGATGATAACAGTGATGGGATAAACCATGTTTCTGAATGACAGACACTAGTGATGACCTGTAGATGGAGAAGAGAAGCGGTCCCAGCACTGAGCCCTGAGGCACTCCAGTAGCTAGATGATAACAGTGATGGGATAAACCATGTTTCTGAATGACAGACACTAGTGATGACATGTAGATGGGGAAGAGCAGTGGTCCCAGCACTGAGCCCTGAGGCACTCCAGTAGCTAGATGATAACAGTGATGGGATAAACCATGTTTCTGAATGACAGATCTAGTGATTACCTGTAGATGGAGAAGAGAAGCGGTCCCAGCACTGAGCCCTGAGGCACTCCAGTAGCTAGATGATAACAGTGATGGGATAAACCATGTTTCTGAATGACAGACACTAGTGATGGCATGTAGATGGAGAAGAGAAGCGGTCCCAGCACTGAGCCCTGAGGCACTCCAGTAGCTAGATGATAGCAGTGATGGGATAAACCATGTTTCTGAATGACAGATCTAGTGATGACCTGTAGATGGAGAAGAGAAGCGGTCCCAGCACTGAGACCTGAGGCACTCCAGTAGCTAGATGATAATAGTGATGGGATAAACCATGTTTCTGAATGACAGACACTAGTGATGACATGTAGATGTAGAAGAGAAGCGGTCCCAGCACTGAGCCCCGAGGCACTCCAGTAGCTAGATGATAGCAGTGATGGGATAAACCATGTTTCTGAATGACAGACACTAGTGATGACATGTAGATGTAGAAGAGAAGCGGTCCCAGCACTGAGCCCCGAGGCACTCCAGTAGCTAGATGATAACAGTGATGGGATAAACCATGTTTCTGAATGACAGACACTAGTGATGACATGTAGATGGAGAAGAGAAGCGGTCCCAGCACTGAGCCCTGAGGCACTCCAGTAGCTAGATGATAGCAGTGATGGGATAAACCATGTTTCTGAATGACAGACACTAGTGATGACATGTAGATGTAGAAGAGAAGCGGTCCCAGCACTGAGCCCTGAGGCACTCCAGTAGCTAGATGATAACAGTGATGGGATAAACCATGTTTCTGAATGACAGACACTAGTGATGACATGTATATGGAGAAGAGAAGCGGTCCCAGCACTGAGCCCTGAGGCACTCCAGTAGCTAGATGATAACAGTGATGGGGTAAAACATGTTTCTGAATGACAGATCTAGTGATGACCTGTAGATGGAGAAAAGAAGCGGTCCCAGCACTGAGCCCTGAGGCACTCCAGTAGCTAGATGATAACAGTGATGGGATAAACCATGTTTCTGAATGACAGACACTAGTGATGACATGTAGATGGAGAAGAGAAGCGGTCCCAGCACTGAGCCCTGAGGCACTCCAGTAGCTAGATGATAACAGTGATGGGATAAACCATGTTTCTGAATGACAGACACTAGTGATGACATGTAGATGTAGAAGAGAAGCGGTCCCAGCACTGAGCCCTGAGGCACTCCAGTAGCTAGATGATAACAGTGATGGGATAAACCATGTTTCTGAATGACAGACACTAGTGATGACATGTAGATGGGGAAGAGCAGTGGTTCCAGCACTGAGCCCTGAGGCACTCCAGTAGCTAGATGATAACAGTGATGGGATAAACCATGTTTCTGAATGACAGATCTAGTGATGACCTGTAGATGGAGAAGAGAAGCGGTCCCAGCACTGAGCCCTGAGGCACTCCAGTAGCTAGATGATAACAGTGATGGGATAAACCATGTTTCTGAATGACAGACACTAGTGATGACATGTAGATGGGGAAGAGAAGCGGTCCCAGCACTGAGCCCTGAGGCACTCCAGTAGCTAGATGATAACAGTGATGGGATAAACCATGTTTCTGAATGACAGATCTAGTGCACTCGCGTAGCTACGGGTGGGCCTGGGTGGGCCTGGGCCCACCCACCTGTCAGTCAGGCCCATCTAGTCACTCAGTGGCCTCACAAGGTAGCCTAGGAAATTATGTTGCGATTATAACAATTTTGACCTATAAAAATAAATCTTAATGTTTCTTGATTCTTGTTTGGTTGTCATGGTGATGACGAAATGCCCGCGTAGCGCGCAGACTCGGATGATTGCGAACAGCCCATCCCCCCTTCACAACGACGAGCACATTTCACAGAGGGACACTGAAGTTTAGCTAAGGAACGTTATGTTAAACTAAAATGAAACAGAGCAACAAGTTTGTGTCAAAAAGACCACGGCCACCAGCCACCACAGGAGGAAGATAATGCAGATGTTCAGGAGAATTGACTGAATCGTTGGACTATAAGGAAATCATTGCAGTGTTCAACTCTTAAGGGGGTCGCACACTGGACGCGCAGCGCCGCTTCTAGGACAACTCTCACCTGAAAATCCGATAATGTCAGCAAATTTAATTCAAGCAGCTGATTTCTGTACATGAATATAAAACTAAACGTATATTGCAGCCCAGGGTGAAGTCAGATTCATTAACTACGATTTGAGACAAATAAATGTAAATTTAATATAAAACTATGTAAATAGCGCTCTGTGACGCGGCAAGATTTTGAACAAGGTCCTGAGCCGTTGCTGGGCGCCGCGGACAGACGCCGCCGGTGTGTGTAGTGTACACTACACTCAGAGAATAATGTGTTCGAATTTAAAACTGTGTGCGACCCCCAGCCCCGTCGTCTCCTGTTATAAGCTAGTCATCAAAAGTAAGCCAATCTACGTTTATGTAGTTGCCTAGTCAATGTTGTTTATATAACGTGGTTTATGTGGCCGCTGAGCCAGACTATGACCAAGCATTGTTTTTGGTTTTTACACACTGTCCACTACTGTCCTGCTGCTGATTTGATGATGTTGTTTCGCATCTGTTAGATGCGCGTGTGTGTGTGGTGTGGCCTGGCCGCGCGCAGTGGAAATGCTGTTCTTATCGTTCTGTTCTTTATTAACACTGCTTATGATGACTTACATGCTTGTGCTCTGATTAAACTGTGGTGTATTCAAGCAGGTGTAGTTGTGTTGGCCTATTTTGATAACAGATGCATTTTAGGCTGTGCCCACCTGATTTTCTCTGGGCCCACCCACATTGTGATTCCTGGCTACGCTACTGATCTAGTGATGACCTGTAGATGGAGAAGAGAAGCGGTCCCAGCACTGAGCCCTGAGGCACTCCAGTAGCTAGATGATAACAGTGATGGGATAAACCATGTTTCTGAATGACAGACACTAGTGATGACATGTAGATGTAGAAGAGAAGCGGTCCCAGCACTGAGCCCTGAGGCACTCCAGTAGCTAGATGATAACAGTGATGGGATAAACCATGTTTCTGAATGACAGACACTAGTGATGACATGTAGATGTAGAAGAGAAGCGGTCCCAGCACTGAGCCCTGAGGCACTCCAGTAGCTAGATGATAACAGTGATGGGATAAACCATGTGTCTGAATGACAGACACTAGTGATGACCTGTAGATGGAGAAGAGAAGTGGTCCCAGCACTGAGCCCTGAGGCACTCCAGTAGCTAGATGATAACAGTGATGGGATAAACCATGTGTCTGAATGACAGACACTAGTGATGCGATGTAGATGGAGAAGAGAAGCGGTCCCAGCACTGAGCCTTGAGGCACTCCAGTAGCTAGATGATAACAGTGATGGGATAAACCATGTTTCTGAATGACAGACACTAGTGATGACATGTAGATGGAGAAGAGAAGTGGTCCCAGCACTGAGCCCTGAGGCACTCCAGTAGCTAGATGATAACAGTGATGGGATAAACCATGTTTCTGAATGACAGATCTAGTGATGACATGTAGATGGAGAAGAGAAGTGGTCCCAGCACTGAGCCCTGAGGCACTCCAGTAGCTAGATGATAACAGTGATGGGATAAACCATGTTTCTGAATGACAGATCTAGTGATGACATGTAGATGGAGAAGAGAAGCGGTCCCAGCACTGAGCCCTGAGGCACTCCAGTAGCTAGATGATAACAGTGATGGGATAAACCATGTTTCTGAATGACAGATCTAGTGATGACATGTAGATGGAGAAGAGAAGTGGTCCCAGCGCTGAGCCCTGAGGCACTCCAGTAGCTAGATGATAACAGTGATGGGATAAACCATGTTTCTGAATGACAGACACTAGTGATGACATGTAGATGGAGAAGAGAAGTGGTCCCAGCACTGAGCCCTGAGGCACTCCAGTAGCTAGATGATAACAGTGATGGGATAAACCATGTTTCTGAATGACAGACACTAGTGATGACATGTAGATGGAGAAGAGAAGCGGTCCCAGCACTGAGCCCTGAGGCACTCCAGTAGCTAGATGATAACAGTGATGGGATAAACCATGTTTCTGAATGACAGACACTAGTGATGACATGTAGATGTAGAAGAGAAGCGGTCCCAGCACTGAGCCTTGAGGCACTCCAGTAGCTAGATATATAAACAAAATATTTGTATAATTATAATATTTAAATATTTTTTAGGATTTGTATTTATTTAAATATATGCTTTTTCATGTAATTATTAATTTTCCATCAACTCACAAACCCCAGTTTGGGAAACCCTGACAATCATAAACTGAGCTCATACATCTGATAATAAAGAACCTTGTACATTTGTTTTGTCCAGTTTCTGTACGTGCATTAAGAAAAAGTTTTGCATAAAATTGTCTATTGTTCTTCAAGACTAGTTTTACAGCTCCACAGGAAGACAAAAATCATGCATCATTTCAAACAATCACAATGTAGAAGAACAATCAATCTGTGATGTGTGTGTGTGTGTGTGTGTATGAGAGAGAGAGAGAGAGAGAGAGAGAGAGAGAGAGTGTCAGTGGGAGTGTCGAGCTTCAGTCAGTCATGTCTTTGAAGTCCTAATAAATCTCACGACACACATTCTACACCTGAACAAAGTGCACCGACAGCACAGGGACGGGACAGTCTGTCCTCTTTTCCCACACATTGTATATTTCATTCAGTTCTCTGTGTGAAAGTATGATGTCAGTCCTGTGTGTGTGCAGAGCATCACGACTTTACAAGATTAATATGTGTCAAAATATCCTATAGAATATAGTTCACTGATGCATTTATAGCGTTTTTGTCCTTCTTTGCCGATATAAATCATTGGAAGAATAAATCATGATCCACTTTCATTGTAAGAAGGAGAGCAGTGTGAACATCTTTAAACTTCATTTGTATGGTGAGTAAATTATGACAGAATGATTATTGTTGGGTGAACTAGTCCTCAATCAAAATTCATACTTTTATAAGATATCAAGATAAAATTACAATGCAATTAAATAATTTAAAGTGCACTGTTATTAAATTTTGGTGTCTCCTACAACAGATTCACATTCATCCAAGGTCAAAAACACATTAATGTCCTCATAATCTCCACTGCAGCTTCAGCTCTTTTCTCTGAAACGCTTCCATCAAGCTCTAAGCCCCGCCTCTCTGAGAGCTGCTCTGCTCTGATTGGTCAGAAAGCAAACGCTCATTATCATATCTGAATCTCAGATCTTGATCACAGTGATACGAACAGTGACGATGGCGTGGGTTTTACCGTATCAATCTCAGAAAACAGCGTCTTCTCGACACGAACAACACGAACCAAACTCTTCCAGTCTCAGATACACTACAGTGTTTGAGGGCGGAGCTAAGAGACGCTGCTCAGCCAATCAAGAACACAGGCTGGCATTATGCTAATTAGTTACAAACCTATGCAGGTTCAACAAGAAGTGAGACTGAATTACTGACGACTCGTTTCAGTTCAGAATCACTTCTTTCTTTATTTATCTGAACTTTAATCTTTTACATTCAGCTTTATTACACACTGCATGAAAGGTCCCAAAATAATTTGAATGTGTACAGCTGTAGTAAGATGCACAAGTTCAAGTCAGAGATTTTTTTTGCATCATTTTATTTAAAAATGTGTGATGGTCAGATATGTAGAAACAGTTCATTTTGTGTATGAAGCTTTATAATCAAACCCTGGTGTTTTATGGCCTGTTTCTGGGGTGTGTGTGTGTGTGTGTGTGTGTGTGTGTGTGTGTGTGTGTGTGTGTGTGTGTGTGTGTGTGTGTGTGTGTGTGTGTTTGTGCTCATCACTATTGCTTCATTGTACATTCAGTGCTATCTGTCCCTGAATAAACAGCTCCAGGAACTCATGTCACTATATAGGGCACACATCTTGTGTTTATTATCTATTGCGATGCATTCCTGTGCATTTAGTCATTTGGCTTTCTTTACATTAGCTGATAGAGAAACATGTCGTGCCAATGAAGTTTGACGAGAGGAAGCGATTTTCTAGCCACACCCAGTCAGGGCTTCACTGGGAATCGAGTTCATCTGTGGGATTTGTATAGAACATCGGAGACCCACAATGAATATTAATATTTAAAACATAGTCTTTGAATTATACGGCTTTTTAATTATACTTTTTGACGTTATGAAAGTCAGTGTTGTTTAGAGCCTGACTATCTTTTTCCCATACAGGTTTTAAACGCCATGAGGGCGAGAGTAGACGATGACAGAACTGAGTTTTTCTTGCACTATCCCTTTAAGGTGTTTGTTGAAATAACTATGAGCAATATTAATATTTCAGCTCTGCTTCTCAATTATAGCTCATTAAACATAATTCCCTCCATTCATGTAGGGTGTTTTTGTTTCTTTTACACGCATGAAATAATAAATCATCCTGTCTCTACACAGTAACACTGATGAAGACCTCAGACAGGTTTTGATCTCGGTTGTTTTCGTCGGTTCTGAAGACCAAAGGCCCTCGACGGCCCGAGGCTCGACAGAAGCACACGGCCATCATCTTTATGTTTTATAATTAAAGACGAGCTTTATTGGCAGATGGCTGTTTCTCTATTTCATGTTGGAAGCAAGTCAAAGTGGAATCAGCAGTTAGTGTTTGATTGACGGGCCGATGGAGCTGACGGCACATTTCTTGATGAGGCGCTGACAGACGTAGTAAAAAACTACGAATTACACACATCTGACGCTCTCATGGCCTCAGATGCCCTCGCCACAAGCTTTAGTTTACATCCCTCCTTCTTGAAATCAAAGCTTTTAATAACTTTACCATGAGTTTGAATTGACTTGAGTGTTTGTGCAAATATGGCTGCGTTTACACTTGGCATTAACGAGTGGCTTGTTCGATTCCCGCGAAAAAAAAGAAAGAAAAGAAAAAGGATGGTTTGTGTGACGTCCGCCTGTGAACGCAGACACGACGGCTGGAGTGCGTTTACATTACACTGAGATCCGATCTCAATGAGTCCTCGACTCCCTCCGAACCCTGGACACGCTGATCGGAGAACATTCCCATCAGAAACGCGTTTAAACACGGGTGTTTACAGTGTGTATGTGGACAACATCCGGATACAGGTCACATGTTAATGCCAAGTGTAAACGCAGCCTATGTGTGTGTGAGAGAGAGAGAGAGAGAGAGAGAGAGAGTGAGTGAGAGAGAGAGAGAGAGAGAGAGAGTGAGACCAGAGTCATGGTGTTCCAGAAGAAAGCCCGATCTCAGGGACACAAACACCAGTTCCTGTATAAAGGTCATGTCCTGCAGCACAGCTCTAGCTACAGCTATCTGGGCATCGACATCAGCGCTTCGGGACGCTTCGGGACGCTTCGGTCTGGCTGTGAAAACACTCGGTGAAAAGGCTCGGAGGGCTTTCTATGCTATAAAGTCACGATGTGGACACTTAAAATTACCCATTAAAACCTGGATAAAATTATATAATTCAATAATAAAACCAATAATTTTATATGGATGTGAAATTTGGGGACCAGTACTAAATTGTAAAAATTGGGATAAAACATCAGTAGTCAAGTCAAGTCAAGTCAAGTTTATTTATATAGCGCTTTTCACAACACAGGTTGTATCAAAGCAGCTTCACAGTAATAAATTAGAACAATACATCAATGTTTGTTTCTAGTGGAACGTCTACGTTTGGTAATGCTGATCAATAGTATCGTTGATTGATTAATTAAATTAAATATCCCCAAATATCCCCAACTGAGCAAGCCAAAGGCAACAGTGGCAAGGAACCGAAAAACTCCATCAGGAGACCTAATGGAGAAAAAAAAACCTTGGGAGAACCCAGGCTCAGTCGGGGGCCAGTTCTCCTCTGGCGTTTATGAACTAGAGGTCGGATTTAACTGTAGGATTAAAAGTATTATATGAATGCCTGGCTGAAGAGATGCGTCTTTAATCTAGTTTTAAACTGGGAGAGCGAGTCTGAGCAACGAACAGTATCCGGAAGACTATTCCAGAGTTTTGGTGCTAAATGTGAAAATGCTCTCCCTCCTTTGGTGGACCTAGATATCCTAGGTATGACCAAAAGCCTCGAATTAAGTGACCTTAAAGAGCGCGATGGATTATAGGGCGATAGAAGATCCGTTAAATAGACTGGAGCTAAGCCGTTTAGGGCTTTATAAGTCAGTAGCAATACCTTGTAATTAATACAGGACTTTATAGGTAACCAATGTAGGGATGATAAAATCGGTGTTATATGATCATATTTTCTTGATCTAGTTAGAACTCTAGCGGCGGCATTTTGGACTAACTGTAGCTTGTTTATTGAGGATGCAGGACAACCGGCTAATAACGCATTACAGTAATCTAGTCTCGAGGTCATGAATGCATGAACTAACTTTTCTGCATCAGAAACAGATAGCATATTACGTAGCTTAGCAATGTTTCTAAGGTGAAAAAAGGCTGTTCTTGTAACATATGAAATATGATTTTCAAAAGACAGGTTGCAGTCTAATATAACACCCAGGTCTTTTACTGTAGAGGATGAAGTAACAGGACATCCTACTATGTTAAAGTTGTATTGTGAGAGGTTTTGTGGGCGGTTTTTTGAACCGATAAGTAGTACCTCTGTCTTGTCTGGATTTAATAAAAGAAAATTATGCGTCATCCAATCTTTTATATCTTTAACACACTCTGTCAATTTGGATAATTTAGCGTTTTCATCTGGCCGTGATGAAATATAAATTTGAGTGTCATCAGCATAACAATGGAAACTAATTCCATGTTTCCTTATAATATTTCCAAGTGGCAGCATATATATTGAGAATAATAGAGGGCCTAACACAGATCCTTGCGGCACTCCATAGTTTACTGGAGTTATGATAGATTTTTCTCCATTTAAATAAACAAAATGGTAGCGTTCAGATAAATACGATCTAAACCAGCTTAATGCTTGTCCTTGAACACCAGTATAGTTTTGTAGCCGATCTAAGAGTATTGTGTGATCTATAGTATCGAACGCAGCACTAAGATCAAGTAAAACTAGTATTGAGATACAGCCTTGGTCAGAAGCTAAAAGTAAATCATTTGTGATTTTAACGAGCGCAGTTTCAGTGCTATGATGCGGTCTGAATCCAGACTGAAACTTTTCATAGGTGTCATTTTCTTGTAAGAAAGAGCCCAGTTGAGCGGACACAACTTTTTCTAGTATTTTAGACATAAAAGGTAGATTTGAAATGGGTCTATAATTTACTAGATTATTCGGATCTAATTGTGGTTTCTTAATGAGAGGTTTTATAACTGCCAGTTTAAATGTTTTTGGAACATGACCTAAAGATAAAGACGAGTTAATAATATTGAGGAGAGGCTCTTCCACTACAGGTAACACTTCTTTCAATAGCTTAGTTGGTATAGGATCTAGTAAACATGTTGTTGTTTTAGATGAAGTAAAAAGTTTATTTAACTCTTTTTGTTCTATAGTTGAAAAGCACTGTAATTGTTCTTGCGGGGTGATAATTGAGGCTGAATTATAAGGCGCGATTGAGGATTGAACGTTTACAATTGTGGATCTGATGTTTTCTATTTTCTCAGTGAAGAACTTCATGAAATCATTACTACTAAACTGTAATGGAATACTTTGTTCAGGAGACATCTGTTTATTTGTTAGTCTCGCCACGGTGTTAAATAAGAACTTAGGATTGTTATGGTTGTTTTCTATTAGTTTGCGGAGATGCTCAGCCCTGGCCGCTTTAAGGGCCTTTTTATAACGTGACATACTGTCTTTCCATGCGATTCTAAAGACCTCTAAGTTGGTTTGTTTCCATTTACGCTCTAAATTACGGGTTTCTCTCTTTAGAACACGCGTAGTATTGTTGTACCATGGTGCTTTACTTTTCTCTCTGACCTTTTTTAATCTAATGGGCGCAACAATATCCAATGATCCAGAGAGAATGGTGCTCATAGTGCTGGTTAATTCCTCAAGTTCATCTGTTTGTTTGGGTTCACTGAGCAGCTGAGACAGATCCGATAAGCTGTTTGAAAAATGATCTATGGTGGATGGAAGGATTGTTCTGCCTAATCGATAACGCGGCGCAGCATGATATATTACAGGAGTACGTAATATGCAAGTTACCATGTAATGGTCAGTGACATCATCACTTTGTGGAATGATATCTATATCGGTTGGATCGGTTCCATGTGATATAATTAAATCGAGTGTATGATTAAATCGATGAGTCGGTCCGGTAATGTTTTGCTTGACCCCAAAGGAGTTTAATAAATCTGTAAACGCAGCCCCTAACGCATCATTTTGATTATATACATGGATATTAAAGTCTCCAACAATTAATGCTTTATCGAAGTTAACTAATAGGTCTGAGAGAAAATCTGCAAACTCTTTTAGGAAATCAGCGTAAGGCCCAGGCGGTCTATATACGGTAGCCAAGGCTAGAGATAATAGGGATGTTTTTCTTACATCTAAGAGCGTAACATTTAGTACAAGTACTTCAAATGAAATAAACTTATAACCCGTTTTCTGAGTAACATTGAGAAAATCTCTATAGATTGTTGCAACACCGCCGCCACGACCATTCAGACGGGGCTCGTGCTTATAGGAGTATCCTGCTGGAGTAGACTCATTTAAACCGAAATAATCATTTGGTTTAAGCCAGGTTTCAGTAAGGCAAAGTACATCGAAGCTATTATCTGTGACTATTTCATTTACAATAACTGCCTTAGGTGTGAGTGATCTAATGTTTAGAAGACCTAGCTTTAAAAATTGTTTTTGATTACCAATAGCAACATTTTCTGGTTTAATAACAATTAGATTTTTTCTAGATCCTGCAGTAGATTTATGATTTGATCTCACTAAACGAGGAATAGACACAGTTTCTATGCAATGTTCTACACTATTTATATCAGTTAAATTGGTGCAGCAGAGACTATGATTTGGACTTTTGGTTACTAGTCAAAAGGTATTTAACATTTTGGAGATGTTATCTGACAGAAGATCCGCTCCGAATCTGTTTGGGTGTAAGCCATCAGCACGGTAAAGCCTAGGACGCTCCCAAAACAGATTCCAATTATTTACAAAGAGAAGTTTCTGCTCATTGCACCATGACATTAACCATTCATTTAGCGCGAATAATCTACTAAACTTTTCATGACCTAGTCGATACGTGGGAAGCGGTCCTGACACAATAATCGTTATATCAGGCGATGTGCTGCGTACCGTATCGATCAGATTCCTGAAGTCTTTCTTCAGAACCTCCGTCTGGCGCAGTCTGATGTCGGCCCCTCCCGCGTGCAGGACAACGGTTCCGACGCGCTCGTTCAGAATCTCGGGAACGTGAGCAGCGATTTCAGAAACACGAGCACCAGGAAAGCAGTGACTATGCACCTTACTTTTATTTAACGTAACGTGTACGTGTCGAACGATGGAATCGCCGATGATCACAGCATCGCGTTCTGTTTCGCGAAGAGCGGAGAAGCGGTTTTGTGTGGATATCTCGAAAACCGGGAGGGTCGGAGAGAGTTTTCTTGGTCTAGACCTGACTCGCGTCTTCCGCTGCGGAAAAATCCAGGCTTCGTGATGGCATGTTGGAGCCGGAGTGAACGAGACCATGGCTGATCGCGACCTCGACGTTCGGGACCGATGTTGAGGAACGCACGGAGTAGACGAGGTCGGAGTCAGCGGGTTAGTATCTCTGATTTGTGTGCCTCGGCACGTGATGTTTCAAGAGCTAACCGCCGGTCTATCAGCTCGGCTTTTCTTACTAAAAGGTCGTGGATCTGTTTCTCAACAGCTTCCAGCTCAGACTGCACCGCGTGCAGCTCAAATGTGTCCTCACCTGCACCAAAAGGTAGACTACTTACATTTGATATATTCGCCATTTTAACAGATGGACAGTAAGTTAAGTTAGCAACGACGCTACCAGTGGTGCTATCAATATTAATACTAATTTATGGCTTAAGTCTTGGATATAATCCGTCTTTTCAGTGGTACGGGTGTAGAGTAGACGCACGATAGGCGAAAAAATGTTTGTTTGTAAATGAGTGCGGAGAAGACGCGTTCAGCCGTAGAAAAATTACAATTGGAAATTGGCAAAAATATTCTCGGGGTTCACAGAAACACGTCCACTGCCGCCTGCAGGGCTGAGCTGGGCCTGTACCCGCTGAACATCGAGATCCAGAAGAGATGTGTTCAGTTCTGGCATCACCTCCATCAGTCTGATCCAGAGTCAGTGCAATATAAAGCCCTCCTCGCCAACGAAACCTCAGCAGAACCTCATCCTCTGAACACACTCGCTCTCCAACTCGTCCATCAGACTATACTCCCCATCAACCCCAAACCTATCATTAAAGAAATCCACAAACATCTAAAAGGCACTCATGATGAAGCACTAAAAGCACATTTTGCCCTCCAGAATAAACTCCAATGTTACTCGACCCTCAATAGAACCACTAAATTGGCCAGTTATCTATTTATTAAACATTTTAAAGAAAGACAAATCCTCTCCAAATACAGATTAAGTGACCATGATCTAGAGATAGAGAGAGGAAGACGTAGACTAACATGGACAGAGAGAGAGCAGAGGATCTGTAGACACTGTGACCTACAGCACATCGAGGATGAGTGTGTGTGTGTGTGTGTGTGGACAGAGAGAGAGTAGAGGATCTGTAGACACTGTGACCTACAGCACATCGAGGATGAGTGTGTGTGTGTGAGTGTGTGTGTGTGTGTGTGTGTGTGTGTGTGGACAGAGAGAGAGCAGAGGATCTGTAGACACTGTGACCTACAGCACATCGAGGATGAGTGTGTGTGTGTGTGTGTGTGTGTGTGTGTGTGTGTGTGTGTGTGGACAGAGAGAGAGCAGAGGATCTGTAGACACTGTGACCTACAGCACATCGAGGATGAGGAACACTTTCTGCTCTTCTGCTCCAAATACTCCAGTATAAGAGAAACCTTTCTGCCCAGATTTGAAATCTTGATTCCATCATTCTCTGAACTGAGTGACACTGAGAAAATGTTCTTCTTACTGGGAGAAGATGATAGTACAGCTGCACTCGCGGCTAAATATGTGTTAGCTATTCACAACGCCAGAGCCAGCTAATTCTCTAGAGAGACCCACTGTATTTATTCATTTATTAGGATAGATTGTGTTTATTTATCTATTTATTTATATTTACTATGCTACATATGACATGATCTATACATATATGTTTTATTTGTTTTATTATTTATATATGTTGATGCTTTGGCAACATTGTGTTACACAGTCATGCTAATAAAGCTCATTTTGAATTGAATTGAAAATTGAATTGTGAGAGAGAGAGAGAGAGAGAGAGAGAGAGAGAGAGAGAGATTGTGTGTGAGAGAGAGAGAGAGAGAGTGAGTGAGAGAGAGAGAGTGTGAGTGAGAGTGTGTGAGAGAGAGTGAGTGTGTGAGAGAGAGAGAGATTGTGTGTGAGAGAGAGAGTGAGTGAGAGTGTGTGTGAGAGAGAGAGATTGTGTGTGAGAGAGAGAGAGTGAGTGTGAGTGAGAGTGTGTGAGAGAGAGAGTGTGTGAGAGAGAGAGAGAGTGAGAGAGAGAGAGATTGTGTGTGTGTGAGAGAGAGAGAGAGTGAGTGTGAGTGAGAGTGTGTGAGAGTGTGTGAGAGAGAGTGAGAGTGAGAGAGAGTGAGTGAGAGAGAGAGAGAGAGAGATTGTGTGTGTGTGAGAGAGAGAGAGAGTGAGTGTGAGAGAGAGAGAGAGAGAGTGAGAGAGATTGTGTGTGTGTGTGTGTGTGTGTGTGTGTGAGAGAGAGAGAGAGAGAGAGAGAGAGAGGTGGAACGACACTCGCCTGCAGTGACAGCAGTTTATATACAACACACACTATCCCATTTCTTTGGGTAAAATCACTCCATCCGCCTTTTCTCTCGCTCTGTGCTGCTTTATTCTCTCTCTTCCCGTCTGCATCCTGGCGTCTAATTAAGTATGCACTAATTTGCATGCATTTCAAGGACAGAAATAAGAACATTGGAAAAAAACAGATTCATAATTCATATTTGATTTTATTTACTAATATATAGAGTTAAAGGTTTTTCCAGAGGGGAATTCTGGATATAAATCAGAAAATACTGTCAAACAGATGGAAAACATGCATGACATCACCGTGTTTTTAGGAATGAAATATTGCATAAATTAGGTGAATGATTTATGAAGAATATAGATATGAATAAATCTGCAGAAGTGGAGATTCCCTGCAGTGTCTCGCCTTAAACACTAATAAACTGAAATAACATGGAGTCGCAAGTTATATTACAGAATAAAATAATATTAGCCACTTACATCCTCTTTCCCTCTGACTTCTGCTCTCTCTCCTCACTCGAGGGAAACACGGCCTTCGAGAGAGTTGAGGGATTTGACATGACAAATATAAACAGTTTTTCTAGGATTTGTGCTTATTTCTTTTTGCTATGATCTGGTAACAGTCCTGCAGGAACTGTAGTTATGCACCCAAACGACACGTCTGAGTTATTACAACAGTTTATCAGTCATCCCAGCCGAGAGAGGAAACACATAAACACTTCCGGCTGGAGAAGACTAATCTCTGTCAGTCCTCCAGTCACTCTTCATCCGGCTTTGAAAACGGATACGGGCTCCTCACCTGTGAGTGTGTGTGTGTTTGTGTGTGTGATTCCCATCTGTACCCTGAACTCTGCTACAACCTTATTATAGTTGACCAATACTGCTGCAATTATTTTAAAATGTATTTGCATGCTAAGTTATTTCCTTAGCATACACACACACACACACACACACACACACACACACACACACACACACACACACACACACACACAATCACACACTCTCACAAACACACACACACACTCACACCCATACACACACACACACACACACACTGTCTCACACACAAACACACACACACACACACAATCACACACTCTCACAAACACACACACACACACACACACACACACACACACACACTCTCACAAACACACACACACTCACACCCATACACACACACACACACACACACACACACACACACACACACACACATACATACACACAAACACAAACACACACACACACACACACACACACACACACACACACACACACACACACACACTAACCCTACCCCTAAAGCTACCCATTACAGAAAACTTTCTGCATTTTTACATTTTCAAAAATATATAATTTAGTATGTTTATTAACCCATTTCCCTCATGGACCGCTGGCTGGTCAATGGAGGCGATCTCAGGTTTTACTATACTTGTGGGGACATTTGGTTCCCATAATGTAATATAAATCAAACGCACACTGTCTCTCTCACACACACACACACACACACACACACACACACACACACATACATACACACACACACAATCACACACTCTCACAAACAAACACACACACACACACACACACACACACACACACACACACACATGGTAGCTGGCTGTAAACAGACATCCTGGGCCCTATTTTAACGATCTGAAACGCAAGTGTCAAAGCGCAAAGCGCAAGTAACTTTGTGGGCGGGTCTTGGCGCTGTTGCTATTTTCCCGGCGGGATAAATGACTCTTGCGCCAGGCGCAAATCTAAAATGGGTTGGTCTGAAGTAGCTTCATTATTCATAGGTGTGGTTTGGGCGTAACGTGAAATAAACCAATCAGAGTGTCATCTCACATTCCCTTTAAGAGCAGACGCGTTTGTTCTAAGGCGGATTCCTATTGTAACGGCGGATTTGCCAGGCGCGCGCCAGGAGCGGTTCACAGCCAAGGAGACCGGCGTTCTAGTCAGGGACGTTGGGGATGGAGAAACACACCCAAATTAACTTCGGTTAAAAAGGCGTATGATAATTTGGGTAAATGTGTAAGCTAGATGTATGCTTTTATAATAAATTGTCTGTCTGTCTGTCTGTCTATCTATCTATCTATCTATCTATCTATCTATCTATCTATCTATCTATCTATCTATCTATCTATCTATCTATCTATCGTAATAATGTATGATTTGCAAAAATGAAAACTGCTGCTTCTGTGTAGATGAGAGAATCAAAGTGTATGCGCGTTGTGCACACGCTACATTGATTATGGCCAAGCATGCGCCCTTAAAATAGCATATGAATAACATGCGCAACGCGCCACTGACTTTAAACAAATTTTTCCTGGTTAGTGGCGCAATTGTTTTCTAAACCTGCAAAATAGCATGAGGGAACGTTTGCGCTGGAACACGCCTCCTTTTTGCGCTGAACCGCCCCGGGGAGCGCAAGTGTATTTCTTAGTTAACCGACGTGCTTCTGTGGAGGGAAAAGCGCGCTTTGCGCGGGTGCAAAATAGGAATGATACATGCGTCGGTGTACAAAGTCAATTGCGCTGGGTGCAAGATAGGGCCCCCTGTCTCAGATGGAGGGTTTGTTATGGTTGAATGGGGTTCAGTGTGTGTGTGTGTGTGTGTGTGTGTGTGTGTCTGTGTGTTTTCCCAAAGAACCAATCAGTGATCAGTTCTCAAAAAAAAAAAAAACAGTCTTTCTTATCTGATGAAACTAAATTTATCCTTTTCCATTGTAAAGAAAGTTTGTGCGATAGATGTCTTAAAGGTCCCGTATTATGCCCCTTTTCACAAGATGTAAAATAAGTCTCTGATGTCCCCAGAGTGTGTGTGTGAAGTTTCAGCTCAAAATACCCAACAGATCATTTTTTACAGCATGTTTAAATTGTCATTTTTTGGGGCTCAGAAAAACGCGCTGTTTTAGTGTGTGCCCTTTAAATGCAAATGAGCTGTTGCTGCACGGCCCAGGGGGCGGAGCTTCATGACAGTCTCTCAGGACAATAACATCTCACGGAATGATGATATTATCAGAAACTCTCAGTAACGGTGTTCAGTTCGAGTCGGACAATAATGCCTACAGAGTCAGAGTGCTGTATAGAGATGAAACAGGTTTAGTTTAGTAGTTTAATTACAGTTATTATAATGTATTTGTCATCTGCTTGTATGTATCCATTATTAATAGCCTACAAGTCTGCTGTCTGAATGATGATCAAACATATACTGATGAGTTTAATAAAGTTTATTGTACATCACACAAAAGATGAAGCGTCAGTTTTACTCCAGTAAGTTATAAGAAATGCGCAAGTACATAAACGAATTTCGGTAGAGTTGAGGGAGCATTCCAGTGGGCGGAGCTTAGTCAAAAAACTGTTCTACTGACGTCATTAAAGAAGGAAGTAGAGGGATGTAGTCCAAACGAGCCGTTCACTGTAGGCGACTTCTGGTAAATAAAATATCTCGCTTGGCATTGAACTTTAAGCTTTATAATTTTACAGATATTATTTATACTCTAACAACAACATTACACACTAACTAAAGTTTGAAACATGGGATCACGAAGAACGGGACCTTTAAGGGTCAACTGATGCCAATAAACAATAAACAACCTTTATTTTCAGGTGAAATAAAATGTGGTGAAGTTGAATCAGGAATATCTTTGACATTTTAGGAGCCTGACTCAACGTTTTGGTCACACTTTACAATAAGGTTCATTAGCTAAGCTAACATGAACTGAGAATGAGCAATACTTCTACAGCATTAATTAATCTCAGTTAATATTCATTTCAACATTTACTAATATGTTATTTGTTAACATTAACTAACATGAACAAACAATGAACAGCTGTATTTTTTATTAACTCACATTAACAAAGATTAATAAATACTGTAACAAATGTATTGCTCTTTGTAAGTTAATACACTAATGTTAACTAATGAACCTTATTGTAAAGTGTGACCATGTAATTCGCCTCACACCTTTTTCTTCGTGTGGAATCGCTGAGTTTTTGTTTTTTTTGTGCTTGTCCTTTAAATGCACCAGTATTGTGTCCCTCGACATAATCACCTCATGCACAATAAGAATAGTTGATTCTAAAAATATAAATCTCATTAGATCAGCACATAGTTCAAACCGGCGACTTCTGAAAGGACAGAAACAATCCTGTTAAAATCTCCGCCAACTCTATTATTTACTCAACAGTAGCCTAGCGTGCATGCAGTGATTGTTCTGATAAATGAGTGAGTGTCCAGCTCTCTCTCTCTCTCCTCACACACACACACACACACACACACTGACCCCTGGCACAGCTCGAGCAAACAGCGTCTGCACGCGATGATCAGGGTCCGAGCGCGCGCGTGCGCGCAACCGCTG
Organism: Scardinius erythrophthalmus; assembly: GCF_964197995.2. Taxonomy (NCBI): domain Eukaryota; kingdom Metazoa; phylum Chordata; class Actinopteri; order Cypriniformes; family Leuciscidae; genus Scardinius; species Scardinius erythrophthalmus. The sequence goes on from NC_138228.1 coordinate 769,982, forward strand.
AACTCTGCCGCAACTGACGGGACCTCTTTTGAGGGGACGTGCATGCGCATTCAACTATTTCTGTAAAAAAAGCTGGTTTGTTTCATTACACATGAAAAATGCTAATTATTTTGAGCATTAGTCCATAATGTGTGTCTATATTTAGGCAGTAGGTGACAAAAGAATCCCTATAGAGTCCCTAGAAGTGAATCGAACCTGATGATCATATTAATAATTCAATTCAATTCACATTTATTTGTATAGCGCTTTTCACAATACACATCGTTTCAAAGCAGCTTTACAGAAAATGCATGAGTCCACATTATAATTTAGAGAGATCTGTTAGAGGAAACTGTCTAAGTTTGTACATATACAAATCACAGTTAGCGAAAAATGTATTAATTTAAACAATGTAATCATTTAAGGCAGAAACAATGAGCTCACTGAAGTAATGAATACTTGTTTGTTAACAAATGATTATGATAATAATCAAAATAAATATCAGAAATGTTTACTATTCAAAAAATAAATGCAAGCGTTCGTTTTTGGGTCAGGTATAGCTGCATCTACTACAATGCAAAGTATTCTAAACATTATATTTTTGTTGAATTATTAAACAGTCAGTTTATTTATATATATCAGGGTTCACCAATCTCGGTCCTGGAGGGCCGCTGTCCTGCAGAGTTTAGCTCAAGCGGCAACCTCCCCGTCTCTCTCTTGAAACCAACACGGAAGTGAGTTAAACTGCAATTCGTTAACTGGCCGCTTGGCCTGGCTGCAGAAGTGAGTCAAATCTGTATCTCCCCCATGTTAAAATTACCAACTTTACAGCAGAAAAAAATGTGTTTACAGCCTGGATCTCTATGTGGCTTTGGTCTATACAGCTAATTTTGCCCTTCATAACAACTGTGAGGGGGGTGAATTATTTTATAACTCGTCCGTTTAGTTGATTAATATTTAAATTTAAGGGTGTGGCCACTGGCCACTTGAGTGACAGGTGGATTGCCGCTGTCAGTGCTAGCCGTTTGTCTGCTATTACTAGCCGTCACTTCACCTCAGCAAATGTTAGCTGCTGAACTTGAAATCTCTGCAGTGTTTGAGCTTTTTTTCGGGATTATTTCATACAATTTAATACTTGGGTACAAAGCCCACGTCTTTGGATTCCGTCGTTATCGTTCGAGAGAACAACCAGCGCTGTATTTCAGTTGTTTTCCTCTGTGAACATGCACTAATGGATGTCTGACAATTTCGTTGCTTTTTGGGGTTTTCAAATTTAAAACGTTAATAAATGCTCGTTCGTTCTGCTCTCACGGAACAGATGGATTATAATATGCTTATGTACCGTCAGATGAAATCATGCAGGCGTCGGCGCTTTCTCCGTCCATGCAATAAATGCACATGAATGAGCGCGGATTTTCTAGCGCATTTACTTGCACTTCAAAGGCAATATATCTATGGTTTAACCCATTTGAGAGACGGCCAAAATCAGAATTTAAAATGGACTGAATAAGCTCTCTACGAACTTGAGTGATGCCGCGCTGACGGACCATGAAAGAGTGACGGACATGTATGCAGATAAATCACTGTCACACACAAACACTCTCGAAGTAATACACAGTCTCACTTGTAGCCATGTCTTTTAACTATTATAATATTTCGAAGGGCAAAAATAGGAACGTTTAAATGGCTTTACATCCTCAGCTAACTCGATCACGTCGAGCTAGGTGATTTCAGATAGCCAGGCTCCTCAGCTCCACTCACGCCCCGCCTGTTTGTCCATTTTCTGTTATCCGGGAGTGACGCAAGGCCAAGATGGCGACGGCCGGCTCCGCCCACTTTAGGCTTCAAAAATGCTCTTCAGAAACCTACGGGTGACGTCACGGACACTACGTCCATATTTTTTTACAGTCTATGGTTTAGCTCCAACCCCAGTTACCCCTTACCTGGCAGGGATCACTGGTGATCCCAGATTATTTTAGTTCAAAATATGTTTGAGCTTATATATCTCAATATTAATAACAGTCTGGTTAATTTTGAGTCTTGAACTATAAACTCTCAAGGGTTGGCTTTCTAAATGTATGTGTGTTATGTTTCTATTCAGAATTACTTATGAGCAGTAACCTTTTTATTTTGGGCATTTCATGTATGCAGCACTTGCCAAAATTGGGGGTGATGAGGAAGGGGTTTTAAACACTCCTGAA
>NC_138228.1:782161-809661 GCF_964197995.2 Scardinius erythrophthalmus
ATGAATTGTGTGTTAGAAAAACTGTAATTGTTATATGTTATTTTTATTATTATATTAATTACTAATGATTTTATTTAATTAAATAATTTAAATAAATCAGTTTTCAGTCAACAGAATCATATAGATAGATAGATAGATAGATAGATAGATAGATAGATAGATAGATAGATAGATAGATAGATAGATAGATAGATAGATAGATAGATAGATAGATAGATAGATAGATAGATAGATAGAGTCTATATTCCTCACGGTAATGACATCATTTGGTCTATTATATCATCTATTATAATAACATTCACGCATTTCGAGTGTGCCTTAATTGTCCAAACTGTCCTCCGTGAGTCATGAGGAATGTGTGTAATTTATCAGCTCCTGAACTCGCGGTTCACACGCGACGATCCGGATTACAGCAGTGAAGATTAACCGGAGTTTGCGTGAGTTTGCGTGAGTCGAGCTGAGATTCATTCACCGCAGAAACACTGAAGACACGAGCCTTCGCGTGACTGACCGAGCAGATGTAGGACACACACACACACACTCACACACACACACACACACACACACACACACACACACACACACACACACACACACACACACACACACACACACACACACACACACGTAGCCTATACATTCTTGTCACTTTACTAGTGATGTCTATTTGTCATCATTGAAAATAAAAATTATTAAAAATATATAAACTGTATTAACAAATATAATAGTGCTATAATAGAATAGTGCTATAATATAATATAATATAATAAAAATTCATATAATATAATATAATATGATATAATATAATATACCACTCAACAAAAAAACTTGTATATTTTGTGCAGATGTTTTAGGACATTATGGGACGTTCATTCTCACCAGATCCTTCATGATCTTTAACGAACTGAACTCGTTATAAAGAGACCATCAGCCATCAGAAGATGTGAAGATCTGAACATCTCCTTCTCCTTCTGATCGCGAGATCATTTCTACAGTAGAGAATGGAAATACAATAGAAACGAATGAAATAAAGCGTGCACTGCTGGAATCACAGGTAAATCACTGCGCGTGCATGGCAGAATCGAGACAGAAGGATCTCTAGTTCTCAGTGTTTCTCTAGTTCTAGTTCTGAGGATCTCAGTTTATGATAAAGAAACTGAACTCGTGAAGAAACTGAACTTGTTTGCCCCTCCAGCATCCTCGCGCACGCGCGCTCGCGCTCTCACGCAACGCGGGCAATGTTTAACCCGCGCGCCACAGGTGCACGCACGCGATGCTGTTTATCTGAGCGTGCTTCAAATCACGATAACAGTCTGAGGTCGCGAGACTCTTCCAAAGGAAATCGACCACAGAACTCAGAGACTCTGATTTACTGCCGCTGTTTGAGGGTCACACGCTTTTACTCCATTCTGGCGGCTTTTCCTGTTGACACAGCGAGCGAGAACTGCGAACATGTAGTGCAGGGGCTCTGAAACACACACACACACACGCGCACGCACACACACCTTTGCACGCGAGAACTGTATTGCAGGGGCTCTGAAACACACACACACACACCTTTGCACGCGATGCTGTACCTGTTGCTTAATGAGTCCCGAGCGCGTGCCAGGCGGAACATGAACCCGCAGATTAATGCGCGACTGTGTCTATAGGCGATCATGTGTTGCAATAAACTATTTATTTCGTCCTATAATTGCTGAAACTGTCAAACTAATTTATGGCGCTTAATTCTGACGGTTAAGATCAGATCAATGAACAAGAAGAAGCGTGTTTTCGTTCATTCTTTCTATTTTCTATTTGCATTAATAGATGTAAAGAGCTGTGTACTTTTTTTTTTTTTTAGATTTATGCATATAATCTATAATCTGCATTGTACATTTATTCCTCGGTCTATGCAATGATTGATGACGCAAGCTCTGAATCAACATGTACCAATGCTACAATTTTCAATAAGTCATAATAATTTTTAAACAAACAAGTATTCATTATTTCAATTAACTCATTATTTCTGCTTTTAATGATTATTATTAAATGGTTAGCTAACTGTGTGATTTGTATATGTACATTTCTGAAATACATAACTTAGACAGTTTCCTCTGATAACAGACCACTATAAACTGTAATATTTACTCATGCATTTTCTGTAAATCTGCTTTGAAACGATGTGGAGTCTATTGTGAAGCGCTACAAATAAATGTGAACTGAATTAGTATCACATAAAAAAATATTACCCAACAAAGCTTAACTCATTATTTCATATTCATATAGGGTCTTTTATAGTTTCACATTATTTATTGATTGTTTGATTGATTAAAGGGATTTTGAAAAATATAAGTAATACTAAACATTGTTAAATTCAGATCATTATGTTCATTGTTCATTATGCTTAAGTTTCCGTGTTGAATTTACATTTTATAATAAAAATAAATATAGAAAAAAAATATAGCATATCATTAAATTTTTAATATAAAAAAGATTTTTGGAAACGCAAGAGAACTCATTAAGAGTCTCGTTAAAAAACTGAGCGATCGATCAGTAATACATCTCACTCACTCACAGAGCATGACGTCACGCGAGCAGCAGCCAATCGCGACGCGCTGTCCGCTATAAAGCTCGCGCAGGACTCCTCAACACAGATTGACTCTGGATACACACATTCAGAAGAGAAGAGACAGGGAAATAATCGCCAGATCACTCTGTGTAAGTCAGCTGTCAATGCCTTTTTCACTGGAGAATATTTGATCATGTGTGCTGATGTCATTTTATCATTTTTACTGCAAACTATGAATTTTTTCTAGTTTCTTACTTGTTTTACACAGCTTGTTCACTGAATAATGTGCATGCTCATTATAGAGTTTTTAGATTTAAATATAAACTTAATTTATGCCTATATGTTCAGAAAGTTTTCAGAAGTAAATATGGAGTTGCACTGCATGAATATAGTGTATTAATTTATAGGGCATTTGCTGGACGTTGAAAGGTGTGTGTGTGTCTCAGATATGCGCTGACCTTGAGGAAAATCACCACACGTGTAATTTATCATTAATGGATTTTGCGAAATGCAAATAACAAAAAAATATGCATTGGTTAAACTGTAAAATATATCAGTTAGTCGCATGCATGAAGTAATAAAGCTCATGCAAGGGTTGCAGAGACACACCTTTCTTCAGTAGAGCTGCATGATTCTGTCCATCAGCCGGTGTGATGTCGGCTTGATCTGCGCATTACTCGTTCAGCAATGCCTCTAACATGTGTGTGTGTGTGTGTGTGTGTGTGTGTGTGTGTGTGTGTGTGTCAGATATGCACTGACCTTGAGGCAAATCTCTCCAAGTTTAGTTTACCATTAATAGATTTGACAAAATGCAACGCATGAACTCATAAAGCTCTTGCAATGGTTGCAGAAAGACACCTTTTTTAGTATTTTTAGTATTACTACATTATTTCTCTCCATCTCAGTCAGTCACATTGATCTTGGTCTCGTTTTGTGCAGGTAACTTTTTTTTACGTATTAGTACATTTAATTTAATATTCAACAATATTATTGATCTCCAGCATTGACAGCATTATATGAGAACTGAACTGAGCTGGACGATGACATCACGGCTTTCTCCAGAGCGGAGATATATATATATATATATAAATGAACTAAATTAATAACTTTTTTACAACAAAAATGAGCCATCACTGAACTAACTTAAGCTGGACTGTGACGCTATTTTCTTCTAGAAACAAACTTTGCATTATTCTCCTGTTATCTCTGTAAAGCTGCTGTGAAACACTAAAGCGCTGTATAAATAAAGCTGACTCGACCACATTTATTTCTCTCTCTCTCTCAGTCAGTCGTATTGAACTCTCTTTTGTTTTGCGCTGTAACCTTTTTTTCTAGTATTAATACATTGAATTCTATCAGTTATTTGCATGCATGAACTAAAGAACCTCATGCAATGGTTGCAGAAAGACGCATCTTTTCTTTTAGTATTGCTGCATTCTTTCTCTCCTTCTCGGTCGTTTGATCTCTCTCTTGTTTCGCGCAGGTTCAGCAATGCCTCTAACGGTTGTCCCGGTTCTGGGCCCGATCTCAGTGTCCGAGAGCCTCGTGGCCATCATCACCACATGTGTGGTGTATCTGCTAATGCGCCTCATGCGCACCAAGATTCCCGACGGGCTCCAGAAGCTTCCCGGACCCAAGCCTCTTCCCATCATCGGGAACGTTCTGGAAGTGGGAAGCAACCCGCACCTGAGCCTGACCGCCATGAGTAAGTGTTACGGGCCGGTGTTCCAGATCCAGATCGGCTCGCGTCCCGTGGTGGTGCTCAGCGGGAACGAGGTGATCCGACAGGCGCTCATCAAACAGGGCGAGGAGTTCTCCGGGCGTCCCGATCTCTACAGCTCCAGGTTCATCAGCGACGGGAAGAGTTTGGCGTTCAGCACGGATCAGGTGGGAGTTTGGCGTGCGCGTCGAAAACTAGCTCTTAGCGCACTGAGGACCTTCTCCACGGTTCAGGGCGAGAGCTCCGAGTATTCCTGCGCTCTGGAAGAACACATCAGCAAAGAGGGACTGTATCTGATCCAGAGGCTTCACGGCGTCATGAAGTCCGACGGGAGCTTCGACCCGTTCCGGCACATCGTGGTGTCCGTGGCGAACGTGATCTGCGGGATCTGCTTCGGCCGCCGCTACAGCCACGACGACGACGAGCTGGTGGGCTTGGTGAACCTGAGCGACGAGTTCGGGAAGATCGTTGGAAGCGGGAATCCTGCGGATTTCATCCCGATTCTGCGCATCTTTCCCAATGCATCCATGAAGAAATTCCTCGCCATCAACGCTCGCTTCAGCAAGTTCATTCAGAGGATCGTCTCGGATCATTACGACACGTTCGACAAGGTGAGCGCTTTAATACGTCAGATCAGTTCTTAAGCACTTTACATAATAGAAATAACAGAATTCAATTCAATTCCCATTTGTTCGTTTAGTGCCAATCACAAAACACGTCGTTTCAAAGCAGATTTACAGAAAATGCATTACAATTTAGAGTGATCTGTTATCAGAGAACAGAAATGTACATATACAAAATCACAGTTAGCGAAAATGTTATAAAATTGTAACAATGTAATAATCAATGATGCAAACGTCAAAGATGAGACACATTCAAATTCAGTCTAAAAACAGACAATAGTGTCGTTATTCAGTCCAGTTCAATAACTGTGTCAGATTTTGAAAATGAAAAGTTGTCCGTGTCGCTCAATAATGCGAAATGTGTTTCAGGACAACATCCGTGACATCACCGACTCGCTCATCGACCACTGCGAAGACCGCAAGCTGGACGAGAACTCAAACGTACAAGTGTCCGACGAGAAGATCGTCGGGATCGTCAATGACCTCTTCGGAGCCGGTGAGTTCTGGATCAGGTCCATCAGTCCATATACGTTCATTTGAAATCTTATTTAAACCGATATATTTGGCTGATAAATTAATGCCGATAAATAACGTATTGTTCCCTCCGCACTGTTCACCATGATGGATTTGAATTGAAATAATGCAAAAAATACAATAAGTGCAATGTGTCATATCGGCTGTATACAATTATAAGTTACATATATATCAGTTATCGGTTTTCCAATATAAAGAATTATCGGTTATCGGTATCGGCCAGAATGTTCATATGTGTGCATGGATGACTTTTGGTTTTGTAATCAGGCTTCCAAAAATTATTAAAAAAAATTGGATTTACATTTATCGGTCAATCTATCAGTTATCGGTTTTCAAATATAAAGAATTATCGGTTATCGGCCAGAAAATTCATATGTGTGCATGGATGACTTTGTTTTTTTTGTATTCAGGCTTTCAAAAATGATAAAAAAATTTGGATTTAGATTTATCAGAATATATATCGGTTATCGACTTTCAAGTATAAAGAATTATCGGTTATCGGTATCGGCTAGAATGTTCATATGGGTGCATGGATGATACTGAGGCGTGTGTGTGTGTGTGTGTGTGTGTGTGTGTGTGTGTGCTCATCGGCAGGTTTCGACACCATCAGCACGGCTCTGTCCTGGGCTGTCGTCTATCTAGTGGCCTATCCCGAGATCCAGGAACGCCTGCAGGCAGAACTGAGTGAGTCTGTCGAGATGGAGAGATATTGCATTTAAACACAACTGTTTTTCCGAGGTGGCGATTCACGTGAACTCATATCGAGCGTGATTTGTAGAAAAAAGGGTCCACCGTTAAACATAACTGGGACACAAACAGATCACAGCCAGCAGTGTAAAATAGTTCTGAATTTCCATGAGATTGTGTTTTAAAATCTTCTGATCTGACAAATGGCATTGAAATGTTTTGTAGAGGAAAAGATCGGAATGGATCGTACGCCGCGCTTGTCCGACAGAACGGACCTGCCGCTCCTCGAGGCCTTCATCCTGGAGATCTTCCGTCACTCCTCCTTCCTGCCGTTCACCATTCCTCACTGGTGAGTCTGAAGCGGCATCATGAGCTCAGGACAGGAGCGTGACTCGAGCTAACTGTGCTGTGTTCTTCTCTTCCAGCACGTCTAAAGACACGTCGCTCAACGGATACTTCATTCCCAGAGACACCTGTGTGTTTATCAACCAGTGGCAAGTCAACCACGACCCGTGAGTTTATTACCTTGAGTTCATGTCGCATTTCGAGTATGTGGGTTTTTAACAAAAGTACTGATTTGAAATATATATTTACTATGTAATATATTCAAGTCAGATTAAAATGAGCAAACAATACAAATTTGTTTCCACCAATCAATAATTAAATAACACATTTTCTTTTTTCTTAATAATATTTTAAACTGGTATAATATATAATATAATAAATTAGTATACTGTCTGTGGCGATACTATGGTACAATGATTTTAAACATATTTAATTTGATATTTATATTAGATTCAAATAAGCAAACAATAAAATTGCTTAAATAATACAAAATATTATAAATAATATAATATAATATAATATAATATAATATAATATAATATAATATAATATAATATAATATAATATAATATAATGAATTTTTTCCCCTAATAATATTTTAAACTGGGATAGTTTATAGTATAATAAATAAGTATCAGGTGGAAATACTATGGTACTTTTACATATATTTAAATGGTTCCACATCCATGGTACTTCCAAGAATACCATAGTAAATGTCTAAAATACCATAGTACTTTTTTATAAGTGACACAGTTACTCCTTAAAAGTTTAGAGAAAATGTAACAATGAAAAAACAAATAATAAAACATATATTAATAGATATGTAAAGATATAAAAAGATTATAATTAAATGGATTAAAATAAATAGTAAATGAAAAATTATTAAAATAGATTTAAAGTCCCCCTATAGTCAATCATTTTATCTTTATCTTGATCACCAAAATGACACATTTAAACGTTTTTTCCCTGAAAAAAAAAAAGTCTTCATGCCTTAAAATATCTTGAATGTAACTCGACACCCTTGCCTCATTTAGTATGCGCGGCTCTATGAATATGCAAATGAGCCCCGCCTCCACTCACTCACTCAGCTCAGAGATCCACTGGTTGACGATCACACGTTGATCTGATTGGTTACAAGGTAGTTTGTGACGTCAGAAACACCAGCGATTTCAAAGCGTGTTTTTGAGACTGTCTTTGGTTCACTGCAGTTTTAAGGAGGAAATACTCAGCAATGGTGTCGACTTATGAGTTTACACATGGTTTGTCTTAAAGCAGATTAAAAACTCCACACAGACACATAAACTACATTAAAAGCTGGATTTTTACCTCAGGGCGACTTTAACTAGATAAAGAAATAAGGGCAGTGTAACCGGAGAAAAAAACAGAGACGTGTTTTAACCCTTTGTGTCGGTCAAAAATGACTGAAATTTATTTTTTATATTTATATTTTAGTTCGATACTGTTTTTTTATTTAATATTTTGTATTTTTAGGGAATTTTATGGTATTAAATTATATTTTAGTATTTATAATCCATTTATTCACTTTTTGAGCATAGACCTGACGATTAAATTTCCAGCGTAAACTGTGGTAAATCTTGAATGCTTTAGAGCGACAGACTGAAGTTTGATCTCTTCTCAATAATTGATTAATTCTCTCAGCAGATTATTGCTGAAGTGAAAACAGTTTTAAAAAGTGAACTTGAAAAAACGTACTTTTTAGCAAAAATAAAATGTTTTAAAAATACTTTTTAAAATTTTTATGAAATATATAAAAAACATGCTCTACTCTAAAACTGTGAGAAAAATCTAAACACGTTGTGTTCCAAATGTGAGTCTGATATCTCAGTAAATGATCTTTCAGTGCGAGTGTGTTCGGCTGCAGTACCGCACGCTTCCACTAGAGGAAACTCGTCTCCCATTCATTTCCAATGCGCTCATCTTCGACCGTGAGGAGCACGATGTGACTATTTTTTTCAGGCCCGTTTAACCTGTTCGAATCATCTCCATGATTTCTGTGTGTGTGTGTTAACAAACAAAGTGCCAAAACCTTTACCAAGTTTCGTACGATTCCGATGGAGAAACAAATTCTAAAAACCAAAGAGCAGCGAGTGTCAAACGCATGTATGTTTACAGGCGAAAACAATGTGAAAGCAGTGCAGTGACGCTTCTGTCTCTCCTTGCAGGGAACTGTGGAAGGATCCGTCCTGCTTCAACCCTGACCGGTTCCTCAGCGCCGACGGGACGGACATCAACAAGCTGGAAGGAGAGAAAGTTCTGGTGTTCGGCCTGGGCAAGCGGCGCTGCATCGGAGAGTCCATCGGCCGGGCCGAGGTCTTCCTGTTCCTGGCCATCCTTATCCAGAAGTTAAAGTTCAGCGGGATGCCGGGAGAAATGCTGGACATGACACCAGAATACGGGCTGACCATGAAGCACAAGCGCTGTCTGCTTCGAGTCTCGCCACAACCCGGATACGCCTCGTGATCCGGTCCGAGTCGGAGGCCGTAGCGATCCTGTGAAAAGCTTGCCATGCCAAATATTTTAAAGATGTCAGTTCTGACAGTCAGTTCTATCAGTTCTGGTGCCAGTCGTTTAAGCCGTCATAAAGACCCGTTCACACCAGGAACGATAACTATAGTGAGGGATAATGTACATCCAGCCGGTTGTTTATCAGAATCAGGATCAGGTCTTCCATCAGCCTGAAGGGGGTTTATTCTGAGATCACACACACACACACACACACACACACACACACACACACACACACACACACACACACACACACACACACACACACACACACACACACACACACACACACCTGAAGGGGGTTTATTCTGAGATCACACACACACACACACACACACACACACACACACACACACACACACACACACACACACACACACACACACACCTGAAGGGGGTTTATTCTGAGATCACACACACACACACACACACACACACACACACACACACACACACACACACACACACACACACACCTGAAGGGGGTTTATTCTGAGATCACACACACACACACACACACACACACACACACACCTGAAGGGGGTTTATTCTGAGATCACACACACACACACACCTGAAGGGGGTTTATTCTGAGATCACACACACACACACACACACACACACACACCTGAAGGGGGTTTATTCTGAGATCACACACACACACACACACACACACACACATCTGAAGGGGGTTTATTCTGAGATCACACACACACACACACCTGAAGGGGGTTTATTCTGAGATCACACACACACACACACCTGAAGGGGGTTTATTCTGAGATCACACACACACACACACCTGAAGGGGGTTTATTCTGAGATCACACACACACACACACACACACATCTGAAGGGGGTTTATTCTGAGATCACACACACACACACACCTGAAGGGGTTTATTCTGAGATAACAACCTGCTGGATGTTCATTATCCTCTTATTACACGGACACTTGTCGCATGAGTAAATAATTAGACAGAAATATTGGTCTGAGTAAATGTGTAATTCGCTCTTTAAACGCAGAGCTTCCGCGGAGAGAGCAGTTTCAGCGGCGAGATCAAACTAGACGGACATTCAAGAGATACGGTTTACAGTCATAACACTTATTACACAGCATTTCACCACACGAGTAATTATGGAGATTAGAGATACTGATTTCAGATTAAACGGTTTTAAAATCGTACCTGTTTGTATCTCATAATCCAACAGTGAACAAAACAATAGTCACAAAATGGCCGCCGCTGCGTTTCGTGCGCATCGAAACAGTGAATCGAGCTAGTCTAGTGTAATCGATCTAATCTATCAGTTGAGTTTATCTGATGAAGTCAATTGTGGAATAAAAACAACACAAAAAACAACGATTTACTTCTCCACAATGTCGTCTTCCATTTTAAATGCGCGAGCCCTTTAAATTCGAGTGGATTCTGATTGGCTGTCAGTGTTTTGATCGTTCGACAGCTGGAAAAAAACCCTTCTGAAAGTGATATGGTTCCTCATATCCGTATCGTTATAGTTGTGGCTTCTGCTATTCTTTAATACGGAGAACGGTTTTTAGAACTGTATCTTTATCGTCATCTTCATAGTTCTCGTCCTGGTGTGAACGTGCCGTCATCCAGAGTCTCACCTCTATCATGTACATACATCTATGTTCTCAAACGCAGATGCACGTCTGTTCGAAGTTTATCCTTTCAAAACTCAAAAGCTGATAACATATTTGTGCTTCCAAATATAGAGCAGAGATAAGAGCGAGTGCTCAAGTGCCTTTATATTCTCATAAGTTTAATGCTGGACAACAAACACTGAAGCTGTTGTCTGTTTCATTACATCCCAGAATGTGATCCACCATGTGTAAATATGCTGACACCTGTACCATGTGCCTGATCTTATGTTTGTACAGTGTTGATCTACTGTTTTTTTGTATTTATCAAGGTCCTTCTGGACGATCAATATGATTCTCGATCAAATCTTCCTCCTGAAACACTGACCTGATGATACTCTTTATGACTCTTGTGTAATGAAGGAATTTTACGTCTGAAGTAAATCTGAATAATTCCTGCAAATGTGCTCTCATATCAACTTTGCCAGCAGTTGCATTGTTTTTGCATAAGCTATTTATGATTGCTAAATGAATAATAAAACTTTCATTGTCAATGTCTGTCTCCGTCTGTCTTTATTTAAAGGGATAGTTCACAAACAAATTAAGATTCTGTCATCATTTATTCGCCTTCATGATGCTTTTAAATATACTTTTAAAGGTACACTGTCATTTTTTTAAGTATTTTATTTGCTAAAATCAATGTCTTTATTCATAAATATGTCCTCATTGGTGTAAAATTACCTATGCCAATGATCTGACTTATCCTTGTAAGCAAAGAATTTCTTATCTTTATTTGCATGGGACGGGTAAGTCCATGGAGGCTTCCATGTCGTTCCGCCATCTTGAAAAACTATAATAGCAGAGAGGGACAAAAAGCACTAGCCTACCTCAACCCGTTCCCATGTTCGTTCAGAGCCAGCGTCACGTGACTGAAACCCGCTGGAACGGACATGGAGATCAGAGGCGCTGGTCACGGCCCCGGCACGCTTCTTAATGCAGGATCATAGTTATGACGAGCCACAGGAGAAGGAATCCTCTTCACCAAAAAAGCCAAAAATTGAACGTAAGAGGAAACGTGACCGGCGATTTAAAAAAACGAGGGTTAATGTCGGGATAGCTTTTCCCAGGTGGAAAGAGCTAATGAAGGAGAAAGACGCTGAAGTCGCCTGCTTTCTTCTCGACAGGTAAGTCAATGTTACGGTCTAAATTACAAGCTTTTCTCATTGCTTGGTTGTGTACTTTATTATATAGGCAGCATAACAGTAGAACATGTACAGTTAAACTCGACAACGTGATATTGGAAGACATGTTGTCATAGCTTCTTGGTACATGACGGCCACCGTAGTTGCAACACGCATTTGAAAATGCAAGGCGCTGGAGAGCACTATTCGTTTGAATGCAAAATACAATTTCACCGCTAGATGGGAGAAGTTCCTACACAGTGTTCCTTCAAAATTAAATTAATTAAAAAAATTCGAATTAATTTAAAATATTGTTTAATTAAATATATTTATTTTTAAATAAAATTATATTAAATTAAGCAAACAATAAAAATCGACTAAAATAAATAATAAAATAGTTTAAAATAGTTTTAGTTTTTGTTTCTGCCTTAAATTATTACATTGTTTAAATAAATACATTTTTAGCTAACTGTGATTTTGTATATGTACATTTCTGAAATATATAACTTATATATGACTTAGACAGTCACATCTGATAACAGAGCACTCTAAATTGTAATGTGGACTCTCTGTAAAACTTTCTGTAAAGCTGTGTATTGTGAAAAGCGCTATACAAATAAATGTGAATTGAAAAATTGAAATGTAAATAAATAAACACATTTAACATCAGAGTTGTCACAGAATCAGCCACACCACCATCATGCCCTCAGCACCAGATTCCTACACACATTCCTAATCACCAGATTACTGATCAACACCACCTGCACGCAATCATAACAGTCACCATAAAGACCAGCACACCCATTCACATTGTCTGGTCTCGTTGTTCAACCCTGAACTTCTACCTGACTATCTACCTGTTCACTACTTACCTGTGCGATACTTACCTGTGCGATACTTACCTGTGCGATACTTACCTGTGCGATACTTACCTGTGCAATACTTACCTGTGCGATACTTACCTGTGCAATGCTAGCCTGTGCAATACTAACCTGTTCACTACTTACCTGTGCACTACTTACCTGTGCGATACTTACCTGTGCAATACTAGCCTGTGCAATACTAACCTGTTCACTACTTACCTGTGCACTACTTACCTGTGCGATACTTACCTGTGCAAATACTTACCTGTGCACTACTTACCTGTGCGATACTTACCTGTGCACTACTTACCTGTGCACTACTTACCTGTTCACTACTTACCTGTGCGATACTTACCTGTGCACTACTTACCTGTGCGATACTTACCTGTGCACTACTTACCTGTTCACTACTTACCTGTGCAATACTTACCTGTGCGATACTTACCTGTGCAATACTAGCCTGTGCAATACTAACCTGTTCACTACTTACCTGTGCACTACTTACCTGTGTAATACTTACCTGTTCACTACTTACCTGTGCACTACTTACCTGTGCAATACTTACCTGTTCACTACTTACCTGTGCAATACTTACCTGTGCAATACTAACCTGTGTAATTCTAGCCTGTGCAATACTAACCTGTTCACTACTTACCTGTGCGATACTTACCTGTTCACTACTTACCTGTGCACTACTTACCTGTTCACTACTTACCTGTGCACTACTTACCTGTGCAATACTTACCTGTGCAATACTAACCTGTGAAATTCTAACCTGTGCAATACTTACCTGTGCAATACTTACCTGTTCACTACTTACCTGTTCACTACTTACCTGTGCAATACTTACCTGTGCAATACTAACCTGTGAAATTCTAACCTGTGCAATAGAATAGAAGAAGAATAGAATCAGGCATTTATATAGCGCTTTCATATGTACTACTGTACACCCAAAGCGCTTTACAATCATATCAGGGGATCTCTCGTCAACCACCACCAGTGTGCAGCATCCATTTGGATGATGCGACGGCAGCCACAGTACAACGGCGCCAGTGCGCTCACCACACACCAGCTATAGGTGGAGAGAGGAGAGAGAGTGATAGAGCCAATTCAATGTATGGGAATTATTAGGAGGCCATGATTGTTAAGGGCCAATGGGTGGAATGTAGCCAGGACACCGGGGTTACACCCCTACTCTTTACGAGAAATGCCATGGGATTTTTAATGACCACAGAGAGTCAGGACCTCGGTTTAACGTCTCATCCGAAGGACGGTGCTCTTTGACAGTATAGTGTCCCTGTCACTACACTGGGGTGTTAGGACCCACACAGACCACAGGGTGAGCACCCCCTGCTGGCCTCACTAACACCTCTTACCTGTGCAATTCTAACCTGTGCAATACTAACCTGTGGAATACTAACCTGTGCAATACTAGCCTGTGGAATACTAACCTGTGCAATACTAGCCTGTGCAATACTAACCTGTGCAATACTAGCCTGTGCAATACTAACCTGTGCAATACTAGCCCGTGGAATACTAACCTGTGCAATACTAGCCTGTGCAATACTAACCTATGCAATACTAACCTGTGCAATACTAGCCTGTGCAATACTCGCCTGTGCAATGCTTTCCTGTGCAATGTATTCCTGTGCAATACTAACCTGTGCAATACTAACCAGTGCAATGCTTTCCTGTGCAATACTAACCCGTGCAATACTAACCAGTGCAATGCTTTCCTGTGCAATACTAACCTGTGCAATACTAGCCTGTGCAATACTAGCCTGTGCAATATTAACCTGTGCAATACTAGCCTGTGCAATACTACTAGCCTGTGCAATATTAACCTGTGCAATACTAGCCTGTACTATACTAGCCTGTGCAATATTAACCTGTGCAATACTAGCCTGTGCAATACTAGCCTGTGCAATACTAGCCTGTGCAATACTAGCCTGTGCAATATTAACCTGTGCAATACTAGCCTGTGCAATATTAACCTGTGCAATACTAGCCTGTACAATACTAGCCTGTGCAATGCTTTCCTGTGCAATAAACTGTCTCATCCTTTGTCTTCTACAGTCTTCTTCATGTCTTCATCTGCCAGTCTTCAGTCCTCCAGCCACTTCTCTCCACTGCCTAATAAAGATAAGTCTATTCATCCATATGCCAGTATCTCCAGAACTATCTGCAATCCAGAGACTCACCTGCTGTTAACCTGTGTGTCATTCAGTAACTCCATTCACATTTTACCTGTTTGCAATCTTCTATTCTGTGACAACAGTAGCCCACTATGGTGAGTAGAAAGAATATATTATGTAACTTGACAGAAACTGATTTTAGATGTATAATATCAGTGTTTCAGTCTACAGCTAAATTATATAGTTGTTTATAAAAGAAAGATGCTTATTAAATTTTAGGGTGGGGGTCCCTTGCATGAGGAGGATCAAGAATATCATGTGAAATATTGATATTGTTATTATTTTCTCCTATGGTATGTGGTGTGATACTGTCATGGTGTGGTCATGATGCTGATGTCACTTCCTGTTGTCCAGGAGAAGGTGTGTTTCAGGGCGAAGCGTGTGCCTGTCCATCTCTGTCTATCAGGTACAGAGGAAGAGACTGTCATCTAGTTCCAAATGAAAGACCTAACCATTGTTTTCATTTTGAGAATAGAAATGACCAGATTGTATGTGCAAGACTTACCCATGTTTATCTACTGAAAGGGGAAGATTTTTATAAGTATTCCTTGACTGTACAGCATATTTTATTGGAATGTCCTGCTTTAATATGATACTAGGCAACGTTTTTATTCAGAAAACTACATTAATAGACATTTTTTTAAAGTTTCTCCTCGGAAAAAAATATTTTATATAACTATTTTTATTGTTGTTATTTCTGTTTTATTTGTTTGTAGAGATGATATTGTTAAATGATTGTATACAGCTAGTTTAAATTTTGTTATTATGATTATTTAAACTGTATTACTCTTGAGTTTTTGTTGCTGATATGGCATTTAAATAAATAATAAATAAATTGAATTATTACATGTATTATAAATTCTCCCTCTTTTAGGCAGTGCATTAAACATTAAGGAACTGAAGGTTCTGGAGATTGGCAGAGGAATCAGCCATCATCCTCATCATCAGTTGAGTGATCCTGGTTGGCGTGTGAAGCGGAACGTTAAGTTAGTGTGACAGACTCGTTGAATCACATGACCTAGAACTCAGCATGTGCTGTTTTTCAGGTGTGTGTGATTTATTGTGGCAAATATAAACCATGATGGTCAACGTTGCGAGTTTGTGAACGTTCTTCACCATTTACACCTTACGTCGTTTCCATCTCAGTGTTGTTTTCTTCATACATTGTTCAAACTTTCTGCAATGTTGTTTGTTTCCAATCATTTTTCAGAATATGTTCTTTTATCAACAAGCATGATAGTAACAAGCATGACAGTAACACGGATGACAGTAACACGGATGACAGTAACACGTATAACAACAACATGTATGACAGTAACACGTATGACAGTAACATGCATAACAATAACATGTATGACAGTAACACACATGACAGCAACATGTATGACAGTAACACGTATGACATTAACACGTATGACAATAACATGTATGACAGTAACACACATGACAGTAACACGCATGACAGTAACACATGACATTAACATGTATGACAGTAACACACATGACAGTAACGTATGACAGTTACATGTATGACAGTAACACGTATGACAGTAACACGTATGACAGTAACACGCATGACAGTAACGTATGACAGTAACACGCATGACAGTAACATGTATGACAGTAACACGTATGACAGTAACACGCATGACAGTAACACACATAACAGTAACATGTACGTCAGTAACACGCTTGACAGTAGCATGTATGACAGTAACAGACATGCCAGTAACATGTATGACAGTAATATGTATGACAGTAACACGCATGACAGTAACATGTTACAGTAACATACAAGACAGTAACACACATAACAGTAACATGTACGTCAGTAACACGCATGACAGTAACATGTATGTCAGTAACACACATGACAGTTACATGTATGACAGTTACATGTGAGACAGTAACACGTATGACAGTAACACGTATGACAGTAACACACATGACAGTAACACACATGACAGTAACATGTATGACAGTTACATGCATGACAGTAACACGTATGACAGTAACACACACATGCCAGTAACACACATGCCAGTAACATGTATGACAGTAACACACGACAGTAACACACATGACAGTAACATGTATGACAGTAACACGTATGACAGTAACACACATGCCAGTAACATGTATGACAGTAAGAGGTATGACAGTTACATGTATGACATTTACATGTATGACATTAACACGAATGACAGTAACACGTATGACAGTAACACACATGACAGTAACATGTATGACAGTTACATGTATGACAGTAACACGTATGACAGTAACACACATGACAGTAACACACATGCCAGTAACATGTATGACAGTAACATGTATGATAGTAACACACATGACAGTAACACACATGACAGTTACATGTATGACAGTAACATGTATGACAGTAACAAACATGACAGTAACATGTATGACAGTTACATGTATGACAGTAACACATATGACAGTAACAAGCATGACAGTAACGTATGACAGTAACACGCATGACAGTAACATGTATGACAGTAACACGGATGACAGTAACACGTATAACAACAACATGTATGACAGTAACACGTATGACAGTAACATGCATAACAATAACATGTATGACAGTAACACACATGACAGCAACATGTATGACAGTAACACGTATGACATTAACACGTATGACAATAACATGTATGACAGTAACACACATGACAGTAACACGCATGACAGTAACACATGACATTAACACGTATGACAGTAACACACATGACAGTAACGTATGACAGTTACATGTATGACAGTAACACGTATGACAGTAACACGTATGACAGTAACACGCATGACAGTAACGTATGACAGTAACACGCATGACAGTAACATGTATGACAGTAACACGTATGACAGTAACACGCATGACAGTAACACACATAACAGTAACATGTACGTCAGTAACACGCTTGACAGTAGCATGTATGACAGTAACACACATGCCAGTAACATGTATGACAGTAATATGTATGACAGTAACACGCATGACAGTAACATGTTACAGTAACATACAAGACAGTAACACACATAACAGTAACATGTACGTCAGTAACACGCATGACAGTAACATGTATGTCAGTAACACACATGACAGTTACATGTATGACAGTTACATGTGAGACAGTAACACGTATGACAGTAACACACATGACAGTAACACACATGACAGTAACATGTATGACAGTTACATGCATGACAGTAACACGTATGACAGTAACACACACATGACAGTAACACACATGCCAGTAACATGTATGACAGTAACACACGACAGTAACACACATGACAGTAACATGTATGACAGTAACACGTATGACAGTAACACACATGCCAGTAACATGTATGACAGTAAGAGGTATGACAGTTACATGTATGACATTTACATGTATGACATTAACACGAATGAGAGTAACACGTATGACAGTAACACACATGACAGTAACACACATGACAGTAACATGTATGACAGTTACATGTATGACAGTAACACGTATGACAGTAACACACATGACAGTAACACACATGCCAGTAACATGTATGACAGTAACATGTATGATAGTAACACACATGACAGTAACACACATGACAGTTACATGTATGACAGTAACATGTATGACAGTAACAAACATGACAGTAACATGTATGACAGTTACATGTATGACAGTAACACATATGACAGTAACAAGCATGACAGTAACGTATGACAGTAACACGCATGACAGTAACATGTATGACAGTAACACATATGTCAGTAACACGCAAGACAGTAAGGTGTTACAGTAACATACAAGACAGTAACACACATAACAGTACCATGTATGTCAGTAACACGCATGACAGTAACATGTATGACAGTAACACACATGTCAGTAACATGTATGACAGTTACATGTATGACAGTAACACGTATGACAGTAACACACATGACAGTAACACACATGACAGTTACATGTATGACAGTAACACGTATGACAGGAACACACATGACAGTAACATGTATGACAGTAACACGCATGACAGTAACATGTATGACAGTAACACGCATGACAGTAACATGTATGACAACAACATGTATGACAGTAACATGTATGACAGTAACATGTATGACAGTAACACACATGACAGTAACATGTATGACAGTTACATGTATGACAGTAACACATATGACAGTAACGTATGACAGTAACACGCATGACAGTAACATGTATGACAGTAACACGTATGACAGTAACACGCATGACAGTAACACACATAACAGTAACATGTACGTCAGTAACACGCTTGACAGTAACACACATGACAGCAGCATGTATGACATTAACACAGTAGTTCTCAACTCCAGTCCTCGGGACCCACTGCTCTGCACATTTTGTTTGTCTCCCTTATTTAACACACCTGAACCAGATCATCAGCTCATTAGGAGAGACTCCATGAACTGAACTGAGTGTGTCAGATAAGAGAGACATACAAAATGTGCAGAGTAATGGGTCCCGAGGACTGGAGTTGAGAACCACTGCATTAACACGTATGACAATAACATGTAATGACAGTAACACACATGACAGTAACACGCATAACAGTAACACATATGACATTAACACGTATGACAGTAACACACATGACAGTAACACATATGACATTGACACGTATGACAGTAACACACATGACAGTAACGTATGACAGTTACATGTATGACAGTAACACACATGACAGTAACGTATGACAGTTACATGTATGACAGTAACACGTATGACAGTAACATGCATGACAGTAACATTTATGACAATAACACGTATGACAGTAACACGCTACAGTAACATACAAGACAGTAACACACATAACAGTAACATGTATGTCAGTAACACACATGACAGTAACACGCATGCCAGTAACATGTATGACAGTAACATGTATGACAGTAACACACATGACAGTAACATGTATGACAGTAACATGTATGACAGTAACACGTATGACAGTAACACACATGACAGTAACATGTATGACAGTAACATGTATGACAGTAACATGTATGACAGTAACACGTATGACAGTAACACACATGACAGTAACATGTATGACAGTAACACACATGACAGTAACACACATGACAGTAACATGTATGACAGTAACATGTATGACAGTAACACACATGACAGTAACACGCATGACAGTAACACACATGACAGTAACACGCATGACAGTAACATGTATGACAGCAACATGTATGACAGTAACATGTATGACAGTAACACACATGACAGTAACATGTATGACAGTTACATGTATGACAGTAACACATATGACAGTAACACGCATGACAGTAACATGTATGACAGTAACATGCATGACAGTAACACGCATGACAGTAACATGTATGACAGTAACATGTATGACAGTAACGTACATCAGTAACACGCATGACAATAACAAGTATGACAGTAACATGTATGACAGTAACACAGATTGCACACTGCGTGTTATGACAGTAACATGTATGACAGTAACACGCATGACAGTAACACATATGACAGTAACACATATGACAGTAACATGTATGACAGTAACACACATGACAGTAACACGCATGACAGTAACATGTATGACAGCAACATGTATGACAGTAACATGTATGACAGTAACACACATGACAGTAACATGTATGACAGTTACATGTATGACAGTAACACATATGACAGTAACACGCATGACAGTAACATGTATGACAGTAACATGCATGACAGTAACACGCATGACAGTAACATGTATGACAGTAACATGTATGACAGTAACGTACATCAGTAACACGCATGACAATAACAAGTATGACAGTAACATGTATGACAGTAACACAGATTGCACACTGCGTGTTATGACAGTAACATGTATGACAGTAACATGCATGACAGTAACACATATGACAGTAACACACATGACAGTAACACGCATGACAGTAACACGCATGACAGTAACACATATGACAGTAACATACATGACAGTAACACGCATGACAGTAACACGCAGTGCGTGATGAATGTAGTCCTGAAATCACAGACCTTCCCCTCCATCACATTAGATGCAATTTAAAACCACTACAAACGAGCTTTGTGTTCATTTACAATCCAGATATTCCTGTTGAAGTGCAGAAATATAATCTAGTGTGGGTCGAGATGTTTGTGTAAGAGGCATTCAGAGGTCACATGATCCACCCCTGTTACTATCATCTGCGGTTCGTTAGACAGTCTGTTATTACAGACGCGCGGCAGCGATTAATGAGTGAGGAAGATTAAAGCCGCTGTTGTTCATTTACAAGCAAGAGGACTTTTGAACAGGTCGTGTTTGATGACCTTTGGCTTCGGGCAGATCTGTGTGCAGAATTAGTACAATGTGCACTTTTTGTTCCCTTTAGAGCGATTCCTAGACATTTCCAGGAAATTTTCCTGAATGGGAGATTGACTTATCATTGTGTCAGGCTGCCGTCTGGCATCTTCGGTGGCATTTCCTCTGCTGATAGTGCGCGACCTCCACAGATTCCCATAGCGTGCTAATGGCCTATATTAAAGTTCCTCTTTATAACATGCGTGTGACTAAGATCAATAAACAGTGCCCCCTCCCCTCCTGAGGAAGAGGTTACGCAAGGCAAGTTTACGTGCTTTTCTCCCCTTTTCTCTTTCTCTTTCCTTCTTTCATTCTCAGCACAGGAAATTCCCCACAATAGGAAGTGGAGTGAGTCCCAATGTGCCGGCGAGGGCAGAAGATATTGATTGAGAAGGCGGTTCACCTTTTCTTTTCTCGGTGTAATCTCTCCCCTCGCGGGCTGCTGGCCAACAGCTAATGCACAAATTACACGGGGCCGAGGTGCAGACGGACAGGGGCAGGGCCGGTGTTTTCACACGCGATGTTCGGCACCGCTGCTCACTCCAGGTCCTGCAAACAAAAGGACAAGAGATGTTTGAGGTCAAGATCAGGCCTTTCCAAACCTTCCCGTCTGATCTCGCACACTGCAAAAAATGCTTTTCTTACTTGGTATTTTTGTCTTGTTTCCAGTCCAAATATCTAAAAATTCTTAAATCAAGAAGCATAAGAAATTCTGTCATTTTGTGCAGTGCATTGAGCTGCTGAACTTTAGAGATGTAAAAAGAAACATTCAACTCAATGAAATGAAAGTAAAAGTACAGCAACAAGAACATAATATTTTAATTGACTTTCAAAAAAATGAATACTTTTGTTCAGCTAGGATGCATTGAATTGATCAAAAGTGACAGTAAAGACATTACAAAAGATTCTATTTCAAATAAATGCTGAACTTTCTGTCAAACTTCCAAGAATCCTGAAAAACAAAATATATCACGGTTTTCACAAAATATTTTCAACATTCTTGAGCATCAAATCATCATATTAGAGTGATTTCTGAAGGATCATGTGACACTGAAGACTCGAGTAATGATGCTGAACATTCAGCTTTAATCACAGGAATAAATTACACTTTACTATATATTCACATAGAAAACAGCTGATTTACATTGGAATAATATTTCGTGATTTTTACTGTATTTTTGATCAACTAAATGCAGCCAATGCATTTAGCAATGACTAGTTGAAATATATTTAACTTCACCCTGACCCGGTTCAGTGACTCTATCACACTAGCTTATAGTCTTGCGGCTCTACTTTTGAAGCGGTGTGTATTTCAGTGCTTATTCTTCCTCTATTGTAGACAAACCTTTGTTTGAATGTTATTTTCTGTGCTGAGAGATTCATTGCATCGAGACTGTGGAATATTCTTCCGGTTTCCAGCTCATAAACGAACTCTCCTGCCCTGCTGATTGTTTTGCACATGTATCTCTCTGTTTCAAAGGCTGGAAGTTTACTTAAGGTGTTTTTTTGCCCTTGCTGTAATATTCCTGTCACTTCCTTCCTGTTCTTGATTGGTCGTGTCAGGTGGGCGTTGTTTTTGGCTGACACTGTTTTCCGATTGTCTGTCAATCTCAGTGTGAGAACCTGAGAACGATTCTCTGCAACCTGAACGAGTGTCCCGACGCCTCCTGCGGCCCACAGTTTCTCTGTAGTATCGAGGAACACTATTTACTGTAAACTGATTTTATGTGTTGCATGCTTAGAGAGAAATGATGTCATGTATGGTGACACTAGTAATGGCAAGCAGGAAACATGAACTACTCTATAAACTATAGAACAAGTTCTATTCTTATTCAGTGAGGACACGTCAAATTGACCAAAAGGGACATTAAAGACATTTATAATGTTATCAAAAAAGTATTTCAAATAAACAATGTTCTATTCAGCAAAGAATCCTGCAAAATAAAATGTATCATAGTTTACACCAAAATATGACAGTTTTGTTAGTCAATATGTTTTCAACATTGAAAATAATTATGAATCATCATATTAGAGTGATTTCTGAAGGATCATGTGACACTGAAGACTGGAGTAATGATGCTGAACATTCAGCTTTGATCACAGGAATACATTACACTTTACTGTATATCCACATAGAGAACTGATGATTTACATTGGAATAATATTTCACAATTTTTTACTGTATTTTTGATCAAATAAATGCAGCCTTGGCGAGCAGAAGAAACTTTTCGAAATCTCACCGACCCCAAACTTTTGAACATGATAATTAATGAATTAATATGTGTCCCCTGAATTGGGACTGAAGCATGAGCCAGATTTGATGTCCGGTCATGTAGACGCCTTCAGACAGAGATAAACACGGATATACGGGACGTTTGCCGTAAGGATGAGACACACTCATTCCTGGTGATGTCAGCATGAGGGTATAAGGACTTTCTGATTGATTTATTAATATTTTCCTCTCCGGGGAACTTCCAGCTTTCGATCTGAGCTCTACGGAATGAAATCCGAGCTAATCTTGAGAAACAGTATCAGTAAATCCCTGGACTTCTAGTAAACGGGTGAATCTCACTGAAACCTGCCAGAAGTGTGTCCGGGTCACATTTCACCCCAGAATCAAAAGAAAAAGCATGCGTGACACAGAAAATATCATTATCATTAATGTATCATGACAGAAACAATGAAATGCTATTATTTATGAGGCATCATAGAGGCATCTGATGCACTGCCTTAAAGTGATTAAAAGTTAAAAATACAGTAATTCTGACTATAATACAGTAGAAAATTACTGTAATAAAGCATCTAATGAAAAATAAAATACTATTATTTAAATACTATGAAATACAATTAAATGCTATTATTTATGCATCAGAGGCATTTGATGCACTGCTTTAAAGTGATTAAAAGTTAAACACAGTCATTTTGACTAATAAAGTAGAAAATAACTGTAATAAAGCATATAATGAGAAACAACGAGGCTTGTAGATACGTCACACTAATGAGAATTGGTGCACTGTAAAAAATGCAGGGATGTTTCAACCCAAATTTGGGTCAAATATGGACAAACCCAACCGTTGGGTTAAATATTTAAAGTACGTTTTAAACCCAACGGTTGGGTTTGTCCATATTTGACCCAAATCTGGGTTAAAACATCCCTGCATTTTTTAGATTTCTCTATTTTTTTTTTTTTATCTCCTTTGATTTCAGGGTCAGATGTGGCCTGATTGTCTTCGTGAGATGTTTGTGCAAGTAAAACGGGCCGTTATCAGACGAGATGAAGATCTAATCTGGACACTGCAGAATGCCCTTACATAACCCCACATCAGAGACCACTAGTGTTAATTGGGTATTAGATTGATTAGGCTGTGTGTGTGTGCGTGTCTCGCGTGAGAGCGCGGCGCGCCTGGCACTGACTGACACACTGCGTGCGAGAGTGTGTTAGCGTGAGAGCTCAGCTGGGCTGGGGCTGAACACCAGGTTTTTCCAGTTTTTTTGTTCTCGAGCCTCTTTTTTTGTTTTTGCTTTGTTCGAGCATGCATTAGTACACAAGTGTATCAGCGCAGCGCTATCCTGATCTCGCGGACACACGCATCGCTCGCACGCGCACAACGCCTCACGTACGCCCCGTTACTGATGCTGGGAAGAGTAACGGGAGGAATGGGAGTCAGGCCTGTTGGGATGGGATGAAGGCCACGGGATACACCTGACTCCTTCTTTAAACGCTTACCTGGAAGAGGTTGTGTGTGTAATTAGACACTCGTGTTGTCACGCAAGGATCGCAGGGTGATGCTCATGGACACGTTCACAGCTTGAGAGTTCTGTGAACTTCTGTAGTGGTGATGAATGAAACTACAACATTTTTGTCTTCCCATGGCCATTTGCCTCAATAGCAAAAGAAAAATCCAGGATAGTGTTTCTATGACTTTCCAAAAGAGGAGATTGATTGCTTTGGCCAGGAGAGAGCGATCATTCTCTGTAATCTAATGCCAAGGCAATTTAACACAACATATAGAGTTATAAATGTACATTATTTAAAAAAAAAAAAAAAAAAAAAAAACTTTGCTAGATTTACAGTGCTAAAGTGCCTTTAGCAAGGTTTTCCTGCTTGAATGTTGATTATTCTCCTCATATTCTCCATTGTTGCGGCTCCTCTCTTCCCAGTCTGTCAGTAACGCTCTGTTTACTTCCTGTCTCTATGAAGCCCCTCCTTCTGGAAAGCACACTGTGCTCTGATTGGTCCTTCCCCTTACCATAACCGCCAGTTTCGACTTCTACTGATTGTTTTTGGTACTAAGAATATATGTATATTTAGAATTGTTATTTCTTCTGATGTTGCAATGAATCTTCTGTCCATGACACTGCCTTGTTTTTGTTAAGACAGTGAGGGCCCGTTCTCACCACAGATGATAACTATAACCATAAAGTTCTGTCTTTGATCTTTGCAGAAGAGTTTCACACAGGTTTTCCTCAGTTTCTCCGGCTGTTCCTGAAGGCTTTAAGGCCATGATTCTCCCGATGCTCTCTGTGTTTTGGGACAGTCCCGTGTCTCGCCTCTCACTCCTCTTCCAGTCGTGTTTTGGGACTCGATGTTATCAGAGCGAGTGTTGATGAATCCATCTTCCACTACACATCCGCTTCCGGCTCCACATTGGAACGCTGTTTGGTTTTAAAAATATCCCAGAGATAAACAAGCAGAGAAAATTACCTCCAAAAAGCTGCGTGCCGATTCCCCGTTCACCAGAGCATGGCGTGTCAAGATGTGCCGATAGAGACGTGCTCAGAAAACACCAGACGCATGAGAGCGCCACACCCAAGATGGCCGCCGGATTAACCCTTAAACCTGACACACACAACCAGTGACCAGAACCAGCCTGCGTTTGACTCGCTCAATAATACTTTTATTCATCAATAACACATTCAACTGATTAAAAGTGACAGTAAAGACATTTATAATATGCAAATAAATGCTGTTCTTTTGAACTTACTATTCATCAAAGAATTCTTTAAATTTATCACTGTTTCCACAAAAATACAAACTGTTTTCAACACTGATAATAATCATAAATGTTTCTTGATCATCAAATCCTCATATTAGAGTGATTTCTGGAGGATCATGTGACACTGAAGACTGGAGTAATGATGCTGAACATTCAGCTTTGATCACAGGAATAAATTACACTTTACTGTATATTCACATAGAGAACAGATGATTTACAGTGGAATAATATTTTGCTGTTTTTACTGTATTTTTGATCAAATAAACGCAGCCTTGAAGAGCAGAAGAGACTGTTGAACAGTAGTGTGTAACAATTAAAAGCCATAACAAATGTATACAAGATTTTTTTATGATTTAATATTTTATTATGAATGATTATCAGTAGCTGTGCAATTTGTCAAAAATCTGAATCGCGTTACGGTTCCTTCAGATGTCTGGATTTTTTCCACCTCCAGATGTTTTTATTTTTGTCACACAGACGCATCATTACTGTTTTTGTTCTTCCAGTTTTAGTTAATTCTCATGTACATTTATGCATTTGCAGATGATTTAATCTAAAGCAAATTACACTGCATTCAATCTAAAGATTTGTTCCATTCATGCATTCCCTGGGAATCGAACCCATGACTTGGCGTTGCAAGCGCCATGATCTGCTATCTGAGCTAATGGAATAAATGTAGTTTGTGTCTTATTGCTTTTAAAACTACAAATGTTGATGAAAACATGATTTTGTGAATCAAACTGATTGATGTCATCCGTCCACAAGAAGATCTAGTGATGGAAATGAAGGTTAATAGTGGAATGTAGAGGTGTGTGTTATTTACCAGCATGAAGACCACACACACTCACAGAGACACACACTCACAGAAACACACTCACAGACACACACACACACACACACACACACACACACACACACACACACACACACACACACAGAGACACACACTCACAGAGACACACACTCACAGAAACACACTCACAGAGACACACACACACACACACACACACACACACACACACACACACACACACACACACACAGAGACACACACTCACAGAGACACACACTCACAGAAACACACTCACAGAGACACACACACACACACACACACACACACACACACACACACACACACACACACAGAGACACACACTCACAGAGACACACACTCACAGAAACACACTCACAGAGACACACACACACACACACACACACACACACACACACAGAGACACACACTCACAGAGACACACACACACTCACA
>NC_138228.1:817161-819661 GCF_964197995.2 Scardinius erythrophthalmus
TGCGAGCAGCTCCTGAGGCGAGAAGGCAAATGGCGCCGGGGTCTTCCACGGGGTCGAGGGGCCGGCATCTCTGGGTGCATATGATGAAACTCTTCTGTGAGTGTGGGATCTAGGATATCTCCAGCGATGACCCATGATTGCTCCTCCGGACCGTACCCCTCCCAGTCAACCAGATATTGGAGGACGTTACCCCGGCGCCTGGAGTTCAGCAACTCGTGCACACGGTTTGCCTCCTCGCCGTCAACCAGGATGGGCAGGGGGTCTGGAGCCGCGACTCCCTCCTCCAACTCTCCTCTCGGACCACTGGCAGGTTTTAGAAGAGATACATGGAATGTAGGAGAAATACGATGGTCAGCGGGCAAATCCAATCGAAAAGACACTGGAGAAATTTGTTTAATAATTTGGAACGGACCAACATACCTGGGACTAAGTTTGCGGCAAGGGAGTCGGAGTCTTAGGTTCTTGGTGGACAGCCACACCCACTGGCCTTCACTGTATTCAGGACCCGGGCGACGATGACGGTTAGCCTGTCGTTCTTGTCGTCTGACTGCATGAAGAAGATGAGTGTGAGCTTGATCCCAGACCTCCTCGCTCTTGTGTAGCCACTCGGTGACAGATGGTAGCTCAGTGGGTTCTCCTGACCAGGGGAACAGGGGTGGTTGAAAGCCCAGGATACATTTGAAAGGGGTAATGCCTGTAGCGGGTTTGACTAAGGAATTCTGGGCGTATTCGGCCCAAAACAAATATCTGCTCCACTCTGTTTGTTGTTTTTGACAATAGGTCCGAAGGAAGCGGGTGACGTCTTGATTCAGGCGTTCGGTTTGCCCATTGGACTGGGGATGGTACCCGGAGGTGAGACTGATGTTGACATTAAGTTGTTTGAAGAATTCGGTCCAAATTCTGGAGGTAAACTGAGGACCACGGTCCGATACTATGTCATTGGGCAGACCATAAAAGCGGAATACCTGATTGCAGAGGAGTTCGGCTGTCTCGAGTGCAGTGGGAAGTTTGGGTAGTGGAATAAGACGGCAGGCCTTGGAGAATCGGTCAACGATGGTAAGTATGGTGGTATGTCCTTGGGAGTTGGGTAGATCCGTAATGAAATCGATGACGATGTGGGACCAGGGGCGGTGTGGTGTGGGTAGAGGTGTTAAGAGTCCAGCAGGTAACTGTCTGGGTGATTTGGATGTGTTACAGTTGGAACAGTCCTGAACGTATTTGATAGTATCAGACAGTAATGTGGGCCACCAGAAGCGATTTTGGAGCAGCTGTGTGGTAGCGGTGATCCCAGGATGACCAGAACTGGACATGAAGTGAACTTGATCAAGAAGACGATGACAAAGGTGGTCTGGAACAAAGAGCAGATTAGCTGGGCATTCTGGAGATGGCCTTTCTTGAAGGTTTGCTTGTTGGATTTCTTTGATAATATCCCATTGTACTGGAGCCACCAGGAGATTTGTGTGAAGGATGTTCTTGTGGACCGGGGTTTGAACGGTCTCCTCCGATTGACGTGAAAGTGCGTCAGCTTTGATATTCTTGGTTCCTGGTCGATATTTACATTTTACATTTACATTTATTCATTTAGCTGACGCTTTTATCCAAAGCGACTTACAATTGCTATATATGTCAGAGGTCGCACGCCTCTGGAGCAACTAGGGGTTAAGTGTCTTGCTCAGGGTCACATTGGTGTCGCACAGTGGATTTGAACCCGGGTCTCTCACACCAAAGGCATGCGTCTTATCCACTGCGCCACACCACCCCATATGTTACCGTGAACTGAAATCTGGTAAAGAATAGAGCCCATCTGGCTTGTCGGGGGTTCAAACATTTGGCCGAGCGCAGATATTCGATGTTCTTGTGGTCCGTGAGAATTATGAATGGTTGACCAGCTCCCTCCAGCCAGTGGCGCCATTCCTCCAGGGCTAGTTTCATAGCAAGCAATTCACGATTACCCACATCGTAGTTACGTTCAGCCGGTGTGAGTTTGCGGGAGAAGAAAGCACACGGGTACATCTTTGCAGGTTCGCCTTGTCGCTGTGATAATACAGCCCCAACCCCTGTGCTGGAGGCATCGACTTCTACTATGAACTGGCGTTCTGGATCCGGATGATGCAGAATGGGTGCTGACGTGAAACGAGTTTTCAAATCCTGGAATGCTTGGTTTGCCTCTTCTGACCATTTCAGCCGAGCAGTGTGACGCTTGGTCATGGTGGTTAGTGGAGCGGCAATAATGCTGAAGTTTCTTATAAATCTCCTGTAGAAATTAGTGAAACCCAAGAATCGTTGCATCTCCTTAACGGTTTGAGGTAACGGCCATTCCAGAACTCCCTTGACCTTCTTCTCATCCATGGCTACCCCCTCCTGGCTGATAATGTATCCTAGGAATGACGTGCTAGTCTGGTGGAATTCACATTTCTCAGCCTTGGCGTAGAGTTGATATTGAATTAAATGTTCCAGGACCAATCTGACCTGACGGACGTGCTCCTCCATAGAGTTTGAG
>NC_138228.1:827161-834661 GCF_964197995.2 Scardinius erythrophthalmus
TGTTTACTTCCTGTCTCTATGAAGCCCCTCCTTCTGAAAAGCACACTGTGCTCTGATTGGTCGGCTGGATCAGTGTGTTGTGATTGGTCGAGCGCTTCGAGTGTGTTTGGGAAATGTCCCGCCCCTTACCATAACTGCCAGTTTAACACACTACTAACTAACTCAACCAGGCCCTGCCCCTTTATTCTGCGCATTAATTATTATAATGAGGAATATTGTGACGTGTTCGTTCCCGGAAGAAACTCAAGATTACACTGGAGGCGTTTCAGGAGTTCAGGAACACTGACACTGATATAGAGAAGAGCTGGAGCTTCTTCATGCTCAAACTGCAACATTACACACTAAATAAAGATAAAGATGTGAAAAAAGTTTAATGAGCGCCACAGCCGACTGGGCCAATCAGAACCGAACGCCAGTCATGAGCGTATAATTTCATCAATAATTTAATATCTTTGTCTATTTAAATGTATTTAAGTGTATGGAGTAACACTGTTCTGCATTACTCTGAGAATAAAGACGCTCCAGTACTAGTTTGTATTAAAGTTGTATTAAATGTGGAACGCCACACAGAATCATTCATCAGTGGAGAATCACTTTGATTTGATTCTTATTGAACGACTCTCTCGATCTCTGGCTGTTTCTGATCTGGTCTATGGAGTCTGTATTGATCTGATCTTCATTTCTGGTAACTTTAACTTAGGTGTGTTTGTATGTGATGAGTATGGAAGTCACATCAGAAAAAAAAAAACATAATTATGACATAAAAAATCAAGTCACCTTTATTTATATAGTGCTTTTATATAATACAATAAGTCAATAAGTAATAATTATGAGATTAAAAGTCGAAATTGACTTAAAAAGTCATAATTATGACATATTGTGACATAAAAGTCATTATGACAGAAACTTTTTAATCTCATAATTATGGTTTAGCGCAGGGGTCACCAAACTAAGGCCCGTGGGCCGACTCAGGCCCGCCACCCCCCTTTGACTGGCCCCCCAGCCCCTCTGCCCCCACTACTTGAACCGGCCCTATGAGGCAATCCCCAAAAGTCGTCATGGACGGTACGTCATGGTACGGGCGTCACAGTTTGGTCCATATATTTACACGGAGAATACACGGTATAAAAATAAATAAAACTTGCGTGCAATTTAATTAATGTAATGTGGAACTACTGTTAGATATGCGGATTCTTAGGGACACCTAATCTGTAGCTCCGCCTTAGTTCTGAAGCTCTGAAGCAGGCTGCGGTGTAAAGATTGCAATGCTGGAATATGTTGAGAGAGAGGTGTGGCCGCGATCGAAAAGTCGTAAAGTGTTTACTTATATTTGTGTGTGTGTGTGTGTGTGTGTGTGTGTGTGTGTGTGTGTGTGTGTGTGTGTGGCGCGGCCGTGATCGAACAGTGGAAAAATAAAAACATACTCCGTCATTTAGTTTATGCAGGACATCATTCAAACTGCAAAGTGTTTAAGATACTGTTAATTACATTTTTAAGGAAAACAAATATATTAATCTGAAATGTAGCAGATTAATTTTCAATTAATTCAGGTACAATTACCAAACATATCAAGGTATTTTTATTAATTGAATTAATGAACTAATTATATAAAACTATTGTCAGTGCACTACAAATAAACTGGTTCTATGCCTTTACTTTATTAATAAAACTTATTTAAAAAAAATACAAGGCTTAAGACATTTATTTTTCTTTTGGTGGTCCAGCCTGAGACATGCACAAGCCTTCTGCATTTTTGTTTTGCTTTTCCCTTCATTGTACCGAACCGTGATGTCTGAACCGAGGTATGAACCGAACCGTGACTTCTGTGTACCGTTCCACCCCTAAAAGAGAGTGCAGAGTTTTCAAAGAACAGTGGACCAACGATTATTTGTGAAGAATAACTTTAAATAAAACAAAGTGTGAAGACTCGATTACAACTTTTGCAAACCACTAGTAAAGATAAACAAATATGTGCCAGGAATCAAGTGTTGATATAGTAGTGTGGATATAGTAGTGGGGATGGCTGTGCCAGGCTAGTAATCTCTACTACACAATGAGGCCTGCTGGTGGTCATTTTAGTCTGGGTCATACAATTCTATGTTATATAGCTGACCCGGCCCCGGCCCCCCATCACAGTCAGGAACGATAATGTGGCCCCCAGAGAAAAAAGTTTGGTGACCCCTGGTTTAGCGTGTCCTGATTTCGACTTGTGAAATAATTATGGCTTTTTACACCAGAATTTCGACTTTTTATGTCATAATTATGATGTAGTATGTCATAACCATACATCATTTATGTAATAATTTTACTTTTTACCTCAAAAGTACGAGTTTTTTCCTCATGTGGCGGGAAAGTGCTCGACTGTCGCTGCTGTTCCTTCAGTCACCAGCAGATGTCGCTAATCTCTCTAATCTCAATCCTGCACTCCATCACGTGGTCACAGGCCACAGGTATTGATTTCTATTCTGTTTTGAAGCGAATCTCTGAGTCTCTGACACGGAGCCTCGCGACGCCGCGGTGTGGTGTGGAGTTTTCGCGCATGCGCAGAAGCGGCTCTGGAAGCCCAAGAGTGTTTCAGGAGTTGAGCGATTCCACTTCAGCGCTGCTTCCGCGTTCCGTTCGGTCATTATCACGTGATAAGATTAGCCTCTGATTGGTTGCACTTATCATTTAGTGGGAATGCTTTTTAAGTGTTAAATATTTATACTTAAGAATTACAATGATTTGAAATGTGTCTGTGTTATGAACTGGTGTTTTTACATTAAATTCAATAAAGTTTGGCCACAGTATTATTATATTATATACAGAATGTAGGCCTACTTTAGAAATTGTGGATAAATAAATACAGAAATACTATGAATATCAAACCAAATGTTTAATATTAACAGATTAGAGGAAGCGTAGAGCACAAGTCAAGTACAAATAAATACAATTAAATTGCAGGTTCTTTACAAATTCTGCTCGTGTTCTTTTAATCAAAGGAAACAGAAAAAAACAATAAAATACAAAAAAATATATATGACTGATGAAAATGCTAAAAAAAATCTATACATCCGTTTTGCTTTTTTATTTCTTGCGTCTTTTAAGGCCTCAATATAATGCTTAAGTTCAATTTTAAATAATAATGTTAGGTTTATTATTAGTCCATTTCTGATTTCTGTTTGTGTGTATATGTGCGCGGCCCTGCGGCGCGTCTCATCCGTGACGTCACGCGTCGCGGGAGCTGCAGTGAATCGGAGTCGACAGGCTAGAATCTGGAGCGTCGCGTCGAAGCGCAGCGACATTTTCATTTCATTTCAGTTTCTCTTCATCAACAGGCTCGATACACACAGTCTGATCTCAACACACACACACACACACACACACACACACACACACACACACACACACACACACACACACACACCCCAACTGATGCTCGGAACAACCCGGAGCCTGAGAGGAGCATCACGCGCTTCTGTGGGAGATTCTCCGGTGAGTGAGTGTGTGTGTGTGTGTCCAGTGCGCGAGACGCTCGCATCTCTCATCAGATCTCATTGATTATTGATTATTGACCGTTTCTGTCAGCTGATCGGCTCGTGCACGCGCACATGTGCGGTGATGTTAATAACACACACACACACACACATAAGCAGATGATCATCACAGGTGAGGGTGTGCATGAGTTCTGCAGGCGTGGTTCTCTATATCATAATTCATAATTAATCTGTGCATGCTAATCATGAGGGACTCATTTGCATAACTCGTGCTGATGAAGCTCTGATGTTGCTGTAGATATTCTGAGATATTATCATAGACATATTATATATCATGGCATTTCCACGCAATATGGTGTTTTCATGAAACCATAATATGTAGTTCATGTCTATAAGATTGTAATATTGCTATTATAGCGCATACAACAAAAACAATCTACACAGTTTTTATAATGATTTTTGCATTGCAAAAAAAAAGTTACTGCACCTGATAGCATGTGTGTGTGTGTGTGTGTGAGTGTGTGTGTCTGAGACAGAGAGAGAGAGAGAGAGAGAGTGAATGTGTGTGTGAAGAGCCAGACAGCAGCAGTGTGACCGTCTGTCACGTCTGACGCCCGACCTGAGGATTCTGGGATAGCGAGCTCATCTGTGTGTGTGTGTGTGTGTGTGTGAGTGTGTGTGAGACAGAGAGAGAGAGAGAGAGAGAGAGAGAGAGAGAGAGAGTGTGCATGAGTACACACACTCACACACACACACACACACACACACACACACACACTCTCTCTCACACACACACACACACACACACACACACACACACACACACACACTCTCTCACACGCACAGACACTCACACATGTTGGTGTTTGGTCACTGTTGCCTCACGAGTCTCATTGCTTCCATTCAGGTCTGTTGTGGTAATGAAGTGACGCAGTGTGTGTTCACACACACACACACACACACACACACACACACTTGTAGTTTGTAGTGTGATTGGTTTGTTTGTTCCGGTCCGCTTGCCGTTCACACTGGCACTTTAACACTTCTTCACATGAACCGCACTAACAGAGCGATCATTAGAGATATAACAGGTGTGAACACACACACACACACACACACACACACACACACACACACACACACACACACACACACACACACACACACCCTGCAGTGATAGTTCACCTCAAGTGTTCAGTCTCAAACCGGTATTTATCATTTCAGTGAAGCACAATAGGCCTAGATGTTCACCAGAGAGAGAGAGAGAGAGTCAAACCGGTTTTGGAACATTTTCATTTGTGTTAAATTCTTCCTTTAATGAAAAACGTGTGTGTGTGTGTGTGTGTGTGTGTGTGAACAGAAAGCAGATGTCTGATACACCTCAGATCATGAAGATAACGGTCATCAATGACGGTCACTTCGTCTCGCTGTCTGACCGAATGAATGAACAAATGAACGAACGAATGAATGAATAAACTAACTAACTAATGAATGGATGAACTAATGAATGAATGAACGAATGATTAAACGAGTGAATGAACGAACGTACGATTGAGTGAATGATTAAACTAATGAATCAATTAATAAATGAACAAACGAATGAATGAACTACTGAATGAATGAATGAATGAACGAATGAACGAGCGAATGAATGAATAAACAAATGAACGAATGAATGAATGAATGAACTAACTAATGAATGGATGAACTAATGATTAAACGAGTGAATGAACGAACGAACGAATGAATGAATGATTAAACTAATGAATGAACGAACGAATGAATGAATGAATGAACAAACGAATGAATGAACGAATAAATGAACGAATGAATGAATGATTAAACTAATGAATCAACAAATGAATGAATGAACAAGTGAATGAATGAACGAATGATTAAAAAAGTGAATGAACGAACGTACGATTGAGTGAATGATTAAACTAATGAATGAATTAATAAATGAACAAACGAATGAATGAATTACTGAATGAACGAATGAATGAACTACTGAATGAATGAACAAATGAACGAGCGAATGAATGAATAAACAAATGAACGAATGAATGAATGAATGAACTAACTAATGAATGGATGAACTAATGAATAAATGAACGAATGATTAAGCGAGTGAATGAATGAACGAACGAATGAATGAATGAATGAATGATTAAACTAATGAATCAACAAATGAATGAATGAACAAGTGAATGAATGAACGAATGATTAAAAAAGTGAATGAACGAACGTACGATTGAGTGAATGAATGAACGAACGAACGAACGAACGAATGAACGAACGAATGAATGAATGAATGATTAAACTAATGAATGAATGAACGAATGATTAAAAAAGTGAATGAACGAACGTACGATTGAGTGAATGATTAAACTAATGAATGAATTAATGAATGAACAAACGAATGAATGAACTACTGAATGAATGAACGAACGAACAAACGAATGAATGAACTACTGAATGAATGAACAAATGAACGAACGAATGAATGAATAAACAAATGAACAAATGAATGAACAAGTGAATGAATGAATGAACGAATGATTAAAAAAGTGAATGAACGAACGTACGATTGAGTGAATGATTAAACTAATGAATGAACGAATGAATGAATTAATGAATGAACAAACGAATGAATGAACGAATGAATGAATGAACGAACGAACGAACGAATGAATGTGCTGCTGTCTCTCGTTCTCTCACCTGATTCGCTCTCTTCTGTTCTTCTATCAGTGTTTTTTCTCCACACATTGAAAGGTTCAAGTGTTGTTTGGATTCTCTTCATAATGTTTGTGCAACTCTTTACGAGAAGAGCGAATCGTTATCTCGATCTCGACACATACGCGATCTCATTCCTACATGTCAACGATTCGCGTGTGTTTGATCACAGAACACTCAGATCCGAGTTCTGGTCCACAGAGAGCCGATGTCATGTAGAGATGAAACAGATTCACAGAGTCTTTTCAACACACAGTATCAGTGTTTCTGTCTTACAATCACTCAGATTATCACAGAAGTGCTGGGAGAAAGGTTTATAGTTCAGATATAAACACTGATGTCATCCGTCTAGTGATCAAAATAGAGCAAATCACTTTTTAAAAGTAATTTGATGCTTCAAATAAAGATTGTGTCAAATGAGTCTTTACACCAGTAGGTGGCGACAAGAGACGAATCAGAAACACTGATTCATCCAGTGAAGTCTTCGAGTGAGTCATTGAATCATTCACTCAAACTAAATCTTTCATTTAAATTAATTATTGTTTCCAACCTTGATAATCCAGTGTCTGTGTCGGATCTTTCCCTCTGTTCTGAGTCTGTCGGTGTCTGCATGATCTTCACACGGACTCTTGCAGTGAAATCTGTTTCTGTCAGGCACTAGAGATTCAGAAGAAGAAGAAACGGGGTTATAACAGTGTCGGTTTCTGGAGTTTGTTGAATATGTTGAAGATGTATTCCTGCCTGATCACTGTTGGAGTGTTTGGGTCGGTTTCTGGAGTTTGTGTGTAAATCTGCCAATAGTTTTCTCAGATGAAATGGTGAAATGCTGCTGAAACTACATTACCCATGATGCTGTGCAGAAAGCCCCACCAATATGAGTCAAAACAAGCAAAATGAGCCAAAAGATCTCATAAGCTCCGCCTACTTCCATGAAGCTCTGCGAATGATGTAATCGAGTCGATCTCTCTACTCTCAAAATACTTAAGTATTTAAATTAGATTATCCTTCGTAATACTTCATCACTACAGTCGTTACGTTCACAGTCTTGTACTTCCTGTGTCTTTTTGTCTGATTTTCAAATACTTTTTTGCTTCACATCAAAGTTGGTAAAGTTGTGCTTCTCCTGGTAGATGACTGGTTTGGTTCATGGACTTCCAGAAGCACTGATGGACAGGCAGTGCTGAGCTCTCGTTTTAAAGTGTAGATCTTTTAATTATTCAGCGCTCCGAGAGTCTGGAGTTCAGCTGCATTATTCATATCCTCTGAAAACATGAAAACTGCACAACTAACG
>NC_138228.1:847161-857161 GCF_964197995.2 Scardinius erythrophthalmus
TAAACTTTTTGAAAATTAAGAAAATTTAGATTTTTGATATATATATATATATATATTTATATTTATATATATATATATTTATATATTTAGTTATATATTTATATAAAATAAAAAACATAATAAAGGTGGAAAATAAAATAAATGGAAAAAATAAGCAAAATTAAAAGAAAATAATACATAAATTAAATGTGTGTGTATATATAGGTGTGTGTATATATATATGGGTGCTAACACAAAAATGAGAAAAAACATATTGAAAAATCCTAAAACAAAGATGAAAAGCTGCACATTAGTCGGTGTGATGCACTGCTAACCAATGGGAGGGGAGACAGTGGAGATCATGTGACCCGTCTGAGAGAGTGTGTGATTCGTGTCTTATTCCCGAGATGATGATGTTCTCCGGTTCAGTCACTGTCTCCTCCTTTTTACCGGAAACATCCCGACAACACAGTCTCGGGTTCCTCTCTCATGTTCACAGTGTGTGTGTGTGTGTGTGTGTGTGTGTGTGTGTTTCAGCACTACACCAAAGACGCTGACGGTCTCTGCACACGCCTCATCAAACCCAAGCTGATGGAGGGGACGGTGGCGGCGCAGGACGAGTTCTCCAGGAGTGAGTCTCAACTAAATATTATTATTATAAAATTGTGAAAGTCTGCTCACCAAGGCTGCGTTTATTTGATAAAAACAAACAATAAAAACAGTGCAATATGATTATAATGTAAATCATCAGTTCTCTATGTGAATATACAGTAAAGTGTAATGTATTCCTGTGATCAAAGCTGAATGTTCAGCATCATTACTCCAGTCTTCAGTGTCACATGACCCTCCAGAAATCACTCTAATATGATGATTTGATGATCAAGAAACATTTATGATTATTATCAGTGTTGAAAACAGTTCATATTTCTGTGGAAACTGTGACATATTTCATTTCTCAGGATTCTTTGATGAACAGAAAGTTCTAAAGAACAGCATTTATTTAAAATAGAATCTTTTGTAACTTTATAAATGATCAATCTAATGCGTCCTTGATCAATAAAAACATTAATTTCAGTATTTCACTGACTTCAATGGTAACGCACAACAGTTTCCCAGCTCTCGTCTGAACGTGTGTGTGTGTGTGTGTGTGTGTGTGTGTGTGTGTGTGTGTGTGTGTGTGTGTGTGTGTGTGTGTGTTCTCCACAGGCGGATGGGCTCTGAACCGGAGAGATCTCACACTCATCAAGCCCATCGGGAAAGGAGAGTTCGGAGGTACGCTGGTGTGTGTGTGTGTGTGTGTGTGTGAGAGTGAGTGTGTGATGATGCATGTGTGTGATACGAGCTGGTGTGTGTGTGTGTGTGTGTGTGTGTGTGTGTGTGTGTGTGTGTGTGATGATGCATGTGTGTGATACGAGCTGTTGTGTGTGTTCAGATGTGTTGCTGGGAGATTACAGAGGGTCGAAGGTCGCGGTGAAGTGCATCAAACACGACGCCACAGCGCAGGCGTTCCTCGCCGAAGCCTCCGTCATGACGTGAGCATCTTCACTTCAGCGTCTCACTGTATAATCATGTGACCAGTGCTCTCCGCTGCTGTGTCGTATATCGAGTGAACAGATGTGGGCGGGGCTTGATTAGATGATTGGATGGTTGTGGTTTGCTATTGCCTGATCTCATGTGAGTGACAGGTTAAAGCCCCGCCCTCGTCATCTGAGAAGAGAAGAGAAGCTGCAAGAGGAACTGATTCTGACTCATTATTAACACAATAATGATGTGCACCCATAAATCATTTATGATAAATACTGCAATAACAACAAGAGCTGTCAATTTTGATTTCATGGTGACTTTAAATCTGTGTGTGTGTGTGTGTGTGTGTGTGTATCTGTGTGCGCGTGTTTGTGTGTGTGTGTGTGTGTGTGTGTGTATCTGTGTGCGCGTGTTTGTGTGTGTGTGCGCACGTGTGTGTGTGTGTGTGTGTGTGTGTGTGTGTGGCAGTCAGCTGAGACACACTAACCTGGTGCAGCTGCTGGGAGTGATCGTGGAGGAGAGAGGCAGTTTGTTCATCGTGACGGAGTTCATGGCGAAGGTCAGTTTCTCTCTCGCTTCAGTCATGATGTGGAAAACACACACACTAATATCTCGTGTGTGTGAGATATTGTCCCGGCTGATCTGATGCTTCATTCATCCTGGAGTCAGAAAAAGCTTCTTTAAAAAAAAAACAGTTTATTGAACATATAGACAAAATCTAAATTAAATAAATAAGTTTGCATATGTGTTTGAGTATCATATTTGATGCATCAGGCTTTTATATGGCTCATATACTGAGAATATGAAGGGAAA
Organism: Scardinius erythrophthalmus; assembly: GCF_964197995.2. Taxonomy (NCBI): domain Eukaryota; kingdom Metazoa; phylum Chordata; class Actinopteri; order Cypriniformes; family Leuciscidae; genus Scardinius; species Scardinius erythrophthalmus. Next base: position 849,478 of record NC_138228.1, read on the forward strand.
ATCAGCTCAAACTGAGTACAAATATGCAACTTGTTGCACATGCTGATATTTATATGGGCAAAAAGTGATGAAATTCTGATGCTTGTGATGTAAATCAACAGATACTTGCATAATATGTCTTAGTAAGATGATATTTAAATGCTTAGTTTTATGATCAAAGCTCTGTAGTTTTAAAACATATGCAATACAATGATGATTGACAGATGAACAATTAAACCTTCCTCAAAAGCCTGATGATCATATTTGATATTTTCTAATAAATGATGTCTGGATAATCAAATAAACCTCAGTTCAGCTGAAATATCACCAACAATATCAAAGTTATTCTTATGTTTACTTGATAAAATCAGTGCAGATTTAAAGTCACGTGACGCTCGAGCTGAAGGACGCCTGCACAGTTACACTCTTTACTGGAGTAAACTCTCATGTGATCAGAGAGAAACAGATCATGTGATCGTGTGTGTGTGTGTGTGTGTGTGTGTGTGTGTGTGTGTGTGTGTGACAGGGCAGTCTGGTGGATTACCTGCGCTCTCGGGGGCGAACGGTGCTGGGCGGCGAGTGTTTGCTCCAGTTCTCCCTGTGAGTAAACCTCTCCTTATTAAAGCGCCGGTGTTTCTTCTGATGTTTCTGTGTAGAGTAAAGCAGCCGGTCCGTTCTCGCTACTTTGAAACCGTGCTGAGAATAAAAAGACCATTATCGTTTGTTGGTATGGACGCGAATATAGAGTTATCGTTATAGTTGTGGAATACTTGATTCTGATTGGTCGATCGCTCCATCCAGCGGTTTATTATTCCCAGATGACAACAGAACACAGAAACACCGGCTCATCCGGGTCACTGAAGTCAGCAGCGCTACACACTCGCTAGGAACGGGTTTCTTTGTGTGTGTGTTTCAGTAATGTGTGTGTGTTTCAGTAACGTGTGTGAAGCCATGGAGTATCTGGAGGCCAATAACTTAGTGCACAGAGATCTGGCGGCTCGCAACGTCCTGGTGTCCGACGACAACATCGCTAAAGTCAGCGACTTCGGTCTGACCAAAGAGGCCTCGTCCACTCAGGACACGGCTAAACTACCCGTCAAGTGGACCTCGCCCGAGGCCCTGCGCGAGAAGGTGTGTGTGTGTGTGTGTGTGTGTGTGTGTGTGTGTGTGTGTGTGTGTGTGTGTGTGTGTGTGTGTGTGTGTGTGTGTGTGAAAGTGAGAGTGTGTGAGAGAGTGTGTGTGTGTGTGTGTGTGAAAGTGAGAGTGTGTGAGAGAGTGTGTGTGAGAGAGTGAGAAAGTACTAAAACAAACAACCGTAAACATCAGGATTTAGATCACAGCAATTCATCAGGAATCATTGAATATTTCAGGAAAAATGTTTAAAGATAAAAACTCCCGGTTTTACTAGAAACTGACATTCCTGAAGAGGGAAGATCCATGATCATTTTTTCCATTTAAAGCATGTATTAATTCTCATGTATTTTGAATATTTTAATTTATTTTTACCCGAAAGCGTAGAACGAAAAAGGATGTCTCAGCCGTAAGAGTTTCTGCTTGTGTAACACTCGATGTTTCTCTTCTCTCTGCAGAGGTTTTCTACCAAGTCTGACGTGTGGAGTTTCGGCGTTCTCCTGTGGGAGATCTACTCGTTCGGGCGCGTGCCGTACCCCAAAATCGTAAGTTTCATTGCCTGTGTTTCTCTGCGAATACAACTACACACAACTGGAGTATTATCACATAAAACACTTGTGAATAAAGCAGCGTTTCCCTCCCATGCGTTCAAGAGAACATAATCATCACTTCCTGGTGTAAAATATCAGCAATAAAGTGTAAGTTGCTGTAATGTGTGTGTTCTCCCTCCATCATAAACGAGTGTGTCTCGAGCGTCAGACGAAACACAGTAAGCGCTGTCGTGTTCTCTGGCGTTGGGATGCTGGTGTTCGGGAACACACTCGTGTGTGTGAGACGCCTCTGGAGGGAGTTACACCAGATCGTTCTGATCACACACTTCGACTCCGGCGTTTCAGAAACACCAAACCAACATTAGAGACGCTGCGACGCCATTGGTCCGCTGGTTACTCCAGTTATCCATTCACAAGGATTTATTCGATAAATGTGTTTGTGTGGGAAAGATTTGTTGTTGTTATATGATTGTTTTCATCAGAATTTGCGTGTGGTTCAGTGTGTGTCCAGGAGATGGCTGTGTGTGTGTGTGTGTGTGTGTGTGTGTGTGTGTGTGTGTGTGTGTCTGTCGTGCGGTTCAGTGTGTGTCCAGGAGATGGCTGTGTGTGTGTGTGTGTGTGTGTGTGTGTGTGTGTGTGTGTGTGTGTGTGTGTGTGTGTGTGTGTGTGTCTGTCTGTCGTGTGGTTCAGTGTGTGTCCAGCAGATGGCAGTGTGTGTGTGTGTGTGTGTGTGTGTGTGTGTGTGTGTGTGTGTGTGTGTGTGTGTGTGTGTGCGCGCCTCTGTCTTAGATTGGTTTTCATCATATCTCACAAATCTGAGTTTTTCTGTGGAAACTGGAGTGTTTTCCTCAAGCTCAGTTCCCGTCACTTGTGGAGTTCCCCAGGGCTCTATTCTGGGTCCGACCTTATTTCCTCTCTATTTACTCTCTCTGCGTCTTGTTTTTGAGTCCCATAAAGTTTCATATCACATGTATGCCGATGATACTCAGCTTTATTTTCCTCTAAAATCAGGCACTGATTCAGTGTCCTCTTCGCTAGCTTGTTTAGAGGATATTAAGACTGGGACGGACAACGGTTTCCTTCAACTGAATCAGAAAAAGTCTGAAGTTATGTTGTTTGGCCTTTCAGACCCTGGGCCTCCTTCAAGATAACATTCGTGATAAAGTAAAAAATCTGGGAGTTACCCTTGATCCTGAGTTAAAATTTGACAAATAAATCAACTCTTTTGTTAGAGCCAGTTTTCTGGAGCTTACGGGACTTCGCAAGTTCAAATTTTTTTTTTCGAGATTTGGAGACTCATCCATGCATTGATCTCAGCCAGACTGGACTATTGTAAACAGTGTTGGGGAAAGTTACTTTTAAAGCGTAACTGTCGCCAATTTGCAACCTAGGCTATTTTTGATAATCTACCCAAGTCAAACATTCGTGTAAAAGCATAATTAGAAAGGAAACGGCACTTTTAAGATTGGCCGTATTTTCGGTTTCGGTCAAAAAGCCTTGTGAATGGGAGTGAATGGGGCACTACAGTTATAGCGTCAAAAATCGCTATTTTTAAAACACTAAGAAGGCTCGACACAACATGAAACTGCTGGAAGTGTCATCAGGGGCTCTACACATGAACTCAGTAGAGGTAGAGTACAGTAGAGGTAGTGTACAGTATTGCACAGTAGAGTACAGTGGAGGTAGTGCACAGTAGAGGTAGAGGTAGAGTACAGTAGAGTACAATAGAGGTTGAGTATAGTAGAGTACAGTGGAGGTAGTGCGCAGTAGAGTACAGTAGAGTACAATTGAGGTTGAGTATAGTAGAGTACAGTGGAGGTAGTGCGCAGTAGAGTACAGTAGAAGTAGAGGTAGAGTACAGTAGTAGAAGTAGAGTACAGTGGAGGTAGTGCACAGTAGAGGTAGAGTACAGTAGAGGTAGAGTACAGCAGAGTACAGTAGAGGTTGAGTACAGTGGAGTACAGTAGAGGTAGAGTACAGCAGAGTACATACAGTAGAGGTTGAGTGCAGTAGAGGTAGAGTACAGTAGAGTACAGTAGAGGTAGAGTACAGTAGAGGTAGAGTACAGTAGAGGTAGAGTACAGTAGAGGTAGAGGTAGAGTACAGTAGAGGTAGAGGTAGAGCACAGTAGAGGTAGAGGTAGAGCACAGTAGAGGTAGAGTACAGTAGAGTACAGTGGAGATAGAGTACAGTAAAGGTAGAGTACAGTAGAGTACAGTAGAGGTGGAGTACAGTAGAGGTAGAGTACAGTAGTGCACAGTAGAGGTAGAGTACAGTAGAGGTAGAGTACAGTAGTGCACAGTAGAGGTAGAGTACAGTAGATTACAGCAGAGTACAGTAGAGGTAGAGTACAGTGGAGTACAGTAGAGGTAGAGTACAGCAGAGTACAGTAGAGGTAGAGTACAGTGGAGTACAGTAGAGGTAGAGTACATCAGAGTACATACAGTAGAGGTAGAGTACAGTAGAGGTAGAGTACAGTAGAGGTAGAGTACAGTAGAGTGCCGTAGAGGTAGAGCACAGTAGAGGTAGAGCACAGTAGAGGTAGAGTACAGTGGAGTACAGTGGAGTACAGTAGAGTACAGTGGAGTACAGTGGAGTACAGTGGAGTACAGTAGAGTACAGTAGAGTACAGTAGAGTACAGTAGAGTACAGTAGAGGTAGAGTACAGTAGAGTGCAGTAGAGGTAGAGTACAGTAGAGTGCAGTAGAGGTAGAGCACAGTAGAGGTAGAGTACAGTAGAGTACAGTAGAGGTAGAGTACAGTAGAGTAAAGTAGAGGTAGAGTACAGTAGAGGTTGAGTACAGTAGAGTACAGTAGAGGTAGAGTACAGTAGAGGTAGAGTACAGCAGAGTACAGTAGAGGTTGAGTACAGTGGAGTACAGTAGAGGTAGAGTACAGCAGAGTACATACAGTAGAGGTTGAGTGCAGTAGAGGTAGAGTACAGTAGAGTACGGTAGAGGTAGAGTACAGTAGAGGTAGAGTACAGTAGAGGTAGAGTACAGTAGAGGTAGAGCACAGTAGAGGTAGAGCACAGTAGAGGTAGAGGTAGAGCACAGTAGAGGTAGAGTACAGTAGAGTACAGTGGAGATAGAGTACAGTAAAGGTAGAGTACAGTAGAGTACAGTAGAGGTAGAGTACAGTAGAGGTAGAGTACAGTAGTGCACAGTAGAGGCAGAGTACAGTAGAGGCAGAGTACAGTAGTGCACAGTAGAGGTAGAGTACAGTAGTGCACAGTAGAGGCAGAGTACAGTAGAGGCAGAGTACAGTAGTGCACAGTAGAGGTAGAGTACAGTAGATTACAGCAGAGTACAGTAGAGGTAGAGTACAGTGGAGTACAGTAGAGGTAGAGTACAGCAGAGTACAGTAGATGTAGAGTACAGTGGAGTACAGTAGAGGTAGAGTACAGCAGAGTACATACAGTGGAGGTAGAGTACAGTAGAGGTAGAGTACAGTAGAGTGCAGTAGAGGTAGAGCACAGTAGAGGTAGAGCACAGTAGAGGTAGAGTACAGTAGAGTACAGTGGAGTACAGTAGAGGTAGAGTACAGTAGAGTACAGTAGAGGTAGAGTACAGTAGAGTGCAGTAGAGGTAGAACACAGTAGAGTACAGTGGAGATAGAGTACAGTAAAGGTAGAGTACAGTAGAGTACAGTAGAGGTGGAGTACAGTAGAGGTAGAGTACAGTAGTGCACAGTAGAGGTAGAGTACAGTAGAGGTAGAGTACAGTAGTGCACAGTAGAGGTAGAGTACAGTAGATTACAGCAGAGTACAGTAGAGGTAGAGTACAGTGGAGTACAGTAGAGGTAGAGTACAGCAGAGTACAGTAGAGGTAGAGTACAGTGGAGTACAGTAGAGGTAGAGTACATCAGAGTACATAAAGTAGAGGTAGAGTACAGTAGAGGTAGAGTACAGTAGAGGTAGAGTACAGTAGAGGTAGAGTACAGTAGAGGTAGAGTACAGTAGAGGTAGAGTACAGTAGAGTGCCGTAGAGGTAGAGCACAGTAGAGGTAGAGTACAGTGGAGTACAGTAGAGGTAGAGTACAGTAGAGGTAGAGTACAGTAGAGGTAGAGTACAGTAGAGGTAGAGTACAGTAGAGTGCAGTAGAGGTAGAGCACAGTAGAGGTAGAGTACAGTAGAGGTAGAGTACAGTAGAGTAAAGTAGAGGTAGAGTACAGTAGAGGTTGAGTACAGTAGAGGTAGAGTACAGTAGAGGTAGAGTACAGTAGAGGTAGAGTACAGTAGAGTACAGTAGAGGTAGAGTACAGTAGAGGTAGAGTACAGCAGAGTACAGTAGAGGTTGAGTACAGCGGAGTACAGTAGAGGTAGAGTACAGCAGAGTACATACAGTAGAGGTTGAGTGCAGTAGAGGTAGAGTACAGTAGAGTACGGTAGAGGTAGAGTACAGTAGAGGTAGAGTACAGTAGAGGTAGAGTACAGTAGAGTACAGTAGAGGTAGAGCACAGTAGAGGTAGAGCACAGTAGAGGTAGAGCACAGTAGAGGTAGAGCACAGTAGAGGTAGAGGTAGAGCACAGTAGAGGTAGAGTACAGTGGAGATAGAGTACAGTAAAGGTAGAGTACAGTAGAGGTAGAGTACAGTAGAGGTAGAGTACAGTAGTGCACAGTAGAGGTAGAGTACAGTAGAGGCAGAGTACAGTAGAGGTAGAGTACAGTAGTGCACAGTAGAGGTAGAGTACAGTAGATTACAGCAGAGTACAGTAGAGGTAGAGTACAGTGGAGATAGAGTACAGTAAAGGTAGAGTACAGTAGAGGTAGAGTACAGTAGAGGTAGAGTACAGTAGTGCACAGTAGAGGTAGAGTACAGTAGAGGCAGAGTACAGTAGAGGTAGAGTACAGTAGTGCACAGTAGAGGTAGAGTACAGTAGATTACAGCAGAGTACAGTAGAGGTAGAGTACAGTGGAGTACAGTAGAGGTAGAGTACAGCAGAGTACAGTAGATGTAGAGTACAGTGGAGTACAGTAGAGGTAGAGTACAGCAGAGTACATACAGTAGAGGTAGAGTACAGTAGAGGTAGAGTACAGTAGAGTGCAGTAGAGTACAGTAGAGGTAGAGCACAGTAGAGGTAGAGTACAGTAGAGTAAAGTAGAGGTAGAGTACAGTAGAGGTTGAGTACAGCAGAGTACAGTAGAGGTAGAGTACATACAGTAGAGGTTGAGTGCAGTAGAGTACAGTAGAGGTTGAGTACAGCAGAGCACATACAGTAGAGGTTGAGTACAGTAGAGTATAGTAGAGGTTGAGTGCAGTAGAGTACAGTAGAGGTAGAGTACAGTAGAGGTAGAGTACAGTAGAGTACAGTAGAGGTAGAGTAAAGTAGAGGTAGAGTACAGTAGAGTACAGTAGAGGTAGAGTGCAGTAGAGTACAATAGAGGTTGAGTACAGTAGAGTACAATAGAGGTTGAGTACAGCAGAGTACAGTAGAGGTAGAGTACAGTAGAGGTAGAGTACAGTAGAAGTAGAGGTAGAGTACAGTAGAGGTAGAGTACAGTAGAGTACAGTAGAGGTAGAGTACAGTATTGTACAGTAGAGGTGGAGTACAGTAGAGGTGGAGTACAGTAGAGGTAGAGTACATACAGTAGAGGTTGAGTGCAGTAGAGTACAGTGGAGGTTGAGTACAGCAGAGCACATACAGTAGAGGTTGAGTGCAGTAGAGTACAGTAGAGGTAGAGTACAGTAGAGTACTATAGAGGTTGAGTACAGCAGAGTACAGTAGAGGTAGAGTACAGTAGAGGTAGAGTACAGTATTGTACAGTAGAGGTATAGTACAGTAGAGTACATACAGTAGAGGTTGAGTGCAGTAGAGTACAGTTGAGTACAGTAGATTGCAGTAGAGGTAGAGTACAGTAGAGTACAATAGAGGTTGAGTACAGTAGAGTACAGTAGAGGTAGAGTACAGTAGAGGTAGAGTACAGTAGAGTACATACAGTAGAGGTTGAGTGCAGTAGAGTACAGTAGAGGTAGAGTATAGTAGAGGTAGAGTACAGTAGAGTACATACAGTAGAGGTTG
>NC_138228.1:862161-894661 GCF_964197995.2 Scardinius erythrophthalmus
GAGGAACAGCTCGTTTGCTCCATATAGAGATATAAGGCCATCTAGAGTCATGAAATATCATCTTATATTATTATTCTCCACAAGAGGTCGACAAAGACACTCAGTGTAAGATATTTAGAGCTGAATTAAAAGGGTTATGCATGAAATCGGGAGTTATTTTGAATTTAAGTTGAAAGAATGTGGGGAATGTGCTTAAATTACTATTTAAGTCTAGTAATTTAAAGGTTAATAAAAAAAATTAAAAAAAGCATTTCAAAAATAGTACAAAAAAATATCAAAATGAAATAAAATAAGCTTTCTGGACAAAAAAAAAAAGTAAGTGTAATTGTAGGGCTTCGGGCGAGGGAGAGGAGGATGATGAAGGTTCAGTGTAGACTCATGTTTCTCTCCTCAGGGGTTTTACTGGGCGATGAACACACACTGGTTCTGCTGGAGTCTGGCGCTGGCTCAGGTTCTGCTGATTCTGGACCCTGATGGTCATGTGACTCTGAGTCTCTTATGTAAGTTTGACCTCCAGCGACTCCGGCGAGACGGAGCATGTGATCGGACACACACACACACACACACACACACACACACACACACTCTGTTTCACATTCATTAACATTTAAATGAACACCCATATTTAGTCATTAACAGCCGACAGCTTCTCATGTGAGACGTCCACACAAACGCTGACCCGGTGTGTACGACCTTGACCTCGACCTTGACCCTGAGTCGATGCAATCCTTCATCTGAACGTCACGCTCGTAAACTCAGAACACACTGGGATTCAGGGTCTGACTCAATCTCATATTTCTTTCAGCCTGAACACACCCGTCAAACACACAATATTAATTATTGTTTCATTATTGTGTGCGTTCAGGTGAGGAAAATGAGCTGGTAAACATGGAGTCACAGAAAATACACAACAAGATACTGTAAAGATCTTAAAATACATAGATTTTATAGAGAATTATGTGACACCCCCCCCCCCCCCACTATCAACAACAAAAAACTAGAATTAGATTATTAATTGAACTGAAACTAAAACCATAATTAAACCAATATTTAAAAATAATTACGCTTATTTTATTTGAGATACTTGCCAAGGTAACATTTCACATTTTCATTTAATTTAATTTACTAAAATTTTAAAAATACCTTAAACTTATAAAAATGACTAAAACAACTTTAACAGAAATGAAAATGTAAACAAAATCTAATTCAGAAAGACTATAATAGTACTAAAATAACACAGGCTGAAGTACTAAAATGTCTAAAACTAAAATAAATGTTTTAATTAAAAAATAAAATAGCTAATAAAAATGTTGTTTGAAAGTTCAATAGTACAGTTTTTATAGATGTTTAAAGGGGGGGGGTGAAATGCTATTTCATGCATACTGAGTTTTTTACACTGTTAAAGAGTTGGATTCCCATGCTAAACATGGACAAAGTTTCAAAAATTAAGTTGTACGTTTGAAAGAGTATTTCTGTGCCAAAAATACTCCTTCCGGTTTGTCACAAGTTTCGGAAAGTTTTTTTCGAGTATGGGCATGTGTGACGTCAGATGGGGCGGAATTTCCTTATACGGGTCCTAAGGGCACTCTCCCGGAAGGACGCGCGCACCCGTAGACCAGAGCGACGACGAGCGAGAGAGCGAAAGCAGTTCGCCCATCAAAGCTCTGTGCTCGCTGCTAGCGCATTTCGATGATGATTGTTTTATAAACAAGGCCCAGTTCGACGCCGGATTTGCAGATCGTCTAATGCGTAAGGATGGAGAGTCCCAACGATAAAGGTTAACGGTCGTGCGTTGGAACCGCGAGTAAAACTGCTTCAAATGTCTGTGTGTTGTTAGCTATCGGCGCGTAAGCTCCGCCCACACGGCCCGCCTCCAGCCACTCGTTTTTTTTCGGAAAGACTCGGAACAGTCTATCTTTCTTTAATAAATATAATAAAACTAAAGACTTTTTGGAGATATGAAGGATGCAATACTACTCTATAGGTACTCAAGATTAACAGGAGACTGACTGAAACTGAGTGTTTCACCCCCCCCTTAATTTCACAGCACACAGTTTCAGAAGTCTTTCTAAACGACCTTCAGGCCTGATGATTCTCTCGTTAACGAGACGCTTTAATCCCGACGGCCTCCTACATCTTCATTAACTTGAGCTTCTGCTAATCAGCTTTCACAAACACAGAAACCTGAGCTTAAACTCTGTGTTGGTGTTTACAAACTACAGTTTCTGTCTCATTATACGGGAGATTTAGAGTCGGCGTTTGCCGGGAACGAAACTTCTCCAAACAGAAATAGTTTTTTTAACGATAACTTGTAAACCTTTAAAATCCACCCTACCGTGAGTTGAGGTCGTTAAAGGGATACTCCACTTTTTTTGGAAATAGGCTCATTTTACAACTCCCCCAGAGTTAAACAGTTAAGTTTTACCGTTTTCGAATCCATTCAGCCGAGTTTCTGATATTTAGAAGAATATCAGTAACCAGACAATTTCTGGTCTCATTGACTTCCATAGTAGGAAAAAATATATACTATGGAAGTCAATGAGACCAGAAACTGTCTGGTTACTGATATTCTTCTAAATATCAGAAACTCGGCTGAATGGATTCGAAAACGGTAAAACTTAACTGTTGAACTCTGGGGGAGTTGTAAAATGAGCCTATTTCCAAAAAAAGTGGAGTATCCCTTTAACTGATAGTATTTGCTTCTGTTGAAGCCATCAGTCTGCATTATAATATATATATTTATATAATCATGTATAACAGTGAAACTACATTACCCATGATGCTGTGCAGAAAATCCCACCAATCAGAGTCGTAACAAGCAAAGCTCCACCCTCTCTTTAGCTCCGCCCACTCAGATGAAGCACTGCGAATGATGTAATCGAGTCGGCCTTCCTATACGCTCTCAAAATACTCAAATATTTGTGTATATAAATGCATATTTTGCAATAAAATGGCATTTCAACATTTAAAATTCAGTGATGCTGTTCACAGCGCTTCATGGGATTGTAGTTCTTTTTAGCTTCATTTTTCAGTTTGAGATGTTATGATTCACATCTGGTTGGCTTAAAACACCTTAACTTAAATTCCCCTGTAGTCATTCATTTTTTTCATTTCTCAACTTTGATCACCAAAAATTACACATTTAAACGTTTTTTTCTTGAAAAATCTTCTTAATGCCTTAAAATATTTTGAGTGTAACTCGACACCCTCGCCTCATTTAGTATGCGCAGTTCTATGAATATGCAAATGAGCCCCGCCTCCACTCACTCACTCAGCTCAGAGATCCACTGGTTGGCGATCACACGTTGATCTGATTGGTTACAAGGTAGTTTGTGACGTCAGAAACACCAGCGATTTCAAAGCGTGTTTTTGAGACTGTCTTTGGTTCACTGCAGTTTTAAGGAGGAAACACTCAGCAATGCTGTCGACTTATGAACTTACACATGGTTTGTCTTAAAGCAGATTAATAACACCACATAGACACATAAACAACATTAAAAGCTGGATTTACACCACAGGGGGACTTTAAAAATCCCTAAGGGGGGAAATTACTGGAAAAGTAAACAATCTATAATACATCCATATGCCACTGTTTGTTCTAGAATAGATGATTGTGGAATTGTCACTCAGAAATTAAGCTTTGGTTGTAGAACATGCTAATTAAGGAGGATTTGAAACTGTAATTAGCAGTGCTGGAGTGATCGTACCTGCAGTCAGACTGATAGTGTTCAGTGATTCGAAGAGTGTTGATCATGTGACTTTCCTCTTCATATTCACCAGCACACACACACACACACACGCTACGAGAGCGAGCGCTTCTGCTAGCGCCCTAAAAATACGTATGTCTCCATCTCAGCTGATGCTTCCACCACAATTAGCGTCTATTCATGGCAGACAAATTAGCATTTCCGTCACGGATGTCTGATAGACCCTTCCTTCTGTTTACATCCTGAACACACAGCTTCACCTCGCGGTGTGTGACAGTGCGAGTGCTGGTTTGGGCTCTGACCTTTGACCTCCGTCAGTGTTTCTCGGTCTCACCCTGAAGCTCGTCTGACAGTGGATGCTAATGCTAGCTCTGCGTTCTTCAGCTGTGTGTCATTAGCTTATGTAATGCGCTTGTTTTCTCTGAAGCATAAGACTAATTGCCTGTTAGGATCTTTTAGGGTTTTTTTTTTCTCGTTTTAATGGCTAAATTAAACTTAAGGTGTCAGAAAGCATGTCTAATTAAGTGACATCGTGAAACTTTTACGGTTTAACAACAATTTATTAGAAGTTTGACAAATATACAATGTTAAGGGCCCTATTAAATGAACAATTAATCAAAAAGCATGATTAAATTCAATGAACTTTAACAATTTAATATTTTATTAAAAACAATTTAATAATAAGCCCCCCCCTTTTTTTTTTTTTGAAATTCTGTTGTCTATTAAAATATTTCTGGATTTATGATTGAATACAAATTTATAATGAAAAATGGTGGTCTTCAAATGAAGGTTTCAAACATTTAAGTCCCGCTGTGGTGAAAATCCAGTTTTTAATGTTGTTTATGTGTCTGTGTGGTGTTTTTAATACGAGCTGCTGTGAGTGAGTGGAGGCGGGGCTCATATCCATATTCATAGAGCCGCGTATAGTCACGAGTCAGCTTTATTTCTACAGCGCTTTTTACAACACAGTGTTTCAAAGACGCTTTACAGAGATAACAGGAAAATAATGCGACAAAGTTTGTTTCTAGAAGAAAATAGCGTCACAGTCCAGCTTAAGTAAGTTCAGGGATGGTTCTCTTTTGTTGTCAAAAAGTTATTACTTTAGTTCATATTTTTATATATATCCGCTGTGGAGAAAACCATGATGTCATCGTCCAGCTCAGTTCAGTTCTCATATAATGGAGTCAGTGCAGGCTCATTTGCATATTCATAGAACCGCGCATACTAAATGAGGCAAGGGTGTCGAGTTACATTCAAGATATTTTAAGGCATGAAGACATTTTTTTAAAGGAAAAAATGCTTAAATATGTCATTTTGGTGAACAATGATGAGTTTTAAGGGATACAGTTATTGACTACAGGGGGATTTAACTATTTAGTTAGTTTTAGAAGGTAATAAAATTCAAATGTAACAATTCCTTTCATTTTGTTGTTGTTGTGATATTACTTAAATAATAATGTTTTAATAAACTGTATTAATATTATTGCTTGTATTAATATATTCATATATTTCTGAGAGCCTTTAAAGGCCTGTTTGAGGGTCAAGACTTGGTTTTAGGGATAAGGTTATATGAGGTTAAGGGTCGGGTTAGGGTCAGGGGTCGGGTTAGGCACTTAGTTGTGATGGGTAAGGTTAGGGTAAGAGGATAGAGATCGCATTGTGTCAATGAATGTCCTCATAAAGATAGATGTACAAGAATATGTGTGTGTGTGTGTGTGTGTGTGTGTGTGTGTGTGTATGGTGATAGTTTTCTCTGATGAATCACTGCAGAAGAGACTGTGAAGTTCATGTGTTCGTATATCTAGTTTGTGTAGAGCAACACTGAGTATGTAATATTAACACACACACACACACACTCTCTCACACACACACACACACACACTCGTGTGCAGTGCTACGTCTACGTCTTTATTCTACAGCTGTGACTTTCTGCATTGAAAGTTCAGTTTTTATGACTGGATTCTGTTTTCCGCATCATAGTTCCACATTTCAGGCTTCCTTATATTCTCAGAAGCGAGTGTGTGTGTGTGTGTGTGTGTGTGTGTGTGTGTGTGTGTGTGTGTGTGTGTGTGTGTGTGTGTGTGTGTGTGTGTGTGTTGATCTCTCTATATTAGCTGATGTTCGTGTCTCTAGGGTTCCAGCGTTGAGTTTAGCAGGCGCTCGACCTTGGAGACAAAAACTCCATCAGCCTGTGAGCAGCTCACACACACACACACACACACACACACACACACACACACACACACACACACACACACACACACACACACACACACACACACACACACACACACACAGCTTTCAGCCCTGCCGTGCGCTATCACACCACTGACGTCAGTGTTTGCGTGTGTTATTAGCTCCCCTCCCCTCGTGTCATGACATGAGAAACACACCACACACACTTCATCTCACACACACTCCAGGCGGCGGATTTACGACAGATCCGGGCCGCACTGAAGCGTGATCTGGAGGTACGAGATGAACGAAAACACACTTCTTCAGCCTGACCTTCACTGGTGCCCGTCTCTGACCTCTGACCCCTCTCAGTAATATTGGCTGACTCAGTAAACTCTTGATGATTTCTGAAGGATCATTTGACACTGAAGACAGGAGTAATGATGCTGAAAATTCAGCTTTGATCACAGGAATAAATTACACTTTACTGTATATTCACATAGAAAACATGATTTACACTGGAATAATATTTCACAATTTTTACTGTATTTTTGATCAAATAAACGCAGCCTTGAGCAGAAGAGACTCTTTCAGAAACAAAAATAGTTCTGACCCCAAACTTTTGAATGGTAGTGTGTCTCTATATATATAATTCTATTATATTCTAGTCTATTATAATTCTTTTTTTACAATTTACTTTTGTTTTTAGACAAAATGTTAATAGTATATCTAGTATTTGTCAGTATATAATTGTTCTCATTTACACTACGGCACAAACCGCATCTGTCATTTCCCCAGTAAACCCCACAGCTCTGAGTCTTCAGTCGATTTACACTCTCAGCTGGTTCCTCTGTTCCTGCAGATGCTCAATTCTCGTCTCGCGGCTGGAGACGGTCAAGGTGTGTGTGTGTGTGTGTGTGAAGAAGGTGAACCTCGGCGCGACCCGAGCCCCTCGTGATGTAACGCGTGTTCGTATGTGTAAATAATCCGATCTGAGTCTCCCCGGGGCCGGCGGCTGCCTCGTCCCGTTTGACTTTGTGAAATATCAAGGGTCCTGAAGTCAGAGAGAACATGTTTTCTGCACCAGTTGTCATGGTGGATTAGCATATTCTGGTTGACATTCATCGGCCCCGGGCCCCCGGGAGCCACTCAACCACACAGAGATGCTGTTCTTTTGACCTGCTCTTGTGTTTCAGCAGAATCAGGTTTAGAGACGCAGTGAAGCTTCATAGACAATCAGCCGATCCTCATGGGCTACGTTCGCACCGAAAAGCCTTCATGTAAACGCCTTAATCGATCCGACTGAGCTCGATCCCAATGAGATTTCGATCCGATTGCAAGGGGTGTTTATTCCTTTTCTATTCCGATCAAGAGAACATGTGAACACTTGATCGGATTGAAAACAGAAACTGAGAGGACTGCGCATGTGCAATGACGTAGAAATAGCGTAATGACGTAGAAATAGCGTAATGATGAAGAAATAGCGTAATGATGAAGAAATAGCGTAATGACGTAGAAATAGCGTAATGATAAAGAAATAGCGTAATGACGAAGAGATGGCGTAATGACGTAGAAATAGCGCAATGATGAAATAGCGTAATGATGAAGAAATAGCGTAATGATGTAGAAATAGCGTAATGACGAAGAGATGGCGTAATGACGTAGAAATAGCGCAATGATGAAATAGCGTAATGATGAAGAAATAGCGTAATGATGTAGAAATAGCGTAATGATGAAGAAATAGCGTAATGATGAAGAAATAGCATAATGATGTAGAAATAGCGTAATGATAAAGAAATAGCGTAATGAAGAAATAGCGTAATGATAAAGAAATAGCGTAATGAAGAAATAGCGTAATGACGTAGAAATAGCGTAATGATGAAGAAATAGCGTAATGATGAAGAAATAGCGTAATGACGTAGAAATAGCGTAATGATAAAGAAATAGCGTAATGACGTAGAAATAGCGTAATGACGTAGAAATAGCGTAATGATGAAATAGCGTAATGATGAAGAAATAGCATAATGATGTAGAAATAGCGTAATGACGTAGAAATAGCGTAATGATGAAGAAATAGCGTAATGATGAAGAAATAGCGCAATGTAAATAGCGTAATGATGTAGAAATAGCGTAATGATGAAGAAAAGCACAATGATGAAGAAATAGCGTAATGATGAAGAAATAGCGTAATGACGTAGAAATAGTGTAATGATGTAGAAATAGCGTAAATGATGAAGAAAAGCGCAATGATGAAGAAATAGCGTAATGACGTAGAAATAGCGTAATGATGTAGAAATAGCGTAATGATGAAGAAATAGCGTAATGATGAAGAAAAGCGCAATGATGAAGAAATAGCGTATTGACGTAGAAATAGCGTAATGATGTAGAAATAGCGTAATGACGTAGAAATAGCGCAATGATGTACAAATAGCGTAATGACGTAGAAATAGCGTAATGATGTAGAAATAGCGTAATGACGTAGAAATAGCGTAATGATGTAGAAATAGCGTAATGATGAAGAAAAGCGCAATGATGAAGAAATAGCGTAATGATGTAGAAATAGCGTAATGACGAAGAAATAGCGTAATGACGTAGAAATAGCATAATGATGAAGAGATAGCGTAATGTTGAAGAAATAGCGTAATGATGTAGAAATAAATAGCGTAATGACGTAGAAATAGCATAATGATGTGGAAATAGTGTAATGTTGAAGAAATAGCGTAATGATGTAGAAATAGCATAATGTAGAAATAACATAATGATGTAGAAATAGCGTAATGTAGAAATAGCGTAATGATGTAGAAATAGCGTAATGATGAAGAAAAGCGCAATGATGAAGAAATAGCGTAATGATGTAGAAATAGCATAATTATGTAGAAATAAATAGCGTAATGACGTAGAAATAGCATAATGATGTAGAAATAGTGTAATGTTGAAGAAATAGCGTAATGATGTAGAAATAGCGCTGTAGTGGCAGTGGCACCTATTTGCGTTCAATTCTTCTGCCTACCACCTTTTGAAGTCAGTCAAATTGTAACGAGTATTTGAAACACGAGCAAACCACGATCTTCTTTTTAAATGTTTACTTCAAAAACATAAAACAAAACTGTTACATAGACATGGTACGCACGGTCAAAAAACTGTGTTGCTTCCAACGTCTCTAACTTCAAACTGAAACTAAATACGTCCAATCGCTTGCGTTATGACGTAGTGAAATCTGATTGGAAGCTCAAAATAATTAAATATAATCAGATCTAAACATTACTAAATATGCATTTTAAACCAAAAAATTTCTTATGAATTTTCATGAAATATTTTCTTATTATTTTTATTAAATTATTATTTCAGATGAACTAATCCCCATGTGGCTCTTACATTACCCGGCCCCTAATTGGTTAGGCAGGAAGACTAAGCAATTATAAACTTAAACACTGAGAGCCAAACAATTTCTAAATGTCCATAAACTATCAACTTGTTTCTTCTTTCTTCACTCTTCAGACATCGCCTCTTCCAACAAGCACAGTTTGTTTACAGGCCTTTCCAGAGTGTTGGTCTTGGTCTTTATCTTGACTCTTCGTACTGTTCCATTGGAATCTGGCAACGTTTCAACTACCTTTCCCATGAGCCAGGAGTTCCGTGGGGAAGAACTATCCACTAGTAACACAACATCTCCTGTCATGAAGTTTCTTCTTGGCTTTAGCCATTTCTGGCGTTCCTGAAGAAGTGGAAGGTATTCACGCGTCCATCTAGTCCAAAATAAATCCACAAGATATTGAACTTGCTTCCATCTCTTTCTTGTGTACATGTCATCTTTGCTGAAAATCCCTGGAGGCATGTTGGGTTGAGATTTCAACAGCAATAAATGATTGGGTGTTAGAGGTTCTACGTCATTCACATCATCTGAAACAGTTGTAAGCGGCCTACTGTTGATGATGCTTTCGACCTCACACATTATTGTCAGAAGACAATCATCATTCACTGCTTGCTCTTTCAGAAGGGAGTTAAGGATTCTTCGCACAGTCCGAATTTGTCTTTGCCAAACCCCGCCTTGGTGGGAAGCAGCCGGGCTATTGAATATCCACTTTATTCCCTTTGGTTGCAAGGCCTTTTCAATCTTGTCATTATCCAGCCGTTGAATGGCTTCTCTCAACTCTCTTTCAGCGGCCACAAAATTTGTACCGTTGTCAGAACGCATGATGGTAACTTGACCTCTCCTGCACATAAAACGACGAATTGCATTAATGCAGGAGTCTGTGTCAAGGCTATCTGCAACTTCGATGTGCACCGCTCTGAGAGTGAGACAAGTGAACATCACGCCGTACCTTTTGACTGTACTCCGGCCCAGCTTGACATCAAATGGTCCGAAGAAATCAACACCGGTATTTGTGAAAGGAGGCTTTTCTGGCAAGAGCCTATCTTCAGGCAGGTTTGCCATCTTTTGTTCACCAACCTTTCCATTAATCCTGCGACACACTGTACATTTGTTGATTACCTTTCGAACTGCAGAATTGGCTTGTGGGATCCAGTACCTGCATCTCAGTTGTGCCAAAACATAACTGCGTCCGCAGTGTCCTGTTCTTTGGTGTATATCTCTCAAAATCAATGTAGCCACTCTGCTGTGCTTTGAAATAATTGCTGGATGTTTAGCGTTTTCTGGCATAGCAGACTTGTTGAGTCTTCCGCCAACCCTTAACGTGCCATCTTGAAGAATCGGATCCAATTTAAACAGCTGACTGCTGCGACTGAGCTGTTTACCTTTCTCCAGTACCTTGATTTCTTCTCCAAACTGCTGTCTTTGACTGAATTTGATTATTTCCGATTGTGCTACAACCAGATCATCCAAAGTAAGTGATTTCTTTACTGTTGCTTTGAATTTCTTCATTTGTTGTTCTAATTTTGATCTTGCTTTTTCAGGGTCTTTTTCAGTTTCCCTGATCTTTCTTGATATTTCCTTTCTTTCCTCTTTCAGTTTCCACAGATTTTCCTTCACCTTTAAAATCCAAGCCACTGATCTTTTTAGTTTATGCCAGTCTGAGTAATAGCTGATCAGTTTGTCGATTGGTTCCATGTTTTCTTCAACTTTGATCATGTTGACTGTAGCTCCATTCTTGACTTCCGGATCATTTTGAAGGCTTTCCTTTATTCGCACAGGCTGTTCCGACCATTCACATTCATTATTCAGAATGAACTCCGGCCCATTGATCCAGGTTCCTCCTTGTGTCAAACTTTTAGCTTTCAGGCCCCTGCTGGCTTGATCTGCAGGATTTTCCGTCGTTCTGACATACTTCCATTGTGATGGCTTGGTTGCTTCTCGGATTAACGAGATTCTGTTCGCAACGAAGGTTTTGAAACGAGCAGTTTCACTGTCAATATATCTGAGCACAGTAGTACTGTCTGTCCAAAAAATTGATTGTTGCAATGGAACTTCAAGCTCTTGATGTAACATCTTGTCTATTTTGACAGCGACAACTGCTGCGGTCAACTCGAGTCTGGGAATGGTGACCAGTTTGAGTGGAGCCACTCTTGCCTTCCCCATGAGGAATGCACAATGCTTCTCACCTTGGCTATTCTCTAACAGCAGATAAGACACAGTGCCGTATGCAGACTCAGAAGCGTCTGAAAAATGATGTAACTGTGCTACTGTAGTGCATCCAAAATCTGTAGGCTTCAAACACCTGCTCACATGGAAGGTAGAGAGATGACTGACATCTTCAATCCATCTTTTCCAAACTTCAGCGTGTTTTCCGCCAATGTTCTCGTCCCATCCGTATTGTTCTTTACAAAGATCTTTCAGCAGGAGTTTAGCGGGCAAGATGACCGGAGCCAGAAAGCCAAGAGGGTCGTAGATAGAATTCACGACTGATAAAATGCCTCTTCTGGTCATCGGCTTGTCTTGCAGCTTCATACTGTAAGTGAAAGTATCAGTTTCTGTGTCCCACTGTACACCGAGTGTCCTCTCGACTGGCAAAGCGTCATGTCTTAGGTCCAGGTCTTTCACTTCGCTGGCTCTATGCACTTCAGGGATTGTCATTAACACCTTCCTGCTATTACTCATCCACTTTGTTAGAGTGAATCCTCCGCTGGCACACAGGGTACGAAGATCTTTAGCCAAGGTCACCGCATCTTCTTCTTTAGCTACACTCTTCAGACAGTCATCTACGTAGAAGTTGCGCAGAATTGTCTGGACAGCTTCTGAAGATACATCAGCCTTGTGATCTTCAGCAGTTCTTTTTAGTGCATATGAGGCAACACTTGGTGAAGAAGTGGCTCCGAAGAGGTGCACAGTCATTCGGAATTCCTCCACAGGCTCGTTCAACTTGCCGTTGGGCCACCAAAGAAAACGGAGTAGATCTGCGTCACGCTCCAGCACCTTGACCTGATAAAACATCGACTCGATGTCCGCCATTATAGCTACTGGCTCTTCACGAAATCTTAACCCTCTGGAGTCTGAGCGGTTTTCTGGGCCCTTGAGATGTTCTGACATGCCCTGACATTTGTGCTTTTTTCAGTTGCTTATAAACATATTAATGGCAAAGGTGTAAATTCACTCTATAAAGCACAAACAGGGCTACCATAATATGTGAGCCACGTGTATGTACATGTTTTAATTTTTGAGAGAATAATGTTTATGCGTGGATATTGAAAAAACTAAAAACTAAAATTTCTGAAATAAGGCCACAAAACACATAGTAAATATGTGTCAATAAGACTTTTGACCAATGGATGTCGTCGCCTATAGTTTTTTCTTCAAAATTATGTGAAAATAGTCTTGCTTTATCGTTCAAATAAAACCATACATTGATTTAAATTGATGTAAAACAGGTTTTGCTTGGAAAGCCAATATGCGAGGGGGCGTGAACGAGGAGTGGTTTTCACCTGAATTACCACCCACTCTGCATAATGACTCTGTATAATGATGAGCCATTCACACAGGTGTGAAACTGGCTGAGCCACAATGCTTGGACAAAAGATATTTAGAAGAAGACTTATATTGACCATTTAAGATTTTGCTTACATCTATCTTGTACATATGTTGTGCTATTTTATTAAAAAGGTTACAATTACAACAATAATTACAATTTCAACAATATTTCAAGTGTACTCTTTCTTTGTAAAAAAAAGAAAGATTATAGGCCTACATTTTATCTATGTATTCATTACTTTGAATATAGCCAACATTGGAAGAGCTAACATCTTAGTTGATGACTTTATTTTTGACAAAAATATTAGGCTATTTTATATATAGAAATTGCTAAACAAAAGCTTATTTGACGAGGCAGTATATTCTACAGTAAAAACTGTACCCAAATCTACTAAACAAAATGTTGTCTTTCATATTTCGCCTGACTGTAAAGTTGTTTTCATGAAATATTAGGGCATATAAATGTTAATTTGCAGTTTACGTTGCTTATACAAATAGCCAACATTTTATTTCAACATATTTCAGTCGATTTTTACTCATCTCAGTATAGCAATACAGTTTGCTAAAACATCATCATTCGTTGACGATAGGCTTATTTACTTTAAATCCAGGAAAGTTGTTAATGAAAAAAATATTAAAATTAAGATACAATTGATACAAAACGAAATTCGTTTTAAAGAATGGATTTGTACTCTTTGTTTTGAGGTCTCTGTGAAAGTTTGAAAGTCTTTTAGTGTTTTTTTTAGAGCTCGCGTCCATAATGGAGAAAAAACAGAGCGCATGCCGTTCATTCGTCAATAAACAGAAACCCGAGAAGGAAAAACTTACTGGTATTCCTCAGCTCGTATTCCTCGTATTCCTCATTATTCCTCACAGCGCTGCAAGACGGTGTAAGCAAGTAATGTTCTGAATAAACTTGTGTTTTGGTTTTCTCGAGCTGATGGGGGCGTTCACAGGATTGCGCGGATTACCTCAGCCATTTGCGTTTGAATAGCGCGCGCTCTCCGTGGGCGGAGTCACATTACATTTGAATTAGCTCTAATTAGGTCGACTGGAATCGCTCTCTTTTAATTCAGATTTCACAAGATGAGAATATTAGTTTTTTATATAAATTACTTCATTTAAAAGAAGAGATTTCAAGCTGCATAAAGACATATATCACGTGTATGTGTGAGAAGTATTCACTGAGTTATGGTTCATTTTCGGACGCGTTTCAGAATGGACTACACGGACAGAGAGAAGGCAGAACTCGCTTCGTGTTTATTTTTCTTTATTTGTCGAAAAGCACAACACTATGTTTTTATTGTGAGTATACACAAAAATAATACACATTTAACAGAATCGATTGATGTATAGAACTCCTATGGAAAATCAAAGTCAACAGAGTATTCATGAGTTTCTTTTACACTGATAAAAAAAAAGCGAGCTGGTATCGCCGGCGATACCGTCGACCTCAGGGGGTTAAAAGCACACCAACTAACGTGTTGGTCAAGTCAGGTCCTTGGAGCAGTTCGCTATTCAGAGACCTATCCTGAAATGAAGCTGTGCAGTCGAAGACCACCCGCAACTTTTGTTTCTTCGGGTGATACACCCCATGATGTGGTATGTAAAACAGCCTGTTGTCGTCACGGTTCAGCTGATGGACTGGAACTTGGACAGCGTAACCTTTTTCAATGATGGTCTCCATGAAGCTCTTGTACTCTTCAAAAAATTCAGGATTCTTCTTGAACTTTCTAAGCAAACTGGCTATGCGCTGTTCTGCCACACAACGGTTATTTGGCATTTGGAGCTTCTCATTCCTTAATGGCAGTCCAATGCTGTAATGCCCGTTCTCAAAAATTGTGGTT
Organism: Scardinius erythrophthalmus; assembly: GCF_964197995.2. Lineage (NCBI taxonomy): Eukaryota > Metazoa > Chordata > Actinopteri > Cypriniformes > Leuciscidae > Scardinius > Scardinius erythrophthalmus. The sequence goes on from NC_138228.1 coordinate 876,813, forward strand.
TTCTGCACAGACTGCAAAAACTGTTTGTCTTCACAAGACATCTCCTCTCGGTCATCGTAGTTACGCTCTGGAAAATCAGTGTTATACTGTTGGACCAGCAGCTTCTCAATCTCCATCACAGAAACTCTGTTTACTGAAAAAGTAGGCGTTTTATTCATTGCATCATTCAGTTCCTTTCTTACAGGCCCATTCACAACCCAGCCAATGGCAGTCTTCACAGCATAAGGACCTCCATCCTCAGCATTAATAACATGCCATGGTTCCATTGCTCTTGAACAGTTAGCTCCAATAAGCAGGCCTACATCAGCTTCTATCTCTGGCAAGCGTACTTCATTGAGATAAGGCCACTTCTGGATATCTGACCTTTTAGGTATGTTCTCGACGTGAACAGGTATGTTGCTATGAGTAAACACCTTAGGTAGATCAATGAACTTGGTGTCTTCCAGCCCACACACTTCCAGGTCTGATATGATGAAACTGTTCATGAACTTCTGTTCTCCAGGTTTGTCTTGACCCATGGTGCTAAGAAGTATTCGTGTCGGTTTCCCTTTAATGTTTAGTTTCCTTTGCAGGTCTTCTGTGCAGAACGTTGCTGTGCTTCCCGGGTCCAGAAAGGCGTATGTTTCAACACACTTGTCACTCCTTTTCGATTTTATCTTCACCGGTACTATTGACAGCACACATTCTGCTTCTCCGGCCCCTGTGAGGCTACAGGACTCTTGCAAAATAGAAACTTGAGCACAAGATACTTCACTTCCATGACGACCATCTTTCTTTTCAGGTGAGACAGAACCTTCTTCCTTTATTATGTGCAGAATGTCTGGATGCTTTAAAGCACACTCCTTACACTCAATTCTTCTTTTGCAGAATTTGCTAAGATGACCCGGAACTAAGCATCCAAAACACAAGCCCTTCAGTTTTAAGAAATCCACACGCTCCTTTTGTGGTTGGTGTTTGATTTTGCTGCATGAGGCAAGGGTATGTGATTGCTGGCAGTACAAACACGGCTTCTCAAAGGCACTCACAGTTTTAACTGAATTTGTTGGCTTAACATGCGTTTCTTGAGGCCCTTTGCTTTCGGTGAAAACATTTGTTGCGAAACTGCTTCCACGAACCTCTCTTTTTCTATGATGCTTTTCTTTTTGGTCAATCTTTCCACTTGAGATTGGACGGCTGTCTGAGATATTTCCAAAGAGGGGATCCATCGCTATTCTAGCTTGGCGGTCTATGTAACTCACCAAATCAGCAAACCTTGCTCTTCTGCCTCTTCGCTCTTTTATGTCATAAGCTTCAGCACGCCAACGTTCTTTCAGTTTATATGGTAACTTGGACACCACTGTCCGTAAGTTGGTTGGGTTATCCATCTCCTCTAAGAATTCGATGTCTTCCATAGTATTGCGACATCCAATCAAAAACATTGCGTAAGCGCTCAATGCTTTCCCATCATCAGATTTCACTTGAGGCCATTTGAGTGCTTTGTCAATGTACGCACTGGCAATCCGTAATTCATCCCCATAGTGCTTATGAAGTAGTCGCTTCGCCTCGCAGTAGCCTTTGTTTGGCATCATATGAGCACAGCTGCGAACAAGCTCTTGAGGTTCACCGGCTGTAAATTGTTCCAAGAAGTACAATTTGTCTTGATCGTTGCTGGTTTTCTGCTCTATTGCGTGCTCAAACGCTCTCATGAAAGATTTGTATTGTAACGCATCACCCTTGAACACAGGAATGTCCTTGGTTGGTAGATGAGATAGCTGCTGTTGTTTTACTAGTAGCTCAGTGATTACATTCTGTTTTTGCATAACCGTTATTATGTCATCACCTCTGTTAGATTGAGCATTAGACACATAATTGAAGACCGGTTGAGATTGATGTATTCGGGAGTGCTGTGTTTGTGGTTGAACATGACTGTTCGTATTAGCTTGCTGTGGAAGCAAAATGCTAGTTCTTTCCTTCACGTGTCCACCTTGTGGCTTTTGTACTGCCGAATAACTACTTAAACCATCTTCAGATCTTTCATATTCTTTAAGCACCCTTAATTTTGCTTTACTCTCAGCTAACGCAGTTTCCAGCTTTAACTCTTCTTTTTCAGCTTTGATTTTAGCTGCTTCAAACTCAAGCTGTTGCATTTTCTTTAGTGCTGCAGCACGTTCGAGGAGGGCTGCATGTTCTGCCTCCTGTCTAGCTCTTGCTGATGATACTCGTGACACAGCTGAGGTGCGACTGACTTGTGATCCACGTGTGCTGGCTTGTGTGAAACACTGTCATTTGGTTTAACAGTTTCTTGCAGATAATCAACCACATTTTCTTCTTGCAGCACCTTTTCCACTGGCAGTATGTGTTCATGCTCAGCTGCAATCCAATTTTTTGTAGTTTTCATAAATCCTCTAATTACTGCCATTTTAGGTTCAAACCAGATCTCTTGATCAGCTGTTTTTTCATCTTCAGTCAAAAGATTTGCAACTTCGTTGTTGAGACTGTTAAACTCATTTAGTGATGTTGCAAAATCATTTTCCATCATGTTTTTCACCCTTTGTAAATTTTGAGCATCACTCATCATTGATTCTAACTCCTTTTTTTTTGCTTGTCAGAGTTCCTAATGTTCTTCTTCTCAGTGCAATGCACCTCTGCAATCTCTCTTCTAATGCCTTCTCTGTCAGTTTATGTGACCTTCCCTTTTTCATTGTATCCTCAATACATCTTTGTTCATCTCCCTCAGCCATCTTACAAATAGCAGAGTTAATGCTTTAGTTGTATGCAAACGTTTCGAACACTTTCTTAAAAGATATGGCTCTAGATAAACCGAGTGCAAAACAACTTCTTAAAGATCGCCATAACTCCACATTGACTGAATCAGAGCTTGCTATAAGCATACGTTTTACAGGGAGAAGTTGATCTACTTGTTTTCTCTTCAAAACTCACTCATTATCTTTGTGCGTCCGTATCGCGTCTTTTGAAGAAAAAAGTCCTCACTTCAGCGCGCAGCGTCACTTCTCTGTTGACGGACAGGTCGACCAACCGTCAGCTGCCGCTTGGTGCGTGTCGATCCGTGGCGGGTCTCTTGAGCAAACTGGCCCGGTTCTGTGGCTTGTTTGCAGCGCTAAAGTCCGATCCGCTGCATCCTCGACAACAAGCTAGCCACGTCCTCCTCGTTATCCAGGTAATCCGTTTCGTATTAGCGAGTTTTTTGACTATGTAGTGGCAGTGGCACCTATTTGCATTCAATTCTTCTGCCTACCACCTTTTGAAGTCAGTCAAATTGTAACCAGTATTTGAAACACGAGCAAACCACGATCTTCTTTTTAAATGTTTACTTCAAAAACATAAAACAAAACTGTTACATAGACATGGTACGCACGGTCAAAAAACTGTGTTGCTTCCAACGTCTCTAACTTCAAACTGAAACTAAATACGTCCAATCGCTTGCGTTATGACGTAGTGAAATCTGATTGGAAGCTCAAAATAATTAAATATAATCAGATCTAAACATTACTAAATATGCATTTTAAACCAAAAAATTTCTTATGAATTTTCATGAAATATTTTCTTATTATTTTTATTAAATTATTATTTCAGATGAACTAATCCCCATGTGGCTCTTACAAGCGCAATGATGTAGAAATAGCGTAATGATGAAGAAAAGCACAATGATGTAGAAATAGCGTAATGATGAAGAAAAGCACAATGATGTAGAAATAGCGTAATGATGAAGAAAAGCACAATGATGAAGAAATAGCGTAATGACGTAGAAATAGCATAATGATGTAGAAATAAATAGCGTAATGACGTAGAAATAGCGTAATGATGAAGAAATAGCGTAATGACGTAGAAATAGCATAATGATGTAGAAATAAATAGCGTAATGACGTAGAAATAGCATAATGATGTAGAAATAGTGTAATGTTTAAGAAATAGCGTAATGATGTAGAAATAGCGTAATGATGTAGAAATAGCGTAATGATGTAGAAATAGCATAACGATGTAGAAATAGTGTAATGTAGCAATGATGTAGAAATAGTGTAATAATGTAGAAATACCGTAATGTAGCAATGATGTAGAAATAGTGTAATAATGTAGAAATAGCGTAATGATGTAGAAATAGTGTAATGATGTAGAAATACCGTAATGTAGCAATGATGTAGAAATAGTGTAATAATGTAGAAATAGCGTAATGTAGCAATGATGTAGAAATAGCGTAATGATGTAGAAATAGCGTAATGATGTAGAAATAGTGTAATGATGTAGAAATACCGTAATGTAGCAATGATGTAGAAATAGTGTAATGACGTTGAAATTGCGTAATGACATAGAAATAGAGTAATGACGTAGAAATAGCGTAATGACGTAGAAATAGCGTAATGATGAAGAAAAGCGCAATGATGAAGAAATAGCGTAATGACGTAGAAATAGCATAATGATGTAGAAATAGTGTAATGATGAAGAAAAGCGCAATGATGAAGAAATAGCGTAATGACGTAGAAATAAATAGCGTAATGACGTAGAAATAGCATAATGATGTAGAAATAAATAGCGTAATGACGTAGAAATAGCATAATGATGTAGAAATAGCGTAATGTTTAAGAAATAGCGTAATGATGTAGAAATAGCGTAATGATGTAGAAATAGCGTAATGATTAAGAAAAGCGCAATGATGTAGAAATACCAACGCATTCTCATCCTTGGGCATCATATACTGACGCTTTTGACATTTCGTCTACATCGAACGCACATGGCACCCTTTAGCGTCAATATGAGACGCACAGAGCTTTGTTCGGTTATGGGTAGGTTTAGGTCTGGTGTAGGGTTAGGGTTAGACCGCTAGGAGGCGCCTTCTGGCCCATTTCTATCTGCGTCTCATATTGACGCTAAAGGGTGCCATGTGCGTTCGATGTAGACGAAATGTCAAAAGCGTCAATATATGACGCCCTAGGATGAGAACGGGCTGGAAATACCGTAATGTAGCAATGATGAAGAAATAGCATAATGATGTAGAAATAGCGTAATGTAGCAATGATGTAGAAATAAGGTAATGATGTAGAAATAGCGTAATGATCTAGAAATAGTGCAATTATGTAGAAATACCGTAATGTAGCAATGATGTAGAAATAGCGCAATGATGTAGAAATAGCATAATGACGTTGAAATTGCGTAATGACTTAGAAATTGCGTAAAGATGTAGAAATAGTGTAATGATGTAGAAATAGTGTAATGATGTAGAAATAGTGTAATGACGTAGAAATTGCGTAATGATGTAGAAATATCGTAATGACGTAGAAATAGTGTAATGATGTAGAAATAGTGTAATGACGTAGAAATTGCGTAATGATGTAGAAATATCGTAATGACGTAGAAATAGTGTAATGATGTAGAAATATCGTAATGACGTAGAAATAGTGTAATGATGTAGAAATATCGTAATTACGTAAAAATAGAGTAATGATGTAGAGATAGCGCAATGACATTGAATTAGCGTAATGACGTTGAAATAGCGTAATTGAGTTTTTTTCACTGCTTCATGCGCTTAAAAAGTCAAATGCACACAAAATAATGTCAAAATGCTTGGCGAGTATTCACGGAAACACAGTCAGTTATGTTTTAAATGAAGTAAACAGAAAGAAAACACGTGTAACTGTATATTGGATCCGTGCGTCAGGTCTTAAAGTGACAGCAGCCTAATATTCCTGCTGCCAATTATGAGATATTTAAAATACCTATATGGCAGTTTTTCCCCTTGGTTTCGATGTCAAAATCATGGCCAGTGAGAATGGCTAGTAACTGTGGGAAACCACTAGCCAGAGTTGCTGCTGTGAGTTAGTCAAGCCCTGCATGGGATGGAAACGCTGCTTTATTCGCAAATATTTTATGCAATATTCCAGTGGTTCCCAAACTGGAGAACTCCAACAAAATACTGAAATGTACCATTAATTTAATTATACCGCACTCTTAAATAACATTCGTCTGAGTACGTGTTCCTCACAGGCAAAATATAAAGCGTGCTAGTGCTATAAAAGGTCAAATCCATGACATCCAATCAAATGACTCCATGTTTTGAGGTAAAAACTAAAGCATTCACTCAAGTGCCATAACATTACCGTCATTATCAACAGCACACGCTATAGACCTTATGTAGCCCCGCCCCTTTTCAGCGCTGCGCTCGTTGTCTTTTGTCTTCCGGTCTGTATTTTCACAGCGATTTTGCGTGTTTATTAATGAACGGCTCGTTTTGAAATCTTCCCAGTCTACTGACATTTGTTAAGTCATCTGCTTTAAACATTACAATCCTCATGATAACTTTCGTTAACTTTACATGAAGTAAATCCACTTCAAAAGCTAATTACTCCTGGACAGCAATGCCATAGAAATATACAGAGCGGCCGCAAAAACGGAAGTTAAAAGACAATATTCTAAAGATGGCGGCGCCCTCGTTTCTCAGGCGCATAAGGTCTATAGGTGACCGAGCAAACGAAGCTAGCGAGATTAAAGTCGTCCCGCAGCACAGAGAGCTTTACTCTGATCCTCAATCCTCTCGACACCGATACCGACAGACATGAAGCCAAAACACCATCTCACCATCACCAGAGGTGTAAACATGATGAGAAATACATTCTGTTTGGCTTTACAAACATTGGCAGTGAAGAGAATCCATAACTGCATGAAACCTGTTTGGATGGAAACGTAGGCTATCTATTGAGGATCGTTTGATTGTCTTAAATATATTTTTAAATAAAATACCCAGCGTATTATTAAAGTAAACCGAGATTCGTCCTTGTCATTCTGAAACCTGGATCACATGTTTATTAAGATTGCTGAAACTGTGAAGCTCCAAAACAGACAAGAAGGAATAATACTAAATAATAGTAGCTCATAATTTACATTTTCAAAAGGTTTTGCTTTGCTAGTTTTCACACAACTCAAGCCTGAATGTGAATTTATCACTGGAAAATTAGAAAATATCTTCTGCTAAACATCAAGTTTGGAGGAAATGATGACAGAATTTACATTTTGTGTGAGCTATTCCTTTAAAACTATCCTGAAGACGAGGTCTGAATCACTCGCTGACCCCGCGAGCATTGCTGCGCCGCTGCTTAAAAAAAGACCTTATGATCCGACGAAACTTAAATTCATGTGCATCCACGCCGTGACTCACGTCGAGCGTTTTACTAAGCATCTGCATGACTCCTGCTCCTGGATTATTATTTCTCTGACACATGCATATTCCCCATGTTCCTGCCCTCTCGAACAGACGCTCGGCTGCGGGCTTCTCTGCGTCAGCCCGTATGTTAAAGATCAACTCTGGGATGAAGATGTTTACGTTAATTCACTACATGATATCACACAAAATTAGGTGACATCATATTTATTCTGCAGTGAGAAGATGCATTTTCACAGACGTGTAGAACTGAACTAAACGTTGAACGTTAATCGTCTTGTTAGTGCAGATTATGGTATAAAGAGACTCTCCGAGCAATCTGAAACCAAACGTCTCTTTATACCATAATCTGCACTAACAAGACAGTTAACATTCAACGTTAACGTTATGAATTTTAAGCAGGTTATATTGTGTGTTTGTGCGTCTCCAGTTAAGGATGGCGGACGGATCAGATTTTGTTCCACTAAAGCATTTAATAACTTGATGATTCCAGCGAGTCTCGGCGCTAAATCCTGTGAGCGCCTCGTTCTGCTGATTCAAAGATCCAGCGTTTCCTTACATCGCACACGCACACATGACCCGCTTTTCCCTGGACTCGACATGCTTTAACGTGCATTGCTCTGTCTCTCCGATGTTCTTCCTCAGATGATGGCCTTACTGTCACGGACACGTTACTCAGACACAACACAACTCCTCTTACTCTCTCTCACACACACACACACACACACACTCTCGAATCATTCACATCCGTCGTGGTTTGTTTTTGCAATGCTCTAAATGATCACCTTCATTTTGATTTGGGTTCATTCTAGACCAAAAGCAAGAGTACATTTATTTCACAATATAGTTATTTTTGCTTCAGATTTAATGTAATATGAGTCATATTTACATAACCATGTGCCTTATTTTGGATTATCTAGTAAAATATTTGTCACAAATTTACACATAGTTTTCCAATACTAATATCTAAACATTCTTAAATCATGATACATTTACTGGAGAAGAAAAATGACTATGTCTTGTTTTTTTAAATGTATTTTTATTATATAATGAAGTGTTTTCCCTTTGAATGAAGTTGATTTCTGATATTTGCAGATATTTGTTCTTGTTTTAAGCAAAAAAAAAAAAAAAACAGCTTTTAAGCTTCTCCAGTAAATGTATCTTGATTATAGATATTTGTGCTGGAAAACAAGACAAAATTACTGAGGAAAATCATTTTATGCAATGTAGGCAAATAATTTATTAATCTTAGTTAATGTAAATTTAAACATTTACTAATACATTATTAAAATCAAAAAATGTATTTGTTAATATTATTTAATGGACCTGAGCTGACATGAACTAACAATGAACAGCTGTATTTTTATTAAAATTTCCCTGTAGTCCCTTAAAACTCATCTTTAATCACCAAAATTATATATTTAAACGTTTTTTTCCCATGAAAAAATGTCTTCATGCCTTAAAATATCTTGAATGTAACTCGACACCCTTGCCTCATTGGTATGCGCGGTTCTATGAATATGCAAATGAGCCCCGCCTCCACTCACTCACTCAGCTCAGAGATCCACTGGTTGACGATCACACGTTGATCTGATTGGTTACAAGGTAGTTTGTGACGTCAGAAACACCAGCGATTTCAAAGCGTGTTTTTGAGACTGTCTTTGGTTCACTGCAGTTTTAAGGAGGAAATACTCAGCAATGCTGTCGACTTATGAACTTACACACGGTTTGTCTTAAAGCTGATTAAAAACACCACATAGACACATAAACAACATTAAACGCTGGATTTACACCACAGGGGGACTTTACCTAACATTAATACTAAATAAATAAAATACTAACAAAAGTATTGATGTATTGTTAGTTTTAGTAAGTTACTGCATTAATGTTTACTGTAAAGTGTTACAGTATATCATAATAAATACAATATATAATACCCAGCCCTAATTCTGAAGATTATGCTGTTTTCTTTCTTCTGTTTGGTCGAGAACAACATAATTAGGTGGAGGTCGTGTATGATTGTTCTGTGTAACCCCGCAGATATACTGTAGGTGTGTGAATGTGTGACGCTGTGTTGTTAGAGAGTGTGTGTGTGTGTGAGTGGGCGGGTGTGAATATGAGTAAGATGTGACAAGATTGGTTCTGAAAGCTGTCAGTTATCGTTGCAGAAACAGAAGCAAAGGCTTTGGGTGACAGGCAGAACCGAAGAGGCGTCTCGCTCCTCTAGACCTGGAGCTGAACATCGCTTCAAGGGTTTCATCATCGAGCCGCACGATCTTCACCGAGCTGCACGATTCTGTCACAAATTTATTGTTTAAAATAGAGATCACAATTTTGAATAGACAAAAAAAGAAGTAATTAGAGGCTCTGATGAAATGTTTAATGCTGACTTCACTTCTTTCATTACTGGATGAATCAGCGTTTTTGAACGAATCTCTTGAATGATCAATGACTCACTCATACAGACTTCACTTCTTTCATTACTGGATGAATCAGCGTTTTTGAACGAATCTCTTGAATGATCAATGACTCACTCATAAAGACTTCACTTCTTTCATCACTGGGTTAATCAGTGTTTTTGAACAAATCTCTTGAATGATTCAATGACTCACTAAAAAAGACTTCACTTGTTTCATTACTGGATGAATCAGCGTCTTTGAAGCGAATCTCTTAAATTAATGAATCAATGACTCACTTATACAGACTTCTTGTTTCATTACTGGATGAATCAGCGTCTTTGAAGCGAATCTCTTGAATGAATGATTCAATGACTGACTCATAAAGACTTCACTTCTTTCATTACTGGATGAATCAGCGTTTTTGAACGAATCTCGAATTAATAATTGAATGACTCACTTATACAGACTTTACTTGTTTCATTACTGGGTTAATCAGTGTCTTTGAAGCGAATCTCTTGAATGATTGATTCAATGACTCACTCATAAAGACTTCACTTGTTTCATTACTGGATGAATCAGCGTCTTTGAAGCGAATCTCTTGAATAATCAATGACTCACTCATACAGAATTCACTTGTTTCATTACTGGATGAATCAGCATTTTTGAACGAATCTCTTGAATGACTGATTCAATGACTCACTCATACAGACTTCACTTGTTTCATTACTGGATGAATCAGCGTTTTTGAACGAATCTCTTGAACGATTCAATGACTCACTCATAAAGACTTCACTTCTTTCATTACTGGATGAATCAGCGTCTTTGAAGTGAATCTCTTGAATGATTGATTCAATGACTCACTCATAAAGACTTCACTTATTTCATTACTGGATGAATCAGCGTTTTTGAACAAATCTCTTGAATGATTCAATGACTCACTCATACAGACTTCACTTGTTTCATTACTGGATGAATCAGCATCTTTGAAGCGAATCTTTTGAATGATTGATTCAATGACAAATAAATATATGTCACTTGTCGCCACCAACTGGTGTAACGATGTAATCGAACAATCATTTTCTGAAGCGCCAAGTTACTTTCCAAATGTGATTTGCTCTATTTTGATCACTACCGTAGATATCAATGTTTATATCCCAACTATAAACTTTTATCTCAGTACTTCTGTGATAATCTGAATTATTGCTTGACAGAAATAATGATACTGTGTGGTTGAAAAGATGACAACGGCTCTCTCTGTATCAGAAAATCTGTATCTTGTTAAAGCTTTAAGACAGAGCCGAATCACTGTTTAAATAAAGATTGCATTATTTTAAGTATTATTCGGGCAGCCCTCAAATGAAATTAAATGAAGATAGCATTTCAAAGGAGGCAGTGTTTCAGGCGAACTTCAGAACAGCTTTACTAGTCAAAGCACTTACTGTGTTACATTACGCATTTCCTCATTAAGTCTAAGGGACGTTTAGACTGAAAGCAACTCAACTTGCAGCATCAAAGCGCCTGGAAAGCGTTCATTCTCAAAGAGTTGGAGAACAGACAGTTTTGAGCGTTAACGCAATGTGGCAGTAGCCAATGGGAGAGCAAACAGAAGATCATGTGATACAGTTGAATGCTGCCACAGAAGAGCAACCAACAGTGAAGTGACTTGGCTGAGTACAGAGGGCATGGTTTGTAGTGTTGTGTGAAACTAGACATAGTGCTATATTTATTTTTTTAAGCTTCCTAGTGTGACATCCTATCTGCTAGCACATATTTTTATGGGGTCTAAAATAATGATTGCATGAATAAAATCTTGTGCAACTGGCCCTTTTACGACGTATTCCTAAAGGCTTTGATTTACTTCAAACGAAATCAAGAACAGACTGGTGGCATCATTTCAAACAAAATCAGGCCTAAACAGAGATCGTTTGTAGTGTGCCAAAGCAAGCTTTCTGGAAAAGTTTGCTTCGGATGGTAAACACCTTTGAACTACCATTGGTCCATGTGACGATGATGCAACAGGTGGGCGTGGCTCTGAGGCTCCGCCTTCTTCTCCGGTTCATTTCTTCAGTTCAGTCAGTATATGTCAGACAAACATGAACACACTGAGAGACGCTTTATAGTAGAAACTGAAGCTGACACTGTTTTTATGTTTAATACTGCTTACATCTGCTGCTTTAAAGCAATCTACTGTATAAAGTGCTGTGTAAATAAACATGACGTGACGAGTGCAGAGCTGCAGATCTAGTGTAAACATCAACTTCACTATGATCAGATGCTTTCTGAACGGTTTACTCACCGCTGGTATATAGTTGTTTATTTTGTTATTCAGAGGAAAGTGCACAGCAGATATCTGCATAATCATCTGAATGTGGGTGTTGCCAACAATATATCGCTGCAAACGTTTTTCAAACATGTTTCTACATCCAAGCGAGGAATGAAAAGGAACTTCGCTGTGAGAATATCGGGGCCTTAAACTCAAGCTCAACCCTCGGCTTTAGAGAACGCTCATCTTTTACAACGTCTCACTATTGCAGGCCGTTGAGTTAGAGCCAAACTGTCCGTGTTTACATAACCAGTCTCTTGAACTGATGAAGGATGCATTGCATGTTGGATGGCAGCTCCTGTAATCTGCGAAGTCATGAATGACCCAGACGTGAGATTGTGGTCACGTGTGTGAGAGAGGCACTTTGATGTGACTTTCTTCCTACACAACACTAACACCTTTAGGCATTCTGTCAGATAGATGGGCTTTGCTACAGACAGGTCTGGCTCTCTCTGAGGAAATGAGTTGTGTGGATGTGGGGGAATCAACCGTGATTCTAGTTCAGAGGAAGTCTAGTGTTATCAGGTGATTTTATTTGAAGTAACGGGAATGTTTTATTTTTATTTTACTATAATAACCCTGCATTGCACCCTCTAAAAAAATCTTGAGTTATTTTTTCTACCTAAATCCTGGGTTGATCCCACAGTGTTTGGGTAGTTTTTGTGTAGCCCAGATCCTGGGTCAGACGTAGCAACCTAATGTTTGGGTAGTTTTTGTGTAGCCCAGATCCTGGGTCAGACGTAACAACCCAGTGTTTGGGTCGTGTTTGTGTAACCTAGATCCTGGGTCAGACGTAACAACCCAGTGTTTGGGTCGTGTTTGTGTAACCCAGATCCTGGGTCAGACATAACAACCCAGTGTTTGGGTAGTTTTTGTGTAACCCAGATCCTGGGTCAGACGTAACAACCCAGTGTTTGGGTAGTTTTTGTGTAGCCCAGATCCTGGGTCAGACGTAACAACCCAGTGTTTGGGTCGTGTTTGTGTAAACCAGATCCTGGGTCAGATGTAACAACCCAGTGTTTGGGTAGTTTTTGTGTAGCCCAGATCCTGGGTCAGACGTAACAACCCAGTGTTTGGGTAGTTTTTGTGTAACCCAGATCCTGGGTCAGACGTAGCAACCTAATGTTTGGGTAATTTTTGTGTAGCCCAGATCCTGGGTCAGATGTAACAACCCAGTGTTTGGGTAGTTTTTGTGTAACCCAGATCCTGGGTCAGACGTAACAGTGGGTTGTTGAACACTGTTGAACGCGACACAAGCTCCGGCACGAGAGCCGTTATAGTGGAAACGAGACAACAGAGACTGGTCCATTACACCTGAATTACTTATAAATGTTTTAATTTTTACTTCTAATATTTGTTAAATGAGCTTAAATGTATGCAATATGTATTCAAAACTATATAAAATATGCTATACTGTAAAATATGATCGAAAATAAAGGAATTATCATGCAAACCAGTGGTTGTGTGGAGTTTTTTTTTCTTTTAATTTTAGAGGATTTAAGGCCCTTTCACACCGGATGCGTAACGAAAAAGCGAAACGAAAAAGCGAATAGTTCGTGTGCGAATAGTTCGCATCAAAACCATTCACATCAGCCGCGACGCGAATTTGCGACGTCTGTGACGTTCAGAGAGCTTCAACATTCCAAAACTTTCGCGCGAATCGCGCCGACAGCTGAGAAAACATGGACACTTCATCATCATCATCATCATCATCATCCAGTCATAGTCATAGCATCCAGTGAAGACGAGCTTTTCATTTTATTTAAAAGACAGAAAAGAAGGTTTTGGGTGCACCCAATCTTACAGAACAGAAAGTCTGAAGGGGAGTGTGCTAATGTGCAGTTTTTTTTTTTTTTTTTGCGTCTTCAACAGTGCGTTTTGTAATGTAACTACACATAACATGTAACACACGAAGTAAGTTAAAAATCATTCGACTAGAAATATCACACAAAGAATGTATAGTATAGCCTACTAAAAGCAGCCCTAAATAGTCTCACTGCATTTTGTTAACGTTACGTGTTCAAAGTAAACACGGTCTCTGTCTCTATCTTTGACGATAATAGTGTTAGCTTTCTATCCCAAATGTAGTTTGGCCTGCTAGCCTACACAGCACAGGACTATCACACAACACACTCACAGTCGTGATAACCGGTTGGTTGGCAATGCTACGCCACACATTGTCTTTCAAATCGTTGTCCTTGTAGTATGTGAATTGGCTGAAGCCTATTCTGTCGCCGCAAAAGTAAAAAAAAAATCGACATCGAAGCGAAAAAAATAAAAGTCGTTTTTTCGCCTCAGCACATTCGCGTTCGGTGTGGAAGCGCTCATTACACAAACAGCTGATCAAAAAATAAACCCATCGCGCGAATTATTCGTGCGTCAAAATCGCGTCCAGTGTGAAAGGGCCTTTAAGTCTATCCGTAAACATTAATTCATGTATGAAGTAAAAAAAAAAAAAAAAGAAGAAGAAGCTAGAACTATAGTAAAAATGAATCAATGCTGTAGGCTGGGTAAAATAACCCAATTTGCTGGGTAAAACTGACCCAACATGTGTTCTGTCCTATATTTACCCAGCTTTTGGGTTGAGTGCATTCTTTACGTGTGAAATCTGTTATTTACCTCGTATAATATGTAAATGAGAACTTTTTAATGACTAAGCATGAGCAAGATAACCTGGGATTGACAACCCAATGTTAAAAATGACCCAGGAGCAGTCGGTCACACATCCTACTCGGCTTTACCTCCTGCTTCCGTCCGTCTCTCTCGCCGTGTCCCTGTGTCACCCGGCTTCGCTCCTACAGGCCCTCGCTCTCGCTCAGTGCTGATTGTCCACAGGAACTCGGCTGAAAGAGAATTTTCCGCTATTCGCATCCCATTTAGCCACAGCCAGCAGTCCTGCGGTTGCCTCTGATAATAGAAAGAGGTAAGGATAGAGCACACATGACAGAAAAAGAAAAGATGAAGGATGCAGGATGGGGAGGGAGAGAGAGAATGAGATCATCAGGCTAGTCTAGACCAGTCTTTCTCTGGATTGCATAACTCGCCTTATGCTGATGCATTTATTCACAGGTAATAATGAACATCTCCATGGAGACTGAATTGTCCTTTGGGCATCATGCGTGGACCATTTTCTTCCTCTTGCTGTTACATCTCCCTATTTACAGGACACACATTTATCCGTTACTCATCCACTGGATGAGCCTGTAATGTTGTAAAGAAAGACTACGCACATACATATTCAAACGCGCACACCTATAGACTAAACACGTGATACACACGAGCACGCCGTCAGCGTTTTCACAGATTCACGTTTTTGAAGTATACGAAGAGATTATAACGTTTTTCTAAACTTGCACCTTGGATCCTGTTTCAGAGTTTGTGTTCTCGAGCTCCAAACACTGTTGTGTGTGAATGAACGTCCAGAACTCATTAAAAGTTTCGGTTTCCTGTGAGAACGGTGTGTTAGCGGCGCCTAAGTTAATAACTAATGATCTTTACAACGGAAGTGAATCAATCTAAACTAACTTTATCTGGACAATAACTTTATTCTAGATCTGCTGTAAAGCCTAAACACTCTCTGTTACTGTAATCTCCTATTATCACTGTAAAGCTGCTGTGAAACAGTCCATATTGTTAAAGCGCTGTATAAATGAAGGAGACTTATGGCAAACAAGTTTTAGAGATGCCAGATATGTTCCAATCCAGGTTAAAGCTCTATGATTACACAGTTAAAAGTTACTTGTGGAACACTTGTGCAACGTCCCAATGAGCAAAGTGAAATTTCTCAAAACAGGTTTGGACCAAACAACGGTGAGTTAATTAATTTTCACTTGGGATTAACTATTGCGTCATTTACATCCTCATTCAGTCAAACTAAACATTATTCAGACACCAGATATAATTTTTGATATTTTTTCACTAGTGTGATCAGGACACTATAGTTCATTTATGAAGTGAGGAGAGCAAAATAAAGTAAACTGTGACATATTATACCCAAATATAGACTCTACCAGTGACATTTATACACATTTGAGACCAAAAATGATTCGGACACTTTGAGCTGATCATGTTTTGCTGAAGTGTGTTGTCTTTAATTGCTAATGCTCTTTTTACACACAGACTGAACACAATGAAGCATTGCTTGGTGATTGGTTGAGCTAAACTGGTATTATCTAATTGTGTAGTTAAATTTAACAGCTGACAGATATTCAACATAATTCATGTGTGAGACAGTCTAACAGAAGGACGGACAAAACCAGTCAAACATCAGCTGAGTTCTGCTCATATTTCATTACCATTTTCTAAACTATATGATAATGTGAGAACTGTTGAAGGTGTCTGAATAAATGTAGGTTTGACTGTGAGTGTTGTTTATGTGTGTCAGCATCCATTAGGTGATTGAGTGGCGTGATGGATTTGTGTTCGGCACCTGAACTGCTGTTCTTTCGCCGGAGAGCATGTGTGTGTAGATGAGGGGTCACCGCTCTTCTTCTCTGAGCGCTGAACCGTGCCGAGATGAAGCTGTTCAGATGTGAGCTCTATATTGGACTGGTTAACCAGTGGAAGCCTGTTCATGTGCAAACATCAGGTTTAAATGTTAGAATTGGAATTATTAAGACAGAATAAGTGTGACTTCATGTGCTTATTGAGACGGGATTGACTGTACTGTGAGTTTCTGTTGAATGGATGTGTCTGTACCCATCAACGTAAACTTGCACAGTGAAAATAATTGGTGCAGAAACAATTTCACTCAGAAACTGGTAAATTTCACAATTAATTCAAAGAAACAGCACGTAACACATGAAATTTTGAATTAGAAAGACTTGAAGTATTGTCTTGTAAAACATACTCCAATAATATTCGTGGGCCTCATTAATCAACTGAACGCAGAAACAAGCGCAGAAATCATTTGTTCACGTGTGATTCAAGACAATCGTCATTTAAAGTCCCCCTTTAAACCATGTGTACATTTTTACACATTTAAACCATGTGTAAGTTCATAAGTCGACAGCATTGCTGAGTATTTCCTCCTTAAAACTGCAGTGAACCAAAGACAGTCTCAAAAACACGCTTTGAAATCGCTGGTGTTTCTGACGTCACAAACTACCTTGTAACCAATCAGATCAACGTGTGATCGCCAACCAGTGGATCTCTGAGCTGAGTGAGTGGAGGCGGGGCTCATTTGCATATTCATAGAACCGCGTATACGTATGAGGCAAGGGTGTCGAGTTACATTCAAGATATTTTAAGGCATGAAGACATTTTTTCATGGGAATTTTTTTTTTTAAATATGTAATTTTGGTGATCAAAGATGAGTTTTAAGGGATACAATTATTGACTACAGGGGAATTTAAACATCAAGCTCCTATAAATTTGTGTATTTGTGAAAATACTTTATTAATGGTATGGACAGGCTATATGACACACTTTCAATTTAATATTTTGTGATGAATATGTGTCTTCATATTTTGAAATCCCAGTCAAAATGACCTCATAATAATTCAGGTCATGCTAACTCAAAAACATGCGTGCACGAGTTAAACCCTGACCCCGCTCACTTCCATACTGATAAATGCCAAGCTTTTGCGGCCAGTTACGTTCATTACAGTGTATATGTGAAATAATTATAATGTCAAGTCTATAATTAAGGGAAGAAAACTAGTCTAAACTCGTCTCATTTGAATAGGGCTTTAGTTCATTCCAATTCAGTGCCATTGACTTCACAAATTAGTGTTTGACTGACCGTCCTCACCCTACTAACCTCATTCACGCTCAGATTCAGGGAGGACAGACGGCACTAACAGCGTAATGCATCCATGTTGTTTTATTATATAATGCATGCATGCATGCTTGCTCACATGTACACATCGCATGACCCATGAGATCTGCGAAATGTTTGATTTCGCTGCTGGCTATTGTGTGGCAGAACAGTAACAGGATGAAGATGATGATGATGATGATGATGAGGTTTATCGACTTC
>NC_138228.1:897161-914661 GCF_964197995.2 Scardinius erythrophthalmus
AGATGAGGAGAAGAATCCACATCACTTCACTTCACTTTACCTCCGCTGAGGAGTTTCTGTTCGGCGATCACGGGGAAAAAATACGTTTTTCCTGTCCACATTATTGACCTAATTGGAATTAATAACAGTTTTGGACAAATAGCTCGCCAAAAGGAAGATTATTAAAGAACATTGTACTATTTCACGATGGCTTTCATGGTAAAACACGTCGTCGGAGGTCAGCTGAAGAATCTGACAGGAGGTCTGACAGAAGACAAACCTGAAGGAGAGAAATCCGAAGCGGCTGCTAAAGGAATGACACAAGAAGAGTTTGAAGAGTACCAACAGCAGCTAGAGGAGGAAAAGTAAGACAAACCTTCCTTCATACCTGATATCAGCGTATTTCTCTTAAATGTGTTGATGTTTTTGTGAGGTGAACGCTGCTGTGGAGAAGCGGACGTTTGGAAATGAGCGCGCGTTTTTCGCGCTTCGGTGGATATCGCGCGCGCGCGCTCCCAGCTGCTCATTTCGCTCAGGGAGATTCATGCTCAGCCAGATATGAATAATACTCCACATTATTTACATTACAGTCCAACAGAATTGCGTGTATAATTCAGAATATTTTACCTTTTCATCGCGAATTCTGTCAAGTTGGTTCAGACATTGAGAGGTTTAGCATTTATGAAAGTTGTGTATTCTAAAGTAGTATCAGAACTGATAATTAGAACTGAATGAGTTATATCTGTTCTTAAGCATGTGAGAACAAATTAAAAAAGAAAGATGAACCACTTATAAAAAAGTAATGTACCATAGGGATACATTATTACCATATTAATGGACAGTGGTATTTACATGGTACCCCAATATACTTACCATGTTTACCGCGGTGTATGTACCATGATACATGTCCAAAAACACAATATTACCATGTTAGGCATTTTACGCAGTATTAGAATCCACTCATTCTCGTCTCAGGTAAAATTATTTTAATTAGTATTTTACACCTAGTTTCAATCACATTTCCCAATCAGAACATTTAGGTCCAATTAAACACTTCTTGTGAATTGTGAAAAAACGAAAGAATTAGGTTGTTATAACCATCATATTGATCAAGCCAAAACATTCCAGTGTTCTTCATATGCTTTGTCTTCAGAAATCATCTCATAAAGGACTGACTTGAACAGGTGGCTGTGTTGACAGTATGGTTTGCATAACTGCCATATTTGGAAAATTGTGATTTCACAGACTTCAAATGGCTGTGCCGATCTGGCAATCCAACTCATTCCCTCGGAGAGCAGATTTTACATGCTGAGAACAGCTAGTTTAAGACTGTTGACTTTGACATGGAATTGTGTGTTTAATCTCTCCAATCAGCCAAACCACCAAGATCTTTTGCTGCTTATTGATATGGGGATTATTTTAACTATTCATTTGCTGTGGATGAGCATCAGTCGAGTGTCAGTGCGAGTCTAAATCCCTGAGATATTTTCGTTCGTACTCGTCTTCTCATTTAACAGACACTTATTATACGGATGATCCCACTGGAGAAATCATAAAAGGAAGGTTCAATAAGACAGTACCTGGTGAAACTCGTCCATTAGTGTGTAATCCATTACAAGTGCGTCCATTCTGTTATGACCTTTGCTTTAGCCCTGGAGACTTTTCACCTCACATGACCTTTAACAATAACGTAACACATCTTGAGGCTAACTTAAAATCCCCTATTCTGCTATTTTAAAGGCTCCTAATGTTGTTTTGGCGTCTCCTACAACAGGTTCACATTCATTCAAGGTCAAAAACACTTTAATGTCCTCATAATCTCCACTGCAGCTTCAGCTCTTTTCTCTGAAACGCTTCCATCAAAGATTCAGTCTCTCTAAGCTCCGCCTCTCTGAGAGCTGCTCTGCTGTGATTGGTCAGAAAGCAAACGCTCATTATCATATCTGAATCTCAGCTCTTGATCACAGTGATACGAACAGTAACGATGGCGTGGGTTTTACCGTATCAATCTCAGAAAACAGCGTCTTCTCGACACGAACAACACGAACCAAACTCTTCCAGTCTCAGATACACTACAGTGTTTGAGGGCGGAGCTAAGAGACGCTGCTCAGCCAATCAAGACCAGAGGCTGGCATTATGCTAATTAGTTACAAACCTATTCAAATTCAGCAGGAAGTGAGACAGTTTAGAATCAATTCTTTCTTTTAGGAGACAATAACTCAGTTTATTTGAAGTTTGATCTTTTACAGTTTTATTACACACTGCATGAAAGGCAATACCTGTAGAAGCACAGAAGTTTTATAGTTATGTATTAAGTAAATCCATAACTAATCAATTTCTGTGTTGATTATTTCCAATGTTTGATAAGCTGCTGATTTATTTTATTTTATTTTTTACTTTTTTTTGTCTTAGGAATTACAATAAATATTATAATCAAATAAAATTTTAACTCTAATTTAACATATTTTGCTGATGTTGATTGTCTCATTGCGCACTTATTTGAAATATTTTCAGCTTTCTGTAATGGACGAATGTGATTGTTGTAAGCAACTGTTCGTTTCACCAGACTTTTGGCAAATAAACCCTAGAAATCCAGTCAGTCTGAAGTTTTTTAATGCTCTCTTTGAAGGTATTTATTCCACAAGATTCCTCGGCGTACAGAGGAAAGCAGTTTAATCCTCCAGAATGACATCTCTCTCTGTGGACGTAGATTTGTTTTAGCTCATGCTAAAATGAAGCGAAACTGCCTGAAATGGCTTGTCATGACAGAGATGACTTTTTAAGGTCAATTTAGGTCTTATATGATCATTATTCAAATAAGCATCCCCAAAAAGTCCTAAAATTTGTCCAACCAACAATCAGTTCAACTGCTGTTTAAACTAGGAATCGGACAGATGATGCTTATTAGCTTGAGACTGACATGTTAGACTAGCGTAGATGGATAAAAGATCAAAAGAGCCTCGAAGAGCCCAGTCCGTCCCCAGATTACAGTGTTTGTGTGTGTTTGAGATGCTTCTGTTCTCATTTCTCCTCAGGCAAGAGCGAGACACCAATTTTGCCCAGAAGAAGGCGGAGAGGGCGACCATCAGGACTCACTTCAGAGACAAATACAGGTTGCCAAAGGTAACAATTAATCACACATCTGCCCACACTATTAAAACTTCTATCCCAACACCTCGCTCGTCAACACACGGCTGAATCGCACATTTCACCACCAAATAAGGTGTTATATTGTGCATAAAGATATTATTAATAAGGTTCCTTTTGTTAATATTAGTTAACTGCAACATGAACTAACAATGAAAAACACTTCTAAAGCATTTATAACATGAACAGTTGCATTTTTATTAACTAACATTAACAATGATTATACTCTTATTGATCATTGTTAATGTTACATTTAATCATTTAGCAGATGCTTTTATCCAAAGCGACTTACTAATTTAGCCTAATTTATAGGGGTGTAACGAGACCCTCATGTCACGATACTGATACTATTTTATTGCGATACTCCAAGACTTATGATAAAAGGTTAACAAGAAATGAACTGTTGATTAAAATGCTAAATTTGATATTTCATTGTGACTGTAAATGAATAGTCTTGGACTTGGTGCTGAAACCCAAAGCACAGGACAATAGAGACGCCAGAATAACAATATTCATGATTCTGAAGCTGAAAATACAGAATTATTGTAGATGAATATGTTTGCACTCTTTCACTGACTAGATATATTTAAAATAATGTAGGACACTTTTACTGGTAACATCAGATATTTGCCATTATCAGGACACACAAATATTCCCCCATTGCATTATTATACATTATATTCAACATTATATATAATAGTTTAATGTAGTACTGACACTAAAACTCTGAAAACTTAAATTTTTTCTCACACAGTAATTTTTGTTTTGGGGGAACTATACACAATACTAGGGCTGGGCGATATGGCCCAAAAAAAAAATCACGATAATTTTTTTTATATCAGTCGATATCGATAATTATCACGATAAAAGTCAAATCTTTATTTCTTTCAAGTTTAAAGGCAGATTTTTGCTCCTAAGTGAAAGTTGTAGAAACCAGAGCGTTAATTGTGGTTTTAAACTACTCTTTATTGTCAGAACATATCAGGACAAACACTTGCCAAACTGGTGAACATTTCACAAATCTGAGGTAGAACATTCAAACATTTGTCATTTTTCCTTAACAAAATAAATATCTTTATTGGACAATTAATTTCTTAGTTTCTGCATGTGCTAATTTTGATTTGGTAAAATGTAATATTCTGACTGTTTGAGTTTTATTAAACTTAACCATTGGTCATCCAGTATCATGCATTTAGATCATGATAACCTCACTATCATGGCAAAATGTAACTTTATGGTTTCTATGGTATTTGTATGAAAAACAGTAGCCTAAATACATTATTAAATACTGTAATTATATTCCATCAGTCCTTTAATACATCGTCTACATTAATAATATAATACAATTCAATATGTATATCCCACATTTCATGGTGCAGTTAACCCTCTGGGGTCTGGGCTGTTTTTGGGGCCCTTGAGATGTTCTGACATGCCCTGACATTTGTGCTTTTTTCAGTTGCTTATAAACATATTAATGGCAAAGGTGTAAATTCACTCTATAAAGCACAAACAGGGCTACCATAATATGTGAGCCATGTGTATGTACATGTTTTCATTTTTGAGAGAATAATGTTTATGCGTGGTTATTGAAAAAAATAAAAAATAAAAATTCTGAAATAAGGCCACAAAACACATAGTAAATATGTGTCAATAAGACTTTTGACAAATGGATGTCCTCGCCTAGTGTTTTTTCTTCAAAATTATGTGAAAATAGTCTTGCTTTATCGTTCACATAAAACCATACATTGATTTAAATTGATGTAAAACAGGTTTTGCTTGGAAAGCCAATATGCGAGGGGGAGGAGTAGTTTACACCTTAGATTACAGTGTCCCACCCACTTTGCATAATGATGAGCCATTCACTCAGGTGTGAAACTGACTGAGCCACAATACAAGAACAACAGATATATTTAGAAGACTTATATTGACCATTTAAGATTTTGCTTACATCTATCTTGTAAATATGTTTTGCTATTTTATTAAAAAGGTTACAATTACAACAATAATTACAATTTCAACAATATTTCAAGTGTACTCTTTCTTTGTAAAAAAAAAAAAAGATTATAGGCCTACATTTTATCTATGTATTCATATTTCAGTCGATTTTTACTCATCTCAGTAGCAATTCAGTTTGCTAAAACATCATCATTCATTCACACACGCGATTTAAATTTAACTTCTGGCAAAGATGAAGTTGACGATAGGCTATTGACTCGCGATCTTCGCAGTAGGCTAGTGTTTTGGATGGTTTGTTTAGAACCAGCTTTCTGTAAATATATTTCACATTTTTTAGACATGTGAGGCGAGTATAGGCTACGGTCTGGTTCATGATGATCTCCAGTTCAAGCACCTTATGTTGTGATTGCTAGCCTATATTTACTTTAAATCCAGGAAATTTGTTAATGAAAAAATTATTAAAATTAAGATACAATTGATACAAAACGAAATTCGTTTTAAAGAAAGGATTTGTACTTTCTGTTTTGAGGTCTCTGTGAAAGTTTGAAAGTCTTTTAGTGCTTTTTTTAGAGCGCTCGCGTCCATAATGGAGAACTGTCACGTAATATTGTTTTTTCCTCATAAATGCGAACACGAAAAATAAAAGACAAAAGACTTTTAAATAAAACTTACTCTGAAATTGTGTTCTCGGCGGAATTCGCTCTTCAAAATGCTGTCGTTCGTCCTCTGAGGAAAAGGTGCATTCTTCCTCGCTGTCCAGAATCATCTGAAGGGAGTCTTTATTACCGGAGAAGCGTGTCATACTCAAAACGCGATGAACTATCAGTCTGAAGTCTGATGAACAAACTGTGTTTTTATGGCATTGATCGGGGGGCGTATGCGATGCATACTAGATCAGGTAAACTATTTACATGTGAATCGCGCCGGGGGCGGGGCGGCTGCAGCTCATTTAGAGATAATGAAGGGAGAAGGAAAAACGGTACCTCTCCTTGCTTTCAAAGGGATTACATGAGTTAAAAACATTTGTTTTTTATATAAATTACTTCATTTAAAAGAGGAGATTTCAAGCTTCATAAAGACATATCTCACGTGCCTGTGTGAGAAGTATTCGCTGAGTTATGATTCATTTTCGGACGCGTTTCAGAATGGACTACACGGACAGAGAGAAGGCAGAACTCGCTTCGTGATTATTTTTCTTTATTTGGCAAAAAGCACAACATTTTGTTTTTATTGTGAGTATACACAAAAATAATACACATTTAACAGAATCGATTGATGTATGAAACTTGTTTTATAAAATCAAAGTCAAAAGAGTATTTGGGGTCTCAATTCAACTCATAAGGAAAAAAGCGAGCAGATCACGCCGGCGTGATCTCCGACCTCTGAGGGTTAATATTACTAGGCTAACGTTACAGTAAATCCATGGTAAATGATGGGAATTTGTAGCCGGAAAAGCCTTCTGCGCTCCGTGTTTCTCCTGTGTTTGTCAGCGCTGTTTCATCTGCTTTTAAACTGGTTTAAATCACTGAAACATTTGTGTTCTTCGCTGAACTCAAGCGCTTCTCACTGGATCTCGTGACGAGAGCGATCAGAGTAAACGCATCGGCTCTAGTGAGCTCGCGCTGCCGTTTGGACTTTGAGCCGAGCAGATAAATGGTCCGTGTGGCGCGCGGTTCAAATGAGTTTCGTTCCGCTTTTGGCGCATAAACATTATCGAACATTTATCGAACTCTTGATATCATTTATCGAGAAAAATTATATCGCGATAATTATCGTTATCGTTTTATCGCCCAGCCCTACACAATACATATTGTTGCATTTTTGTATTGCAATATATTGTGACATGATATTTTGTTACACAACGCACAAGCGTTACACAACTTTACTGCTGTAAAGCCAAACAATCTCTTTTCCTATTATCACTGTAAAGCTGCTTTGAAACAGTCTATGTTGTTAAAGCGCTGTATAAATGAAGGAGACTTGACGTGATCTTGATCTTTCCTGTAGCTCAAACAGTGGAGCACTGGCGTTTGCAACGCCACGGTCATGGGTTTGATTCCCAGGGAAAGCAAGAACTGATAAGAATGTAAATGTGTGCCTTGAAATGCAATGCAAGTTGTTTCGGATAAAAGTGTAAATGTAAATGAACTGGGCCTAATGTATTTCATTCCTGTTTTTCAGAACGAGCTGGACGAGACTCAGATCCAGGCGGCGCGAGATGACGTTGAGCTCCCCACTGAACTGGCTAAGATGATCGCTGAAGACAACCAGGAGGAGGAGCAGAAGCAGTCGGTCCTGGGTCAGCTGACCAACATCCAGAACGTGGACATGGGCCATCTGAAGGGCAAAGCTCAGGCCACGCTGGAGGACCTGAAGAACTCTGCCGAGAAGTGCTGCGTCATGTGATCATCCTCTCCTCATCTCCATGCTGACAAACATCCGTATTCATATATCCAGTGTGACGTGTAGGTTTCATGATGCTAATGTTGTTCTAGGAGTTTAAATGTCATCAAATATACACACCCTGCTCAGAGAATCTCACGGAAAACATGCTCAGGTCGCATTTCACCTAACGGGAAAGGTATATTTTGCATAAATTATGTTCTCATGAAAGTAACGTCGCAATGCAAATAACATGCAAGTATAATTTCTTGACTTTGTGGTGAAATACGACATGTTTCTGGAGATTCACTGCTCCGGTCTGAATAGGTTTATTACAGCGATAGCGTAGCGGGTTCGTGGAGAAACGACTCCCCAGACAGCAACATAGTGTTGGCTCAGATCCGGCCCACATACGGGCCATGTTGAATCCACATGTTCCAGATGTGGCCCGGATCTGGGCCATGTTGAATCCACATGTTCCAGATGTGGCCCGTATCTGGGCCGCTTCGAATCCACATGTACCAGATGTGGCCCGGATCTGGGCCGCTTTGAATCCACATGTTCCAGATGTGGCCCGGATCTGGGCCATGTTGAATCCACATGTTCCAGATGTGGCCCGGATCTGGGCCATGTTGAATCCACATGTTCCAGATGTGGCCCGTATCTGGGCCGCTTCGAATCCACATGTACCAGATGTGGCCCGGATCTGGGCCGCTTTGAATCCTCATGTTCCAGATGTGGCCCGGATCTGGGCCATGTTGAATCCACATGTTCCAGATGTGGCCCGTATCTGGGCCGCTTCGAATCCACATGTACCAGATGTGGCCCGGATCTGGGCCGCTTTGAATCCACATGTTCCAGATGTGGCCCGGATCTGGTCCGCGTTGAATCCTCATGTTCCAGATGTGGCCCGGATCCGGTTCGTGTTGAATCCACGTTCCAGATGTGGCCCGGATCTGGTTCACGTTGAATCCTCATGTTCCAGATGTGGCCCAGATCTGGGCCGCGTTGAATCCACATGTTCCAGATGTGGGCCGGATCTGGGCCACGTTGAATCCACATGTTCCAGATGTGGGCCGGATCTGGGCCGCGTTGAATCCACATGTTCCAGATGTGGGCCGGATCTGGGCCGCTTTGAATCCTCATGTTCCAGATGTGGGCCGGATCTGGGCCACTTTGAATCCTCATGTTCCAGATGTGGGCCGGATCTGGGCCACTTTGAATCCACATGTTCCAGATGTGGGCCGGATCTGGGCCACGTTGAATCCACATGTTCCAGATGTGGGCCGGATCTGGGCCACTTTGAATCCTCATGTTCCAGATGTGGGCCGGATCTGGGCCACGTTGAATCCTCATGTTCCAGATGTGGGCCGGATCTGGGCCACTTTGAATCCTCATGTTCCATATGTGGGCCGGATCTGGGCCGCGTTGAATCCACATGTTTCAGATGTGGGCCGGATCTGGGCCACTTTGAATCCTCATGTTCCAGATGTGGGCCGGATCTGGGCCGCGTTGAATCCACATGTTCCAGATGTGGCCCAGATCTGGGCCGCGTTGAATCCACATGTTCCAGATGTGGGCCGGATCTGGGCCGCTTTGAATCCTCATGTTCCAGATGTGGGCCGGATCTGGGCCACTTTGAATCCTCATGTTCCAGATGTGGGCCGGATCTGGGCCGCGTTGAATCCACATGTTCCAGATGTGGGCCAGATCTGGGCCGCTTTGAATCCTCATGTTCCAGATGTGGGCCGGATCTGGGCCACTTTGAATCCTCATGTTCCAGATGTGGGCCGGATCTGGGCCGACACTATGTTGCTGTCTGGGTCGCTACGTCTGTATGAAGGGCTTATGGGAGCAGGAATGGAGGTCCATCCACACAAACACCTTCATGTTTCACCTTAATGACCCCTGATGTCATTAACGCCCTTTGACCTTTCATTGAGTGCTGCTGTTGTGTGCAGGTGGTTTGATGTCGTCGACCTTTTTCTTTCTGGTTTTCCCTCTTTATTAAATAAAACAAAAAAACAGAACAGACAGTAACAGTGTGTCTGCCCACATCTGGGCCGCGTGGAATCCACATGTGGGCCGGATCAGAGCCGACACTATGTTGCTGTCTGGGGATAATGATCTTCTGTTGAGGTGAGAACAAAGGAGTTCATGTTCTGTGTCTTATGAATGAAGCCATACTGGGATTTGGGTTTTGAGTGAAGGAGCAATAAGTGAAACGACATAAAGCAATATTAATATTCCCATCTCTGATCTGAAGGACAGAGCTAATAGCCAGTTCATGTGAAGAAAAAGGCTGTATTTTATTTGACCCGTAAGATTATTGTATGTTTATTTCTTTATTAATGGCAAGAGTGGTGTTTATTTTACTTATGCCCTCGATAGTCGTTTCCGTTGCATAAGTAACGTAATTACCAATGTGATGCATTCATGTAATTATTCTTCTGTAATTTCCAGACCTTGCTGATTTTTGACTGTTGAAAGTGTAATAAATATATTTGTACAAAGATTATGATGCATGTGATGTGATTTCAGGCTTTGTGTGATCATGCAGTGCCGTATCTGACCTGTAGGTGGAGGTATCGGACAACAGAAACAAACGCTTCACTAACACTAATTCAGCTCTCATCAGGAACTTTATAGGTAACAAATAACCTTTTTGCAAATGAACATTGAGCTTAGGTCAGTTTCATTGCTTAGAAGTGTTTTAATCACCTTTTAGCTGTTTTGAAGTTCACTAGTCCTGCAGTGTGACAGAGTTTCTCATGTACATGTACAGCTTTTCTACAACCATTATAATGTTCTTTGAAACTGTTTTAGATGCAGTGTCACTGCTTGTCATGTCAGTTACCCAGCTGTGATTTAGTGTATTTTACCTGACTGACTCTGTTTACATTTACACATTCATTTAGCAGACGATTTCATCCAAAGCACGACAAGCGATTCATCATAGAGAGCCGCAGGTAACACAGTTTCAGACGCTGTTCAGACAACACAGCCTAGACCAGAGACTGAGGAGAGGGAAAGCAAAGGGGACGATTGTTTTATACCCAACTGAATTTTTTTTTACAAAAATATGGTGATATTGGGATTTTGATTAAGAGAATTTGACATTTCCAGACTGAATTTTTAAGCGGTTTTAAAAATCAACAGATTTTTAGAAGCAGATTTCCCCCACATAAGAAAAAAAAATCATGCTTGTAAATCATAATTATGACAAAGTTGTAATTTAGATTTTTTTATCTAATAAATTTGGCTTTTTATGTCCTAATTTTGACTTTTTGTTATAATTTCAACTGGTCAAAATGTTGATTTCTTGTGACAATTTGAACTTTTTGTCATAATTGTGTCATTATTATGACTTCATAATTTCGATTAGTCATAATTTTTTTGTCATAATTTCAATTTATAATTATGACTTTTTATGTGATAAATTCGATGCTTCATTATTTCGATGACTTATGTCATAATTTTGATTTATGTCATAATTTAGACTTTATATTTTAATTAAACTTTTTGTCATATTTTGACATCATAATTTTGACTTTAGTTATAATTATGACTTTGCCATAATTCTGAGGACTTGTGTCATAATTTTGACTTTTTATGTTATATTTATGACTTTTTATGCCATAATTTTGACTTTTTATGACACAATTATGACTCATAATTTCTACGACGTGTCACAATTTTGACTTTTTATCTAAAAAATTTTTTTTTGTCAATTTAGATATATTTGTCATATTTGACTTTAGATTTTTTTTGTCAGAATTATTTATAGTAACTAAATTACTCATGATTCACCAAAGCATGATTTTCCCCCTGACGTGTCAGAAACGGTCTTCCTACAACAGAACAAGCATCTGTTGTTTTCTGGCTCACAGAGTCACTTTCAGAGAGTTGCCCATCTGAGGACTGGGACAACTAGCCCCCGCACACTGTTCCCTCTCTCCCAGCTTTTGTCCTGTAACAGACTCCGGGGATGGTTGCGGTTTTGCATAGTTCCTTCACTCCAATCCCAGTGTTTTCCATCTGAATAGCGGAGCGCGGCGGATCTCGAGTGCGCAGTGAAAGGACAGAGCCGTAAATATATTGTTGTGGAAAGTCTCTCCATTGACGTTCCTCTGGGCTGCTGCATGGCCAGTCGCACACAAAGAGGGTGAAACGGTCCAGAAAACACTTTTGTGGCCTTTTCTTTTCCAGCGGGGCGCGATTAAAACACCCGAAAGCAGCCGAGAGGAGCGGGGGATGAAGACCCGCCGGGATCCAGTCGGTTTACACAGGGGCTTGTTCTTGGGTTTGCGCTAAAGAGAAACAGATTTGTTTTTCTGCGCTTTAAATTGAAGAAGTGGTTTGCAGATGTTGAGCTTCCAACAGAGGAATGTGTGTGTGTGTGTGTGTGTGTTTCTCTCTCTCTCTCTCTCTCTCCTGACAGGGTTTTGTAATCTCACGCAGAGAGAGAGAGAGAGAGACCACACAGCTTGCAAGCTTCATGAAATGTATAAAAATTTTATTTATCCCGTACAGGAGTTGAGCTTTGCCAAAAACGGCGTTTCTATGGATGAAATCCCGCGTTTACAGCCAATAGAACAAGAGAATGAATAATAAAGAGAGGAGGGTTTTGGAGGAGGGGTCGTGTGTGTGTGTGTGTGTGTGTGTGTGTGTGTGTGTGAATGCACAGCCGAGCGTGAAAGAGTCGGAGGGACAAAGACAGGCAGCATGAAGCCGTAACAGCACTTTAAGAGCAGAAAACACTCAAAACAACACGAGAAAGGAGGATTCTCCCTCAAAACAGCACAACCTCTGACTGGAGCAGGACTCTCAGGAAGATTCAGGGAAATGCGCTCGGATAGCAGCGGATCGAACGCATCGACTGATGAAAAGCTTCATTGAGGAGGAAACGTGTCTTTTCTCGGCGGAATCAAGTTTTTGCAGTTCTCTCTTGAAGACACAGAGACCTGCGCTCGGATAGCAGCGGACTGGACTGGACTGGACTGGACTGAAGGCTGCGTTGTGGAGGATAAATGCATGACTTGTGATGTATTCTCGCCAAAGCTAACTCTGAAGTTTTCGCAATTCTCACTCAAAGCAACATAAAACCCCAAACGGAGGATTCTCGTGAAGATGCAGAGGAGTGCTCTCGGATAGCAGCGGATCGAACTGATTGCACGGCTCAAAAGCAGAACTGTGGACTGACTTTTCTCGTTGAAACCAACTCTGAAGTTTTTGCCACGCGATGCACGTTATTCCCCCGGCGCTGTGCATCAGAACCGAACCGATGCGCGCGTGCATCTGAGCTCAGACATGAAGATCATCTTGGCGTTAATCATGTGGTCTGTGATGATGACTCTGGACGCTCAGCTGGTTTGCTGGCAGGCGCTAGTCAGGTGTCACGAGGAGCGCGAGTGTGAGCTAGCGTATAACCAGTACCTGAGCGCGTGCGACGGAAACATCCGCGGGGAACGCCGCCAGTGTCCTAGCCACTGTATTAGCGCGCTAATCCGCCTCAACCAAACCGGATCCGGGCCGGATCTGGAGAGATGCTCCTGCGAGACGGACACTGAGTGTCTGAGCTCTAAACGAGCCATCGATCCCTGTCTCCCGCGCACTCATCCTGGCGGAGCCGACAGCATGGGTTGCACCGAAGCGCGCCGGCGTTGTGAGGACGACCCCGCGTGTCACGCGTCTCTGATGGCGTATCTGTCCCACTGTGGACAACTCTTCAACGGGAGGAAGTGTTCGCCGCAGTGCCGCTCCACCATCGAGGATCTCCTGCTAATGCCGAACGGCGTCTTGCTGAACACCTGTGTGTGCGACGGCCTCGAGCGGCCATTTTGTGAGGTTGTGAAACAGAACATGGTGAAACTGTGTTTGATCGGAGACGCCGGCGTCGAACACGACGATGCGTACGAGGACGAGGATTACGAGACGAAACCGGGAAGCGAGGCGAGCGACGCGGTGATGTCGAGCTCAAGCGCTCCGGCTCTTTCTCAGCTCGCGCTTCTGCTGTTCGCTCTCGCTGCGTCTGAGACTCTGTTAATATGATTGAGTGAAACGGCTGGAATACACGACTCTGCTTCAGATCTGGAGAGTTTAACACTATGCACCCAACACCTGCCCGCTTTGTAAGCGGTTACAAGAAGAAATGGCATCTAAACAAAAAATTGGATAAATTTCATTCGTTTTTTTTGTCATTATTGACTTTTTGTCATAATTTTTATACTTTTCGTCATAATTATTTGTAATACTGATTTTATGTCATAGTTTTGACTTTTTATTTTGGCTCTCACTGCGTTTGAGACTCTTTTAATGGCCGGACGATTGAGTGAAACCATTCAACACTTCAGATCTGGAGATCTTAAAACTCTAGGCTTTCTTGTTAGTGGATACAAGAATAAATGGCATCATACACTAAACAACTGAAGATCACACACTATACTCTTACATTTTTTTGATTTCGATAGTCAACTTTAGCCATTCTGCTGCCTCTAAAGGTTCTGTATGTAACTTTCACTCTACTAAAGCATAGAATACCATAATATGTTTGCATACACTGAGGAATCACGCTGAGTTCACACACTCGTCTCTCTGAAACACACTTCTCCTGCCCGTTATTTTACTCTGGAATGTGTGTTTGTGTTCTGCTCTGTGAAACTGCACGCAGCCCATCTTCATTGTCCACTGCGCTCGTTCCTGTAGCGCGTCTCAAACTGGCGGCCGTGTGAGCGTGAGTCTGAGGAGGCGGGGTGGGGGAAACCTGCAGTGCCTGTTTCCACCACTAGCTGTCACTCTCACAGACTGCACCTTTAACTCACTGGGGAACAAACTCTCCTTAGAGGATTAGTAGACTTCTGCTTCTACACTGCAAAAAATGCTTGTTTCTTGTTTCCAATCCAAATTTAAACAAATTATTTAATCGAGAAGCATTTACTAGAAAACTAAAATGACTTAAGAAATTGTATCTTATTTTCTGAAATGAAAAATCAAAATGAAGTGAGTTTGTGAAGTGAGATATCTGCCAATGGGGAAAGAAAAATAATCTTGTTTTCCATTAGAATTAAGTTTATTTGTCTTGTTTTCCATTAGAATTCAGATTATTTTTCTTGTTTTCCATTAGAATTAAGATTATTTTTCTTTTTTCCATTAGAATTCAGATTATTTATTTATTTTCCATTAGAATTCAGATTATTTTTCTTTTTTCCCATTAGAATTAAGATTATTTTTCTTTTTATCCATTAGAATTAAGATTATTTATTTTTTTCCATTAGAATTCAGATAATTTTTCTTTTTTTTTCATTATAATTCAGATTATTTATTTATTTTCCATTAGAATTCAGATTATTTTTCTTTTTTTCCATTAGAATTAAGATTTTTATTTTTTTCCATTAGAATTCAGATTATTTTTCTTTTTTCCCATTAGAATTCAGATTATTTTTCTTTTTTTCCATTAGAATTCAGATTATTTTTCCTGTTTTCCATTAGAATTCAGATTATTTTTCTTTTTTCCCATTAGAATTCAGATTATTTATTTATTTTCCATTAGAATTCAGATTATTTTTCTTGTTTTCCATTAGAATTCAGATTATTTTTCTTGTTTTCTATTAGAATTCAGATTATTTTTCTTTTTTCCCATTAGAATTCAGATTATTTTTCTTGTTTTCCATTAGAATTCAGATTATTTTTCTTTTTTTCCATTAGAATTCAGATTATTTATTTATTTTCCATTAGAATTCAGATTATTTTTCTTTTTTCCCATTAGAATTCAGATTATTTTTCTTTTTTCCCATTAGAATTCAGATTATTTTTCTTTTTTCCCATTAGAATTCAGATTATTTATTTATTTTCCATTAGAATTCAGATTATTTTTCTTGTTTTCCATTAGAATTCAGATTATTTTTCTTGTTTTCTATTAGAATTCAGATTATTTTTCTTTTTTCCCATTAGAATTCAGATTATTTTTCTTGTTTTCCATTAGAATTAAGATTATTTTTCTTTTTTTCCATTAGAATTCAGATTATTTATTTATTTTCCATTAGAATTCAGATTATTTTTCTTGTTTTCCATTAGAATTAAGATTATTTTTCTTGCCCCATTGGCAGATAGTTTTGTATGTTTGCAGTGTTAAAGCAGAGTCTACTAATACTCTAATGAGAGTAGTTACTTATTGTTAGTAGAATGTCTAAAGTGGAACATCGAAATAAAATGTAACCAAAAAAGGTTAAATATTAAACTTTACGGTTCTAGACTCAATTTTAAAGAAGCCTTTATTCCAAAACAATGCATTTTGATTTCATGTTTAACTTTTTTTTCTTCTACTGCTAAAGCTTGTTTACAAGCTGCTTAATTCATCAAATCTAATTACAAAATGACTTAAAACTAAATTAATGAAATGATCCCGAACCCTTTAAGCTTCTGTACGGAACCTTTTCTTCTGACTTGTCGTTTTGCACACAACAAACTCACACAACAAACGTGCGCCTTGATGCACGACAAATGAAACCGTTTTAAAATCATCTCAAAAATGTGTTTGATTGAGTCAGAATCAGAGTCTGCTCTTGTTCCATCACTCGCGTCTGTGGAGCCGTCGAGGGGATCCAGCGCTGACTCGAGGTGTTCGGGACACGAACTCTTCGCAGTGTTTGTTATGATTTCAGCGTCTTGTGGCTCGTGAAGTGTGTGTTTAGAGACCAGCAGTGAGTGTGTGTCCAGCTCTTACTTCCAGCAGACTCTCATTGTTCTCGCAACTCTCTTCAAATATTTGCCGTGCGCGTCTCCTAAAGGAGCCGGTGTGGGGATCAAGAGCTTCATTAGAGAAGAGGCCCTTCAGAAGAGCAGTCTCACACACACACTTCAGCTGTACTGTTCCTCTGGTGAGATGATCAAACCATCGCATCTCGAAACGTCTCGCTGATCATGAATGCTGGAAATCAAGTGCGTGAAAACTCTGTGTTCAGCGTCAAGCTTCAAACTGAGTTAATATTTGATTTCAGTGGTTTTCAATTTCAAACTTTCTTTCTTTGCATATAATGAATTATTAGTATGTCTAATGAGTTTATGTCAACTCTGAGATCAGAAACGGACTCTATGCAAGTGCGTGAATGCAAATCTTCTTCTACACTGCAAAAAATGCAGACAAAAAATGTCTTGTTTCCAGTGCAAATATCTAAACTTTCTTAAATCAAGAAGCATTTACTAGAGAAGCAAAATGACATAAATTCTGTCTTGTTTCCTGATATTTTTTTTTAATTAAGTGAGTGTTTGCTTAAAACAAGAAAAATGATCTGCCAATGGGGTAAGAAACATAATCTTGTTTTAAAATTGAATCAAGATTTTTTTCTTGTTTTCCATTTTAATTAAGATTTTTTTCGTTTTTTCTTGTTTTCCATTTTTTTTTTTTTTTTTTTCATTTTAATTAAGATTTTTTGTCTAGTTTTCCATTTGCTTTAAGATTTTTTTTTCGGATTAGCGGATCATTTTGCTTGTTTTAGGCAAAAACTTTAGTATTTTTTTATCAGGAAACAAAACAGAATTTCAGTCATTTTAGTCATCTAGTAAATGCTTCTTGATTTAAGAATGTTTAGATATTTGGACTGGAAACAAGACAAAAATACTAAGTAAGAAAGGCATTATCTTCAGTGTACGGTCAGTTTTCTCTCAGTGCGCTGGAAGGGAAGCACAGAACGTTAAAGATGATTGAACGGTTTATAATG
This sequence comes from Scardinius erythrophthalmus, assembly GCF_964197995.2. Lineage (NCBI taxonomy): Eukaryota > Metazoa > Chordata > Actinopteri > Cypriniformes > Leuciscidae > Scardinius > Scardinius erythrophthalmus. The sequence goes on from NC_138228.1 coordinate 914,342, forward strand.
CATCTGATATTGGACAGAAACTCCATCACATGTTCTGTGTGCTTGTGTAGAGTGTGTTTCTGCTTCAGTATTTCTTCAGCTCACAAAGGTTATTGAAGTTTCACAAACTTTGTACAGAAAAAGAATTTATTTATGCATTGTGGAATTTTTAAGAAAATAAAAGTCATGCTGAAATTCGTCATGTGAAGCTGAAAACCTGAGTATTTACTTCCAGAACCAGTAAACACAGTATTTCAACTAGATATTTGAGTCACACTTTAGTTTAGGGTCCGATTCTCACTAATAACTACAACCTTTGCCTCAATAAACACCTAATTACA
>NC_138228.1:922161-979661 GCF_964197995.2 Scardinius erythrophthalmus
TGAGTGTGTAAAAGTGTGAGTGTGTGTGTGTGTGTGTGTGTGTGTGTGTGTGTGTGTGTGTGTGTGTGTGTGTGTGTGTGTAAGTGTGAGTGTGAGAGTGTGTGTGAGTGTAAGTGTGAGTGTGTGTATAAGTGTGAGTGTGTAAAAGTGTGAGTGAGTGTGTGTGTGTAAGTGTGAGTGTGAGAGTGTGTATAAGTGTGAGTGTGAGTGTGTATAAGTGTGAGTGTGTGTGTGTAAGTGTGAGAGTGTGTATAAGTGCGAGTGTGTAAAAGTGTGAGTGTGTGTGTGTGTGTGTGTGTGTGTGTGTGTGTGTAAGTGTGAGAGTGTGTGTGAGTGTAAGTGTGAGTGTGTGTGTGTAAGTGTGAGAGTGTGTATAAGTGTGAGTGTGTAAAAGTGTGAGTGTGTGTGTGTGTGTGTGTGTGTGTGTGTGTGTAAGTGTGAGTGTGAGAGTGTGTGTGAGTGTAAGTGTGAGTGTGTGTATAAGTGTGAGTGTGTAAAAGTGTGAGTGAGTGTGTGTGTGTGTGTGTGTAAGTGTGAGTGTGAGAGTGTGTATAAGTGTGAGTGTGAGAGTGTGTATAAGTGTGAGTGTGTAAGTGTGAGTGTGAGAGTGTGTATAAGTGTGAGTGTGTAAAAGTGTGAGTGTGTGTAAGTGTGAGTGTGAGTGTAAGTGTGTAAAAGTGTGAGTGTGTGTAAGTGTGAGTGTGTGTGAGTGTAAGTGTGAGTGTGAGAGTGTGTATAAGTGTGTGTGTGTGTGTGTGTGTGTGTGTGTGTGTGTGTGTGTGTGTGTGTGTGTGTGAGTGTGTAAAAGTGTGAGTGTGTGTAAGTGTGAGTGTGAGAGTGTGTGTGAGTGTAAGTGTGAGTGTGAGAGTGTGTATAAGTGTGTGTGTGTGTGTGTGTGTGTGTGTGTGTGTGTGTGTGTGTGTGTGTGTGTGTGTGTGTGTGAGTGAGTGTGTGTGTAAGTGTGTGAGAGTGTCATCATTTCAACACAAACCGATGTCTGAAGCTGCTGTGTGACAGGTGTAGGAGTGTTTAAGGACACAGAAGAGGAGACGGGCGGAACGGACGGGTAACTGTGGGATCCTGACTCTCAGTGTGATCTAGAGATACAGACGTGTGCAGTGAACAATCAGTCACTGGTAAGTCAAATATCCAAATGTCAGTTTTAAATATTATATTTCTGTAAGCGAAGCTATTATTACGTCAGTTCTCAGAGTAATACGACACGTTGCGCTCTGTTCCAATCGCCTGTCTCCACTTCTGTGTCCTTAAACACTCGTTTCTGGAGTCGACAGCTCATACACGCTTATTCCTGGGTTTAGCTGGACTACACCTGTCACACAGCAGCTTTCAGACATCGCTTTGTGTTTGTTATAAGTCATAAATGACGAGGAGGAGGCAGCTTCACACAATGCAGAGTCGCTGGAGACGGTGGGATAGTTCCCCCCCGGTGTGTGTGTGTGTGTGTGTGGCCTAACGCGCTCGTCTCGATGTGTGATGACGCGAGTCTGGAGCTGATGAGAGTCGTATGGGGTTTGACCCGTCCAGAGTAAACACTCGTAAACACTGATCCTCTCACCTCGCTGTGGAGCAGTTCCCTGCGCCGGCCTTGGGCTTCAGCTGGAGACACACACACACACACACACACGAAAGCTCATCGTCAGCTGTCCTCTACACAACACTACACAACACTACACACACCAATACAGCTGCAACAATCAGTCATTAAACACATATTAAGATGATTTTAGGCACAATGCCTGAAAAATCATGAATACAGTCACTAGTAATGATTTAATAGTTTATCATTTTCAAACAAAAGGTGGCGCTGTGGCTAAACTGATGTGGTGTGGGCAGAGTCAGGTGACAATGACACAACGTTTGGTGTCAATATGCCAAAGCATTGTAGAGATACAGTCGTTTTGGCATCATGCCGTCAACTTAGTTTATGCGCTGTACAAAAACAGTTTCTTCTATCAACACGAAAATCTTTTTGCCCGCATCGTCTGAAGATGATCTGACTCGAATTTGGTATCTATGTTCTCGCACGACCCAAGGAACATATTAAGACAAGATTCATTACAATATTTCATCAAAAGTTATTAACATTTTTGGAAATTTCATTATAACTTTCCTTTTTGGAAACTTTTTGAGTACTGTATAGATCATGGAGCCGAAGACACATATTGAGTTTCGTTATGATACACCAAAGTGTTAGTAAAATATAACATTTTAAGACAAAATTCACAGTGGCCGATATGGGATAACTGGGTATCGTTCGACTCTGCATTTTGCAGCGAATCTAAAGAGACCAGTTGAGTGATTTTTGGCCAAACCGTTCAGAAGTTTTAAGCAAAAATGTCCATATCTCCTGACCACTAGGTGGCACTGTGCTGAAACTGTGCAGGTAGCCTCAGGTCACGGATGTTAAAACACACACCAATTTTGGTCAGAATACGCTAAAGCGTTGCGGAGATATCGCCTCACGTTCATTTTGGCGTGCTCTTCGACGAATTCGTTTGCACATTATTCGAGAACGATCTGATAAATCTAGTTAAATCCCAGTGTTAATTTTGACAGCAAATTTTGATTTAGTTTTAGTCATAGTCTTTCGACTAAAATGCCATTTAGTTTTAAGCCATATTTTAGTCATCTGAATTGTTTTAGTTTTAGTCGATGAAATAAAATAAGATTTTAGTCGGCTAAATCTAATGAGTTTAGTTAAATTGTAATGCATTAATTTAGAGTTTCTCTAAAATTTCCAAACCCATTATAATCTCCCAGAGAAAACATCTATTAACCTGTTGATATGAATGATTTTAAAGTTTGAACATGCAATAGAGACACAGATTTATTAACTGCTGTGACGTAAAAAAAATCTTAAAAATGTCGTTGACGAAAATAACACTGTTAGATGTCATAGCTTTTAGTCAACATGTTCTGAAGATAATCTGGTTCGATTTTCGTGAAATTTGGAGCAACGTTCTAGGAGGAGTTCAAAATGGCGTAAAACATTTTACGACGGCAAATTCTGGGTAAAATTACAATCATATGCACTATAATAACCTTGAGCCAAGGAATCAGACGGAAAGATTATTTCGTTCCTAGCCCTTATGGTTCAAAGAGTGCAACTTTGTACAGTTGGTGGCGCTAGAGCGATTGAGTTAGAGACTCCAGGCTTATTCTGCCCGAGTCTGGCACATGCAGCCCTGGAGCGTCTGTGTTTTGACTAGCCTAGCGCTGGCGTTAGCAGTCTCGGGTCGCGTTCTCTGAGCTCGCTTCATCCTCAGGCCTCGAGTGCTTGAAGAGATAACAGTTTTCATTCGCTTCAGTATTTCATAACACTGAGAGCTGATCTCAATGAGATCCAGATGGCAGCGAGATCGTACCACACACGCCGTCCTGGCACACACTCATCGCCACATCTGGACTGGGGTATTTCGCGTGTGTGTGTGTGTGTGTGTGTGACTTTACCCGCCAGTGCCAAGAGTAGTTCGCCCAGACTCTGCTGGTATAGATCAAGAGTGTCGTAGTCCTCCGCTCCGCTCTCCTCCTGCACACACAGCCCATCGCAACTACATTACCCATCATGCAACACTGCAGCTCACATGACACATATGCAAATTCAATTCAGTTCACTTTTCTTTTTTTTTTAAATCAACCCTAAAACGAATCGGCAGCCGGTGAAGTGATGCTAGGATAGGCGTAATGTGATCAGGAAAAATGTACTTGCTTGTCAAGTTTTAAGGCACTATCTAGAAAAGCACCAAGAGTTTTGACACAGGTGTTCACTGATGAAGTGTGTGTGTATGAGGGTGTATTATTAGCATAAATGAGCCATTATAACACATACCCGGGCAACAGCAGCGGACGCTACTTCCAGTGCGACCAGTAAACGCGGCTGATCTCTGGACATTTCTGTGAAATTAACACAACATCAGTGGTTTATGATGATAGATCTCAGACCAAACATTATTCAGACTCCAGATATAATTTGATATTTCTTCACTAGTGTGATCAGGACAATTAGTGTGAGTGAGGAGAGCAGAATAAAGTAAACTGTGACATATTATACCCAGAAACTCTTCATACAGAGACTACCAGTGACATTTATACACATTATTCAGACACTTTAAGCTGATCATGTTTTGCTGAAGTGTGTTGTCTTTAATTGCTAATGCTCTTTTTACACACAGACTGAACACAATGAAGCATTGCTTGGTGATTGGTTGAGCTAAACTGGTATTATCTAATTGTGTAGTTAAATTTAACAGCTGACAGATATTCAGCATAATTCATGTGTGAGACAGTCTAACAGAAGGACGGACAAAACCAGTCACATATCAACTGAGTTCTGCTCATATCACAGTTCTCTAAACTATAGCGAATAAACTGATCATGTGAGAGATGTTGGTGTCTGAATAATGTACTGTACTGTACTGGTTACCTATTAATATGTTCCTGGTTGATTTGGCCTCCTCAAAGCTGATTTTGTTGTCGGATCTGACCAGGGCTTTGAGCTCCTCGGCTCGAGACACGTACTGGTTCACCTGAGGGAGAACAGCGCAGGTCAGTAACGCTTCATTATCACCAGCTCTCACGGGTTACTGGAGTCACCTTCTGTCTCAGCGCTTCTTTCCTCAGTCTGTCCGTCTCATCTGAAAGAGACGAGGGCCGTGAGATCGCAGAGCTCTATCTCGTATATCAGAGGAACAGAGGCGCTTGTGTCTTACAGTGAATGGCAGGAACAAAGTGTTCGAGAGCGCTACAGTAGAGCGATAACGCCGCCGCCCGCGCGCCGTCCTGGTCCTTCTGCACCGCCTGCGTCACCAGCGCCTTCTGCAACACACAATCATCAGGGGTGAAGATCCTGGCCCATATCCACAACCCATAACTCTTTGTATTTGGAAGCCGATAACCGATATATCGGCCGATAAAACGAAATCCAAATTTTTATATAATTTTTTAGTCTCACTATTAAAAGCCACGACCCAAACACACAATTACAATGTTGACTATATGTGACCCTGGACCACAAAACCAGTCACATGGGTACATTTTCTGAAATTGAGATTTATACATCACATGACAGCTGAATAAATAAGCTTCCCAGTGATGTGTGGTTTGTTAGGATAGGACAATATGTGGAAATCTGGAATCTGAGGATGCAAAAAAAACATTGAGAAAATCATCTTTATAGTTGTGTGTTTATGTTGGCGATTGTGCTGCATTCACTCACACAAATACATGTTTTATATATTTACGGTAGGAAATTTACTAAATATTTTCATGGAACATGATCTTAATATCCTCATAATTTTTGGCAGAAAAGAAAAATGGTATAATTTTGACCCATACGGTGTATTGTTGGATATTGCCACAGATAAACCCGTGCGACTCGAGACTGGTGACGTGATCCAGGGTCACATGACTATATTATCGGCTTTAATATATCGGCCAAATTTTCTTATCGGGCCGATAGCGCTAACAATAAAAATGAACATATATCAGTCGATACCGATATATCACGCATCTCTTGAATGAGGACATCAGTGTCAGCTGGAGGATAAACTCCTGTTTACTGTGTGATTGTCGATCAGCGTCTGCGTGACACAGTTCACTCGCGTCTGGTCTGACACTGGCGACGAGCAGTAGCGTTTCTGCCACTTCAGGTCTAAAATAAACGTGTGACTGTGAGTGTGTGTGTGTGTGTGTGAGTCTGCGCGGGTCATACGACACACTCACGGCCTTGGCGAGGCTCTCGGCGCTGGGCATGTGCTCCAGATCCACGAACGCATGAAGGAAGAACTCGTGGAAGGAGATGCGTGTGTCCGGGTCTCTCTCCAGCAACCGGAGCAGAAGATCTCGACAGTCTCGGGAAACTCTGGCTCCGGAAGGCAGCTACACACACACACACACACACACACACACACACACACACACACACACAGATTTGTTTAGCTATACTTGTGGGGACTCTCCATAGGCGTAAATGTTTTTATACTGTACAAACTATATATTCTATTCCCCTACACTAACCTGACCCATCACACACACACACACACACACACACACACTAACCCGACCTCTAAACCTGCCCATCACACACACACACACACACACACACACACTAACCCGACCCCTAAACCTGCCCATCACACACACACACACACACACACACACACACACTAACCCGACCTCTAAACCTGCCCATCACACACACACACACACACACACACTAACCCGACCTCTAAACCTGCCCATCACACACACACACACACACTAACCTGACCTCTAAACCTGCCCATCACACACACACACACACACACACACACACACTAACCTGACCTCTAACACACACTAACCTGACCTCTAAACCTGCCCATCACACACACACACACACACACACTAACCTGACCTCTAAACCTGCCCATCACACACACACACACACACACACACACACACACTAACCTGACCTCTAAACCTGCCCATCACTCACACACACACACACACACACACACACTAACTCGACCCCTAAACCTGCCCATCACACACACACACACACTAACCCGATCTCTAAACCTGCCCATCACACACACACACACACACTAACCCGATCTCTAAACCTGCCCATCACACACACACACACACACACACACACACACACACACACACACACACACACACACACACACACACACACACTAACCCGACTTCTAAACCTGCCCATCACACACACACACACACACACACACACACTAACCCGATCTCTAAACCTGCCCATCACACACACACACACACACACACACACACACACACACACACACACACACTAACCCGACCTCTAAACCTGCCCATCACACACACACACACACACACACACACACTAACCCGACCCCTAAACCTGCCCATCACACACACACACTAACCCGACCTCTAAACCTGCCCATCACACACACACACACACACACACACACACACACACTAACCCGACCTCTAAACCTGCCCATCACACACACACACACACTAACCTGACCTCTAAACCTGCCCATCACACACACACACACACACACACACACACACACACACACACACTAACCTGACCTCTAACACACACTAACCTGACCTCTAAACCTGCCCATCACACACACACACACACACACACACACACACTAACCTGACCTCTAAACCTGCCCATCACACACACACACACACACACACACACTAACCTGACCTCTAAACCTGCCCATCACTCACACACACACACACACACACACACACACACACACACACACACACTAACTCGACCCCTAAACCTGCCCATCACACACACACACACACACACACAACACACACACACACTAACCCGATCTCTAAACCTGCCCATCACACACACACACACACACACACACACACACACACACACACACACACACACACACTAACCCGACTTCTAAACCTGCCCATCACACACACACACACACACACACACACACACTAACCCGACCTCTAAACCTGCCCATCACACACACACACACACACACACACACACACACACACACACACACACACACACACACTAACTCGACCCCTAAACCTACATACACACACACACTAACCTGACCCCTAAATCTGCCCATCACACACACACACACACACACACAAACCCAACCCCTAAACCTACACACACACATACACAAACACACACACAAACCCAACCCCTAAACCTACACACACACACACACACACTAACCCGACCCCTAAATCTGCCCATCACACACACACACTAACTCGACCCCTAAACCTACACACACACACACACACACAATATCCCGACCCCTAAATCTGCCCATCACACACACACACACACACACACACACACACAACCCCTAAACCTACACACACACACACTAACCCGACCCCTAAATCTGCCCATCACACACACACAACCCAACCCCTAAACCTACACACACACACACACACACACACACACACACACACACACTAACCCGACCCCTAAATCTGCCCATCACACACACACACACACACACACACACACACACACACACACACACACACTAACCCGACCCCTAAATCTGCCCATCACACACACACACAACCCGACCCCTAAACCTACACACACACACACACACACACACACACACACACACACACACACACACACACACACTAACCCGACCCCTAAATCTGCCCATCACACACACACACACACACACACACACACACACACACACACACACACACACACACACACACACACACACACACACACACAACCCCTAAACCTACACACACACACAACCACACACACACACACACACACTAACCCGACCCCTAAATCTGCCCATCACACACACACAACCCAACCCCTAAACCTACACACACACACACACACTAACCCGACCCCTAAATCTGCCCATCACACACACACACACACACACACACACACACACACACACACTAACCCGACCCCTATAATCTGCCCATCACACACACACACACACACACACACACACACACACACACACAACCCGACCCCTAAACCTACACACAAACACACACACACACACACACACACACACACACACACACACACTAACCCGACCCCTAAATCTGCCCATCACACACACACACACACACACACACACACACACACACACACACAACCCGACCCCTAAACCTACACACACACACACACACACACACACACACACACACACAATAACCCGACCCCTAAATCTGCCCATCACACACACACACACACACACACACACACACACACACACACACACACACACACACACACACACACAACCCAACCCAACCCCTAAACCTACACACACACACACACACACACACACACACACACAATAACCCGACCCCTAAATCTGCCCATCACACACACACACAACCCAACCCCTAAACCTACACACACACACACACACACACACACACACACACACACACAATAACCCGACTCCTAAACCTACACACACACACACACACACACAATAACCCGACTCCTAAACCTACACACACACACTGACCCGACCCCTAAACCTACACACACACACACACACACACACACACACACACACACACACACACACACACACAATTTAAGCATTGGGGATGCTTAAATTGATTAATCGATTCACCGGTGCTATTGATCTGCATTACCAAACGTGGATGTTTTACACCAAATCATAGTCTCTGCTGCACCAATTTAACTGATATAAATAGTGTAGAACATTGCATAGAAACTGTGTCTATTCCTCGTTTAGTGAGATCAAATCATAAATCTACTGCAGGATCTAGAAAAAATCTAATTGTTATTAAACCAGAAAATGTTGCTATTGGTAATCAAAAACAATTTTTAAAGCTAGGTCTTCTAAACATTAGATCACTCACACCTAAGGCAGTTATTGTAAATGAAATAGTCACAGATAATAGCTTCGATGTACTTTGCCTTACTGAAACCTGGCTTAAACCAAATGATTATTTCGGTCTAAATGAGTCTACTCCTCCTGGATACTTCTATAAGCACGAGCCCCGTCTGAATGGTCGTGGCGGCGGTGTTGCAACAATCTATAGAGATTTTCTCAATGTTACTCAGAAAACGGGTTATAAGTTTATTTCATTTGAAGTACTTGTACTAAATGTTACGCTCTTAGATGATAGAAAAACATCCCTATTATCTCTAGCCTTGGCTACCGTATATAGACCGCCTGGGCCTTACGCTGATTTCCTAAAAGAGTTTGCAGATTTTCTCTCAGACCTATTAGTTAACTTCGATAAAGCATTAATTGTTGGAGACTTTAATATCCATGTAGATAATCAAAATGATGCGTTAGGGGCTGCGTTTACAGATTTATTAAACTCCTTTGGGGTCAAGCAAAACATCACCGGACCGACTCATCGATTTAATCATACACTCGATTTAATTATATCACATGGAACCGATCCAACCGATATAGATATCATTCCACAAAGTGACGATGTCACTGACCATTACATGGTAACTTGCATATTACGTACTCCTGTAATATATCATGCTGCGCCGCGTTATCGATTAGGCAGAACAATCCTTCCATCCACCATAGATCATTTTTCAAACAGCTTATCGGATCTGTCTCAGCTGCTCAGTGAACCCAAACAAACAGATGAACTTGAGGAATTAACTAGCACTATGAGCACCATTCTCTCTGGATCATTGGATATTGTTGCGCCCATTAGATTAAAAAAGGTCAGAGAGAAAAGTAAAGCACCATGGTACAACAGTACTACGCGTGTTCTAAAGAGAGAAACCCGTAATTTAGAGCGTAAATGGAAACAAACCAACTTAGAGGTCTTTAGAATCGCATGGAAAGACAGTATGTCACGTTATAAAAAGGCCCTAAAAGCGGCCAGGGCTGAGCATCTCCGCAAACTAATAGAAAACAACCATAACAATCCTAAGTTCTTATTTAACACCGTGGCGAGACTAACAAATAAACAGATGTCTCCTGAACAAAGTATTCCATTACAGTTTAGTAGTAATGATTTCATGAAGTTCTTCACTGAGAAAATAGAAAACATCCGAACCACAATTGTAAACGTTCAATCCTCAATCGCGCCTTATAATTCAGCCTCGATTATCACCCCGCAAGAACAATTACAGTGCTTTTCAACTATAGAACAAAAAGAGTTAAATAAATTTATCATTTCCTCTAAAACAACAACATGTTTATTAGATCCCATACCAACTAAACTATTGAAAGAAGTGTTACCTGTAGTGGAAGAGCCTCTCCTCAATATTATTAACTCGTCTTTATCTTTAGGTTATGTTCCAAAAACATTTAAACTGGCAGTTATAAAACCTCTCATTAAGAAACCACAATTAGATCCGAATAATCTAGTAAATTATAGACCCATTTCAAATCTACCTTTTATGTCTAAAATACTAGAAAAAGTTGTGTCCGCTCAACTGGGCTCTTTCTTACAAGAAAATGACACCTATGAAAAGTTTCAGTCTGGGTTCAGGCCACATCATAGCACTGAAACTGCGCTCGTTAAAATCACAAATGATTTACTTTTAGCTTCTGACCAAGGCTGTATCTCAATACTAGTTTTACTTGATCTTAGTGCTGCGTTCGATACTATAGATCATACAATACTCTTAGATCGACTACAAAACTATACTGGTGTTCAAGGACAAGCATTAAGCTGGTTTAGATCGTATTTATCTGACCGCTACCATTTTGTTTATTTAAATGGAGAAAAATCGATCATAACTCCAGTAAACTATGGAGTGCCGCAGGGATCTGTGTTAGGCCCTCTATTATTCTCAATATATATGCTACCACTTGGAAATAATATAAGGAAACATGGAATTAGTTTCCATTGTTATGCTGATGACACTCAAATCTATATTTCATCACGGCCAGATGAAAACGCTAAATTATCCAAATTGACAGAGTGTGTTAAAGATATAAAAGATTGGATGACGCATAATTTTCTTTTATTAAATCCAGACAAGACAGAGGTACTACTTATCGGTTCAAAAAACCGCCCACAAAACCTCTCACAATACAACTTTAACATAGTAGGATGTCCTGTTACTTCATCCTCTACAGTAAAAGACCTGGGTGTTATATTAGACTGCAACCTGTCTTTTGAAAATCATATTTCATATGTTACAAGAACAGCCTTTTTCCACCTTAGAAACATTGCTAAGCTACGTAATATGCTATCAGTTTCTGACGCAGAAAAGTTAGTTCATGCATTCATGACCTCGAGACTAGATTACTGTAATGCGTTATTAGCCGGTTGTCCTGCATCCTCAATAAACAAGCTACAGTTAGTCCAAAATGCCGCCGCTAGAGTTCTAACTAGATCAAGAAAATATGATCATATAACACCGATTTTATCATCCCTACATTGGTTACCTATAAAGTCCCGTATTAATTACAAGTTATTGCTACTGACTTATAAAGCCCTAAACGGCTTAGCTCCAGTCTATTTAACCGATCTTCTATCGCCCTATAATCCATCGCGCTCTTTAAGGTCACTAAATTCGAGGCTTCTGGTCATACCTAGGATATCCAGATCCACCAAAGGAGGGAGAGCATTTTCACATTTAGCACCAAAACTCTGGAATAGTCTTCCGGATACTGTTCGTTGCTCAGACTCGCTCTCCCAGTTTAAAACTAGATTAAAGACGCATCTCTTCAGCCAGGCATTCATATAATACTTTTAATCTTACAGTTAAATCCGACCTCTAGCTTATAAACGCCAGAGGAGAACTGGCCCTCGACTGAGCCTGGGTTCTCCCAAGGTTTTTTTTTCTCCATTAGGTCACCTGATGGAGTTTTTCGGTTCCTTGCCACTGTTGCCTTTGGCTTGCTCAGTTGGGGATATTTGGGGATATTTAATTTAATTAATCAATCAACGATACTATTGATCAGCATTACCGAACGTAGACGTTCCACTAGAAACAAACATTGATGTATTGTTCTAATTTATTACTGTGAAGCTGCTTTGATACAACCTGTGTTGTGAAAAGCGCTATATAAATAAACTTGACTTGACTTGACTTGACACCAGAAACAAACACTGATGTACTATTTTATTTAATACTGTGAAGCTGCTTTGATACAATCTGTATTGTGAAAAGCGCTATATAAATAAAGTTGACTTGACTTGACTTGACACACACAATAACCCGACCCCTAAACCTACCCATCACACACACACACACACAATAACCCGACCTCTAAACCTACCCATCACACACACACAATAACCCGACCCCTAAACCTACCCATCACACACACACACACACACACACACACACACAATAACCCGACCTCTAAACCTACCCATCACACACACACACACACACACACACACACTAACCCGACCCCTAAATCTGCCCATCACACACACACACACACACACACACACACACACACACACACACACACACACACAATAACCCGACTCCTAAACCTACACACACACACACACACACAATAACCCGACCCCTAAATCTGCCCATCACACACACACACACACACACACACAATAACCCGACCCCTAAACCTACCCATCACACACACACACACACACACACACACACACACACACACACACAATAACCCGACCCCTAAATCTGCCCATCACACACATACACACACAATAACCCGACACGTAAATCTGCCCATCACACACACACACACACAATAACCCGACTCCTAAACCTACACACACACACTGACCCGACCCCTAAACCTACACACACACACACACACACACACACACACACACACACTAACCCGACCCCTAAACCTACCCATCACACACACACACACACACACACACTAACCCGACCCCTAAACCTACCCATCACACACACACACACACACACACACACACTAACCCGACCCCTAACCCTGCCCATCACATTTTTAATAAAACACTGTTTAGTGTTTTTAAAGCCATTTGAAATACGAGGACTCGGGAAATCTCCTCATAAATCTTGTTCACGTTGTAATACCAGTGTAATACCAGTGTCATTATACACATTTCTGTCCTCATAAATCACAAACACACACACACACACACACACACACACACACACACACACAGAGCAAGTCACATCAATGTCTGGAACAACTGCTCCATCTAGTGCTGACAGAGAGAATGCAGGAGTGCAGGAAATCAAGATTTACAGCTCTAATTTGTTTATGGAATATTGCAGTGTTTATTCTAAATGATCATCATCATCATTGTGTTAATAATGAATCAGAATCAGTTCCTCTTGCAGCATCTCTTCTCTTCTGATGACGAGGGCGGGGCTTTAACCTGTCACTCACATGAGATCAGCCAATAGCAAACCACAACCATCCAATCAATTCCCCTCAGACTCAATCAAGCCCCGCCCACATTTGCTCTTGTTCCAGAAGCCGTTTGTAACTAGATCTGTAAACTTGAGTCTCACCTCGACGGGTTTCTCACTGCGGATCTTCTCTTCCAGCTCAGTGAACGAGCGAGAGGCAAACGGCGCTCGTCCAAATAAAGCTTCTGCCCTCAGAAAGACACACACACACACACACACACACAGGCGTTAAAAAACTTTATCTGAATAATTCAGATTTCAGATTCAGGCTGCGTTTATTTGACTAAAAATACAGTAAAAACAGTAAAATCTTATTATATTGTAAAACGGCTGCTTTAGATGAGAGTATATTCAGGGATGCACGATATGAACAATATACCGATAACCGATAATTCTTTATATTGGAAAGCCGATAATCGATATATCGGCCAATAAATCTAAAACCAAAACAATTTTTGAGAGCCTGTTTACAAAAACAGAAGTCTCACCATTAAAAGCCACGTCCCACGCACAGAACTATATTGTTCTCATTATAGTTTTATGTAGCCGATATATATGACAGAGTTTGCACTGGATTTTCCTTTTTTGAAGTGATTCCAATCATATTTTAAGCAATTCAGAAATCATCATGTTGAACAGTGCGCATCTGAAGCGTCTCAGCTGGAGGAATTATTTATCAGCTTTAATATATCGTACACATTTTATTATCAGACCGATAACGATAAAATGGCCGACATATTGTCCATCCCTAATATACAGTAAAGAGTAATTTATTCCTGTGATCAAAGCTGAATGTTCAGCATCATTACTCCAGTCTTCAGTGTCACATGACCCTTCAGAAATCACTCTAATATGATGATTTGATGATCAAGAAACATTTATGATGATGATCAAGATATTTTGAAGAATGTTGTGGAGCAAACACTGGCTTTCATGATCTGATCTTTAACTGGGTGACCTCACCGTACAGGATGACCCCGACGGACCACAGATCCACTCGCGCGTCATAGTGCCGGCGACACACCATCTCCGGAGCCATGTAGAGCGGGGAGCCTCGGAGCGCGTGCTGCTCGTCCCACGGGCTCATGTACTGCGCAAAGCCGAAGTCTACACACACACACATCACAGTCAATCATTCAGCAGACGCTTACATCCAAGCGAGGAACAGAAGCAGTGAAACTAACTAAACTAAACTCAGTCAGATGCTGAAATAAAGATCACCTGCGAGCTTCAGAACGTTTCCACTCAGCAGAATGTTCTGAGGTTTGAGGTCCAGATGCGAGATGTTCTTCTCATGGAGAAACTGAAGAGCACATGCTGAAACACACACACACACACACACAACATCACTGGCTCTTGTTCTCTCATCTGAATCAGTCTGTATCAGGCATTTGTTTCATACCGATCTGCTGTAGGCACCGGCGCGCAACTCTTTCCGGAAGAATCCGCCGACTGCGGATAAAACTGGACAGATCTCCTCCTGAGCACCACTCCAGAATCAGATAGATGTTCTCACTGTCCCACTGGCAGACGGAGATGGGAACGAGACTTATGGACCAGTATAACAGCACACACACACACAGAACTGAATGCTGGGAAACTGTACCTGGAAGTCTTTGAGCTGCACTATATGAGGATGCCGGACCGTCTTCAGGATCTCGATCTCAGTCAGGAGGTTTTCCATGGAGGTTTTGTTGAGAGTTTTCTTGCTGACCACCTTCACCGCCACCGCTTCCCTGTTGTCAGTCTGCAAACACACACACACTGTCCATCAAAACACGCAGATCATCTACAACACACACACACAGTCACAATCATGAATAACCACTCGCCTTTCTGAAAGCTTTATAAACTGTGGCGTATGTGCCGCTTCCCAGCTTCTCTGTGAGAATGAAGTCTTTGAGCTTCGGCGGAGCGAAACCCGCGGCCATCCCGAACCCACATCAATCACCAATAACCAATAATCGATGATATTTACAGCACAGCGCTTTCTTCTGCTGCCCTGATCTGAGCCATTAAAGCGTACGATTCAACCTCGGACTGTTAACTTTATATTATTAATAGCCATATATTGTTTAATACATGATTAGAGGATCTTGTACATTTCATGAACATGAAGCGCTGCGGTGTGTTTACTTCCGCACATTGACGTCATCACTGACACCTGCCGGCCACATCTGGTACTGCGACAATTCATTTTTGTCATAATTTCAATTTTTTAATTATCGTAGTCTACTTTTATGTCATAATGATGATATAAAAAGTCAAAATGTTGGCTTGTTATTTCATAATTAGGGCTTAGTATGGTATAATTATGACGTTTTATGTCATTATGATTTACCAAAACATGATTTTTTTTCTTATGTGTCATACATGCTTGATGCTTCTATACATAGAATGAGTGAAATGACAGTAAATAACATTGAAGAGTATTTCTGTCCTCGTGGGTCACGCGGCTGTTATCAATACTCCTCAGCTCATATTAACAGAGTGAAGCTTCTAGAGCGGAAACAACATGAACTCTAGAGTGTAAGAATGGGCGTGTCTGATTATCGGATACAATGTGTTTACATAATAATTCCTCGATTTTTACTCTTCATTCTGTTTTGTTTTTCTCAAAATGTATTACTGCCATTATTAATGTGTAAATTATTGTCTGTTTACTTTATTCAGAATCAGCGCAAATATATAATAGTGATGAATCATAGTATTTCATTTGCATCTCTCTTAAATTAAATCTGTGAAAGGTTTTATCCTTAAAACATGCAAATTAAATTAAGCCTTTCCAGCAAAAAAAAAAAAAAATCTTTATGATTCAGTTTTTGTTTTTCATAAAGCACTTCCAACGCAACTCAAGGCTGACATAGCGCTGTACAATATACAAATCTGATACAATACAAATACAACAATACAAAAGAACACAACACAACAGAATACAGACATTATTCCTAGTTGAAAGCTATTGATGAAAGGTCTTTTAAAGCAAATGCCTTGGTAGAGAGGAGGCATTTTTAACCTAAGTATTTCCTCTTTCAGATTAACAAACCAGTACATTCATTTTCCAAACATAGTTACATTAAAACCCCTGCTATATTACCCACCCATCCAACACTTGTCACTTGCAATTGCCTGAAGATTGCTAGAATAAATATGCAAGAAACAAATCATTAAAAAAAGTGCAACAAAAAAAAAATATTTAAAGTAACAGTAATGTAAAAGAGTTCTTCTATATAAACTCTTATATTGCCTCTCCCCCAAGGTCATCATCCTGTACTCTCAATAAATGTCAGGCATCTGCCCCACTTTCTCCTATAAACCTCTTGTTTCCAGTAATCTGTATGCCATTCCTTCATATGCACAAACTTTGCTCACTTCTGTAACCTGTAACTTTAAAAATGGTTTGATTCGCATGAGTCTGAGTGGAGTATTGTGCAGCCTGGGCCCCGCAGCGCCTCCTGGCGGAGCGATCAGCTCATGTCACTCCCTGAACTCTTATATCCACTCGCGTCGCGTCGCGTCAGCTGTACTGAAGATGGCGGAGGGCGTTGCGGAGCGTGTTGCGGAGCGTCTGTCCGCTCAGGAGGCGCAGGTCGAGGCGTTGCGTCGCGAGATCCTCGGCCTGCAGGAGTTACTGACGGGCGGGTTCGACTTCAGACCCGGGCCGGACCTGGACGAGCTGATCACCGAGAACCAAAAGCTCCGGTACCGGCTAGTGCACCTCCGCAGGAGCCTCGAGGAGGAGCAGGAGAAGAAGGAGAAGAAGAAGGAGAAGGAGGAGAAGGAGAAGGAGAAGGAGAAGGAGAAGAGGACAAAGACACAGAAGAGCCAGAATAAGACTGAAGAACCAGAGGAGAAGATCCACTTAAAGGTGCGAGACTCTAAAACTGAGAGAATAATAGAGTAACACTGATGATCCTGGACCCATAACAGTACAATATACAGATTATCTATCTATCTATCTATCTATCTATCTATCTATCTATCTATCTATCTATCTATCTATCTATCTATCTGTCTATCTGTCTGTCTATCTGTCTATCTGTCTATCTCATCCATCCATCCATCCGTCCGTCTGTCCGTCTATGAACATGTTTTTCATTGTTTGTGTATTTCAGCAGAATGCTGCACCATCACGATCCAGTGCATCAGATGTTGAAGAGAAGCAGAAGGAGAAGAAGGAGAAGAAGGAGAAGCCCGAGACTGAGGTACAGTACAGGAAGAGCATCAGTGTAACACACACACACACACACACACACACTCTGAGCCCTGAGCTCTTCCTCTCCTCGTCCCTGTAGAAGCTGAAGTCTTGGCCTGGTTTCGTCTCTGAGCGTCTGGAACTCTACGAGCGTCTGAAGGAGGAGAGCGATGCTCTTCTGGCCGAGCGAGCGGCCCTCTCTCACTCCATCAGTGTGTTGCTGCCGGACGGAAACACACTCACGGCCACAGCCTGGGTCAGCACCCCGTATCAGCTGGCCTGTGCCCTCAGGTGAGGAGATGCAGCATTCTGGGAGGTCTAACCTGTGTGTGTGTGTGTGTGTGTGTGTGTGTGTGTGTGTGTGTGTGTGTGCGTGTGTGTGTGTGTGTGTGTGCGTGCGTGCAGTCGAGGTCTGGCATATAACTGTGTGTTGGGGTGTGTGTTGTGCAGTCGAGGTCTGGCGGATAACTGTGTGATCGCGCGTGTGAACGGGGAACTGTGGGATCTGGACCGACCGCTGGAGGCCGACTGCAGTCTGGAGCTGCTGCGCTTCGACCATGAGGACGCTCAGGCCGTGAGTTAACTAGTGTGTGTGTGTGTGTGTGAGTGTGAGTGAGTGTGACTGAATGTGTGTGTGAGTGAGTGAGTGAGTGTGACTGAATGTGTGAGTGAGTGAGTGAGTGTGACTGAATGAGTGAGTGAGTGTGAGTGAGTGAGTGAGTGAGTGAGTGTGACAGTGAGTGAGTGTGAGTGAGTGAGTGAGTGTGACTGAATGAGTGAGTGTGACTGAATGAGTGAGTGAGTGAGTGAGTGTGACTGAATGAGTGAGTGAGTGAGTGAGTGTGACTGAATGAGTGAGTGAGTGTGAGTGAGTGAGTGTGACTGAATGAATGAGTGAGTGAGTGAGTGAGTGAGTGAGTGTGTGTGAGTGAGTGAGTGTGAGTGTGTGTGAGTGTGAGTGTGTGTGAGTGAGTGAGTGTGACTGAATGAGTGAGTGAGTGAGTGAGTGAGTGAGTGAGTGTGTCTGAATGAATGAATGAGTGAGTGTGACAGTGAGTGTGAGTGAGTGTGTGAGTGAGTGAGTGAGTGAGTGAGTGAGTGAGTGAGTGAGTGAGTGAGTGAGTGTGACAGTGAGTGAGTGTGAGTGAGTGAGTGTGACTGAATGAGTGAGTGAGTGAGTGAGTGAGTGTGACTGAATGAGTGAGTGAGTGAGTGAGTGAGTGAGTGAGTGTGAGTGAGTGAGTGTGACTGAATGAGAGAGTGAGTGAGTGAGTGAGTGAGTGTGAGTGAGTGTGACTGAATGAGTGAGTGAGTGAGTGTGACAGTGAGTGAGTGAGTGAGTGTGAGTGAGTGAGTGTGAGTGAGTGTGAGTGAGTGTGAGTGAGTGAGTGTGAGTGAGTGTGAGTGAGTGTGAGTGAGTGTGAGTGAGTGAGTGAGTGTGAGTGAGTGTGACAGTGAGTCAGTGAGTGAGTGTGAGTGAGTGAGTGTGACTGAATGAGTGAGTGAGTGTGGATGAGGAACACTTTCTGCTCTTCTGCTCTAAATACTCCAGTATAAGAGAAACCTTTCTGCCCAGATTTGAAATCTTGATTCCATCGTTCTCTGAACTGAGTGACGCTGAGAAAATGTTCTTCTTACTGGGAGAAGATGATAGTACAGCTGCACTCGCGGCTAAATATGTGTTAGCTATTCACAACGCCAGAGCCAGCTAATTCTCTAGAGAGACCCACTGTATTTATTCATTTATTAGGATAGATTGTGTTTATCTATTTATTTATATTTACTATGCTACATATGACATGATCTATACATATATGTTTTATTTGTTTTATTATTTATATATGTTGATGCTTTGGCAACATTGTGTTACACAGTCATGCTAATAAAGCTCATTTTGAATTGAAAAAAATTGAATTGTGAGTGAGTGTGACTGAATGAGTGAGTGAGTGAGTGTGAGTGAGTGTGACAGTGAGTGAGTGTGAGTGAGTGAGTGTGACTGAATGAGTGAGTGAGTGAGTGTGAGTGAGTGAGTGTGACTGAATGAGTGAGTGAGTGTGAGTGAGTGTGTGAGTGAGTGAGTGTGAGTGAGTGAGTGTGACTGAATGAGTGAGTGAGTGAGTGTGGATGAGGAACACTTTCTGCTCTTCTGCTCTAAATACTCCAGTATAAGAGAAACCTTTCTGCCCAGATTTGAAATCTTGATTCCATCGTTCTCTGAACTGAGTGACACTGAGAAAATGTTCTTCTTACTGGGAGAAGATGATAGTACAGCTGCACTCGCGGCTAAATGTGTGTTAGCTATTCACAATGCCAGAGCCAGCTAATTCTCTAGAGAGACCCACTGTATTTATTCATTTATTAGGATAGATTGTGTTTATCTATTTATTTATATTTACTATGCTACATATGACATGATCTATACATATATGTTTTATTTGTTTTATTATTTATATATGTTGATGCTTTGGCAACATTGTGTTACACAGTCATGCTAATAAAGCTCATTTTGAATTGAAAAAAATTGAATTGTGAGTGTGACTGAATGTGTGAGTGAGAGTGACTGAATGAGTGAGTGAGTGAGTGAGTGTGAGTGAGTGAGTGAGTGAGTGAGTGTGAGTGAGTGAGTGAGTGAGTGAGTGAGTGAGTGAGTGAGTGAGTGAGTGAGTGAGTGAGTGAGTGAGTGAGTGAGTGTGAGTGAGTGACTGAATGAGTGAGTGACTGAATGAGTGAGTGAGTGAGTGTGAGTGAGTGAGTGAGTGTGACAGTGAGTGAGTGTGAGTGAGTGTGACAGTGAGTGAGTGTGATTGAGTGTGACTGAATGAGTGAGTGAGTGAGTGAGTGAGTGTGACTAAATGAGTGAGTGAGTGAGTGAGTGAGTGTGAGTGAGTGAGTGTGACTGAATGAGTGAGTGAGTGTGACTGAATGAGTGAGTGAGTGAGTGAGTGAGTGAATGAGTGAGTGAGTGTGAGTGAGTGTGTGAGTGAGTGAGTGTGAGTGAGTGAGTGTGACTGAATGAGTGAGTGAGTGTGAGTGAGTGTGTGACTGAGTGAGTGAGTGAGAGTGAGTGAGTGTGACAGTGAGTGAGTGTGACTGAGTGAGTGAGTGTGACTGAGTGAGTGTGTGACTGAGTGAGTGAGAGTGAGTGAGTGTGACAGTGAGTGAGTGTGACTGAGTGAGTGAGTGTGAGTGAGTGTGACTGAATGAGTGAGTGAGTGAGTGTGACTGAATGAGTGAGTGAGTGAGTGAGTGAGTGAGTGTGACAGTGAGTCAGTGAGTGAGTGTGAGTGAGTGAGTGTGACTGAATGAGTGAGTGAGTGTGAGTGAGTGAGTGAGTGAGTGAGTGTGAGTGAGTGTGAGTGAGTGAGTGTGACTGAATGAGTGAGTGAGTGTGACTGAATGAGTGAGTGAGTGTGACTGAATGAGTGAGTGAGTGACTGAGTGAGTGTGAGTGAGTGTGACTGAATGTGTGAGTGAGTGAGTGAGTGAGTGAGTGAGTGAGTGTGAGAGTGAGTGAGTGAGTGAGTGAGTGAGTGAGTGAGTGAGTGAGTGAGTGAGTGAGTGAGTGTGAATGAGTGAGTGAGTGTGACAGTGAGTGTGAGTGAGTGAGTGTGACTGACTGAATGAGTGAGTGAGTGTGACTGAGTGAGTGTGACTGAGTGAGTGTGTGTGAGTGAGTGTGAGTGAGTGTGACAGTGAGTGAGTGAGTGTGAGTGAGTGTGACAGTGAGTGAGTGAGTGAGTGTGAGTGAGTGTGACAGTGAGTGAGTGAGTGTGACAGTGAGTGTGAGTGAGTGTGACAGTGAGTGAGTGTGAGTGAGTGTGACAGTGAGTGAGTGAGTGAGAGAGAGAGTGAGTGTGAATTGAATTTAAATTTGATTAAATGGAATTGAATTGAATGGGTTTCAAAGGAATTAAACTGAATTGAATTTAAATTTGATTAAATGGAATTGAATTGAATGGGTTTCAAAGGAATTAAACTGAATTGAATTTAAATTTGATTAAATGGAATTGAACTGAACTGAATTGAATTTAAATTTGATTGAATGGAATTGAATGGGTTTCAAAGGAATTGAACTGAACTGAATTGAATTTAAATTTGATTGAATGGAATTGAATTGAATGGTTTTCAAAGAAATTGAACTGAATTGAATTTAAATTTGATTGAATGGAATTGAATTGAATGGGTTTCAAAGGAATTAAACTGAATTGAATTTAAATTTGATTGAATGGAATTGAATTGAATGGGTTTCAATGGAATTGAATTGAATGGAATGTGTTTGAATGTAATTTAATGTAATTAAATTGAACAGAACTGAATTTAATTTAATGAACAGAACAGAATTTAATTGAATGGAATTAAGTTGAACAGAACAGAATTAAACTGAATTGAATGGAACAGAATTTAATTTAATTAAACAGAACTGAATTGAATAAAACTGAATGGATTGGAACCCAAATAGAATGGAATTGAACGTAATTGAATTTAATGTAATTTAATGGAATAAAATTATATGGAACAAAATTTTTAACAAAATAGAATTACACTACATTGAATGGAACAGAACTGAATTATACTCAATTGAATTGAACTGAATCAAACCGAACAGAATTAAATTGAATGTAATTGAATTTAATAGAATACATTTAAATGGAACAAAACAGAAATTTTTAACAGAACAGAATTAAACAGAATTAAATTGATATTAATTGAATTGAAGGGACTTAATTGAATGGAATTGAACTGAACAGAATTGAATGGAACATAATTAAATTGAACTGAATGGAATAGAGTTGAATTGATCTAAATAGAGTTGTATTGAATTGAATTGAATGTAATTCTACACACACACACACACACAGTTGTTTTCTGCCTCAGGTGTACTGGCACTCGAGCGCTCATATCCTGGGCGAGGCCATGGAGTGTTTCTACGGCGGGTGTCTCTGCTACGGGCCGCCCATCGAGAACGGCTTCTACTACGACATGTTCCTGGACGGACACAAGTGAGTGTGTGTTCTGTTCCTGAGCTGATCTTCATCACGCCTGGTCTCGTCATCATCAGCGTGTGTGTGTGTGTGTGTGTGTGTGTGTGTGTGTGTGTGTGTGTGTGTTGACAGAGGAGTGTCGTGCTCAGAGTTTGCTGATCTGGAGCTCCTCTGCCGAGGCATCATCAAGGACAAGCAGCCGTTCGAGAGACTGGAGGTCCGGAAGGAGACGCTGCTCCAGATGTTCAAGGTCAGGAACTCCAGATGTTCAAGGTCAGGAACTCCACCTCCAGACCTTTACTGTAAAGTTCATACTTTACCATGGAGTTTTGGTTCCTGTCACTGTCATCAGGATCATCCATAGACGGGATTGGGCGAGTGCCCTGGGGCTCCAGCCAATAGGGGGCACTTTGGCTTTTGTCTTGCTTAGTTGGGGACATTTATTTTAATATTCAACAATATTATTGATCTCCAGCATTGACAGCATTATATGAGAACTGAACTGAGCTGGACAATGACATCACGGCTTTCTCCAGAGCGGAGATGACTCGACTCGACCACATCAGATCCTGTGATTTCAGCGATTAGTGAACATGAACCAGCAATGAACAATACTTCTATTGCAAATCTCAGTTAATGTTAATCTCAGGATTTACTAATACGTTATTAAAATCAAAAGTTGAATCTTTTAACATTAGTTAACGCAACCGTGAACTGAGATGAACAAACAATGACTGGATTTTTATCACCTAACATTAACAGAGATTAATAAATGTTGTAAAGTTGATTGCTCACTGTTTGCTAACAAATGTTAAGAAAGTGTTTCGTCTTGTTCTAGTACAACAAGTTCAAGTGTCGCATCCTGAACGAGAAGGTTTCCACGGCGACCACGACGGTCTACAGGTAACAGGAAGTGATGTGTGTCCGTTTGGATGCTGTAAAGCTTGTGTGTGTGTGTGTGTGTCATGAACTCTTCCTGTCTCAGGTGTGGCCCTTTGATCGACCTGTGTCGCGGCCCGCATGTACGGCACACCGGAAGGATCAAAGCACTCAAGATCTATAAGGTAACTCAGTTTAACATCTCAAACTATTACAGACATCTGCAGTTCTACAACTGTGTGACACTCAGTCCAGTGGAATGAGAAATGGTCTTTAATTTAATTGAATTTAACTGAACTGAATTTAATTTAATTTAATGGTTTTGAATGTAATTTATCTGAACTGAATTGAATGGAACAGAACTGAATGGTATTTAATTGAATGGGTTTGATGTAATTGAATATAATTTAATGGAATTCAATTAAATGGAATGGAATTGAATGAAACAGAATTAAACTGAATTGAACGGAACATTATTATGTTTAATTGAATTGAATGGAATGGAACTGAATTGTTCTGAATTACATTTTTACTGAAATGAATCGCATAGAACAAAATTTAATTGAATTAAATGGAACAGAATTAAATTGAACAGAACATAATTATATTGAATTGAATTGAACATATAAAGGAATAGACATGGAAAAGATCTGAAGTGAAGTGTGTGTGTTGTGCAGAACTCCTCCACGTACTGGGAAGGGCGCTCCGACATGGAGACTCTTCAGCGGATCTACGGAATCTCTTTTCCTGACAGCAAAATGCTGAAGGAATGGGAGCGTTTCCAGGAGGAAGCCAGAAACCGAGACCACCGCAAGATCGGGAAGGTGTGTGTGTGTGAGATTTACTGATCCGAGTCAGCTTTCCATCGGACAGATCCATACAATATTCATTTGAAGATTGCAAGTTAACATTTCTATAATTGAATCCTTTGATACAGAGATTTGGCTGTTCACATTTATTGATCGTGAAAGTGTTTTGCCTCATGATATTTAGCGGGTTATCCTGTATATTTCTATACTGTCGTCGAGGCGTTTGTCAGATCAGTGTCTTCACTTCCTGTGGAGCGATGATGTCACTTCCTCCTGGTGTGACTGAGCGAGGTGGTTAAGGTGTGTGTCTCTGGTGTGATTGACAGGATCAGGAGCTTTTCTTCTTCCACGATCTGAGTCCTGGAAGCTGCTTCTTCCTGCCTCGAGGAGCGTTCATCTACAACACACTGACCGAGTTCATCAGGGTGCGTGTGTGTGTGTGTGTGTGTGTGTGTGTGTGTGTGTGTGCGTGTGTGTGATGGGTAGGTTTAGGGGTCGGGTTAGTATAAGGCGAGAGAATAGTTGTACAGTATAAAAACCATTACGTCTATGGACAGTCCACATTTAGATAGCCAAGTAAACGTGTGTGTGTGTGTGTGTGTGTGAAGTGTGAGTGATGGGTAGGTTTAGGGGTCGGGTTAGTGTGTGTGTGTGTGTGTGTGTGTGTGTGTGTGTGTGTGTGTGTGTGTGTGTGTGTGTGTGTGTGTGTGTGTGTGTGTGTGTGTGTGTGTGTGTGAAGTGTGAGTGATGGGTAGGTTTAGGGGTCGGGTTAGTGTGTGTGTGTGTGTGTGTGTGTGTGTGTGTGTGTGTGTGTGTGTGTGTGTGTGTGTGTGTGAAGTGTGAGTGATGGGTAGGTTTAGGGGTCGGGTTAGTGTGTGTGTGTGTGTGTGTGTGTGTGTGTGTCTGTGTGTGTGTGTGTGTGTGTGTGTGTGAACTTGTTTTCCATTTCAGTTGTACTGGCAATAAACTGCAGTTCTACAAGGACTTTATATGGTCTTAAACTGAACAGAATTGAATTGAATGTAATTGATTTGAACGCGTGTGTGTGCAGGAGGAGTACTGTCGGCGTGGCTTCCAGGAGGTTGCGTCCCCGAACATCTACAACTCTAAGCTGTGGGAGACGTCGGGTCACTGGCAGCTTTACAGCGACAACATGTTCTCGTTTGCGGTGGAGAGCGACGTCTTCGCCCTGAAGCCCATGAACTGTCCCGGACACTGGTGACGAACCCACATCCCATATCTAACATCTCCACACTCTGAAGTGTGGCCGGCAAAAATGACAGAATTTATTTATTTATTTATTTTTTCAATGAAGTTAATGTACTATATTTTAGCTCAATATAATATTTTGTATTTTTAGGGGATTTTATGGTACTAAATTATATTTACACTGTATTTATAATTAATTTATGTACTTTTTGAGCATAGACAATTAAATTCAATTTCCAACTTCAACACAACTCAACACAACTCAACTAGAGTTGTTCCGATTCCGATACCAGTATCGGAAATGCCGCCGATACCAATCAAAATGCTGGGATCGGTATCGGCGAGTACTTGTACCCATGTACCGATCCGATACCATTTTCTTAAACAATAACATTACCTAGTTAAGCACGCTAGCTTTGCTTAACGCGGCAAATCGGAGATCAATTCTTCTTCGCTGCTCTAAACAGTGGTTGCGTGTGGCAACGCAGGAAGTTGTGCTGTTGCCACAAGCAACCACTGTTTAGAGCAGCGAAGAAGAAATGAAAACGCGCACTGGCAGTATGTCCGCTGTTTGGCAGTATTTCAGACTGGACCAACCAGCCATTAAAACGGCGACATGTCTCATATGCCATACTGTAATAATTGCGAGGGGTGGCACAAGAAGAAGCAACTTCAACACAAGTAACTTAATAAAGCATTTGAAGACGCGTCACCCCGCAGAACACGACGGTTACATAAACGCAAGGGCAGAGAAGGATGAGCCGCGCCAGAATCAACAATCTCTGGAAGCTTCATTCAAACCAAGAGAAAAGTTTTCAAAAGACAGCCAACGAGCGATACATCCAACACAATTATCGAGTTTATTATTCTGGATGACCAGCCGCTGTTCAGTCATCGAAAACAATGGATTTCGCCGCTTGATTTAACATATGGAGCCCCGGTACAGTTTGACTGGACGCAAATACATATCTGAAACAGCGTTCCCTATTCCAGACAGTGCGTAAACACATTTCATGCAAACTAAAAGATGTGAAATCAAACAGCTTTACTACTGACATCTTTAGTTGAGGTTTATTTGTACTCAAGTCTCTTATTTCACTACATTGTGGCTGCACTTATTTAAAGGACTAACGTTAGATTGAGTACAAGTTAATGTTGTACTTTTTTTTTCTTTTCTTTTTTTTAACCTATGTATTTGAAAAATGAAATGCCGTTCATTTAACACAATTGTTTCTGGACTTAAAGTTATAAAGAGATTATTTTTCTTATATTATTCATAGAGTTATACAACTAAATAAAACTAAAATACCTTTTTCAGTTTATAGGATTAGATGTGTGGCTGCATTTGAAGTTCTTTTTCAAATAAATAATATATTGCTGTGAAATGTATGTCAGATAATAAAAATACTCTAGTTCACTGTATGTATTTGTTCATGTTTTATTAAGGGATTAGTCTGAAGCACACCATAAAATAATTATATCAATTCATACAGGGCTAGTAATTGCAGCTGTATAGATACACACCCAGGTATCGGATCAGTACTCGGTATCGGCCGATACCCTGAGTCCAGGTATCGGAATCGGTATCGGGGAGGGAAAAAGGGTATCGGAACATCTCTAAACTCAACACAACTCAACACAACACAACACAACACAACTCAACTCAACACAACTCAACCCAAAACTAACCCAACCCAGTTTAGCCCAACCTAGCTAAACCCAACTGAACCCAACTCAACCCAACTCAACCTAACTCAACCTAACCAAAACTCAACCCAACTCAACCAAACTCAACCAAACTCAACCTAACTCAACCTAACCAAAACTCAACCCAACTCAACCCAACTCAACCTAACTCAACCTAACCCAACTCAACCTAACTCAACCTAGGTCAGCCCAACCCAACTAAACACATCCCAACTCAACCCAACTAAACACAACTAAACAACTCAACTCAACACAACACAGCTCTTAGGTTCAGAACCTAACTCAACCCAGTTCAGCCCAACTCAGCCCAGCTAAACCCAGAGTAATCATGATTATCTCCCTCCAGTCTGATGTTCGGTCACCGGCCGCGCTCCTGGCGAGAGCTTCCTCTCAGACTGGCCGACTTCGGCGTGTTGCACCGGAACGAGCTCTCGGGAACGCTGACGGGACTCACCAGGGTCCGGCGCTTCCAGCAGGACGACGCTCATATCTTCTGCTCTATTGATCAGGTGTGCTGAGGCTTTAGCCAGCGTGGAGTGAGACTGTGATCTTCAGAAGCTCCTGATTTAGGAAACACATAGAGGATTAGTTACTTTTTTACATTTCAACCACAAAACCATTACATTTTTTTGTGTATTCGTGATTCAAGTGCGACAAAAGTCCTGGGTTCTTGGACCCCTCTGATGAACACTAAATGTTTTAACATTTAAAAAAAAAAATGGATAAGAAAGCTTGCTTTCCTCCACCGTCAATCCCACGATTCCCTGTAATGCCTTCCACTGCTCATTCTTTACGAGCTTGCTTGTTCATGTTGTTTCAGATCGAGTCTGAGATGAAGGGTTGTCTGGATTTCCTGCGCTGCATCTACGACGTCTTCGGCTTCTCCTTCCAGCTGCATCTCTCCACGCGTCCCGAGAAGTTTCTGGGCGATGTTGCCGTGTGGGATCAGGCGGAGAAGGTCCCAGAGTGCCATTTAACGGCTGTCTCTGAGATGTGGGGTGTTGTTGTTCAATATTAACTGAGGTTTTATTTTAACAGCAACTGGAGAACAGCCTGAATGAGTTCGGGGAGCCGTGGAAGCTGAATCCTGGCGATGGGGCTTTTTACGGACCAAAGGTCAGAACTCTTTATGACTGATGTTGCGTTCATAAATCACATCGACCTATGGAAGCTCGTTTCTATCACGGGAAACTAATTTAAAAAGGTAATTGTGACTTTTTATCTAGCAATTCTCATTTTTTTCTCAAAAAAAAAATTAAGCTCATAATTCGGACATTTTCTGACAAGTTTATCTCACACAACTATGACTTTTCGCAAGTTATAAGGTCAGAATTGCGAAATGTAAACTTGCAATTGCGAGAAAGTCAGAATTGCAATAAATAAACTTGATTGTGAGAAAATTTTCAGAATTGCGAGAAACCCATATATAAACTCGCGATTATGATTAAAAAAAGTCAGAATTGGAAGAAATAAATTTTCCGATTCTGGAAAAAAATTGAAATTGCAAGATATAAATTACGATTGCGAGAAAATTCAGAATTCCGAGATATAAACTTGCAATTGCAAGAAAAGTAAGAATTACAATAAACTACGATTATGATTACGAGAAAAACATTCTGAATTGCGAGATAAAAACTTGCGATTTAAAAAAAAAAGTCAAAATTGGAAGAAATAAACTACGATTCCAAAAAAAAATCTGAATTACGAGATATAAATTACAATTGCGAATTTATATCTCACAAATCTGACTTTATTTCTCAGAATTTCTCTTCGCAACTCAGACTTTTTGGATTTTTTCCGCAATCGTAGTTTATTTCTCAAGCAATAATCTTTTTTTATTTTTACGTTTTCCATGGCGGAAACAAGCTTCCATATCAAGACGTTTCCCAGCAGGAATATTAATTTCTCTGAACTCTTCTGCTCCAGATTGACATCCAGATTAAAGACGCCATCGGCCGTTATCATCAGTGCGCCACAATTCAGCTGGACTTCCAATTACCCGTGCGCTTCAATCTCACATATGTGGGGTGAGAACAGCTCAGCACTCGCTCTAAACTCTCTTTTAGACGTCTCTGTGTTTTAAAAGTGCATTGTGTGATATTTAGGAGGATCTGTTGACAGAAATGCAATATCATAAACATAACAATGTTTTCAGTGATGTATAAAGACCTTACATAATGAACCGTTATGTGTTTATTAGCTTAGAATGAGGCATTTCTCTCTACACACACCGCGGGTCCGCTTATATCGACATGTTTCTACGGTGGCCCTGAGCGGACAAACGCGTTTCGTCACTATATTGTTCTTCGTGTAAAGAAGCGAGCTAAAGTCAGCGAATAAAACACTGACACAATGATGAACAAGTAACAATATTATTCACAATAACATCGTTTTACTGAATAAGTAAACCTAATTTCTTAATTTATCTTTGTAAAGAAACCTCATTGTTTAACTGGCGACTCTCTGCTGTCTCAGACGACGACATCACTTCCCGTCAGTCACCGTAACTTCTGTTGGGTGCAATTCACAACCTCACCACTAGATGCCGCTAAAAATCACACACTGCACCTTTAACTGTGTGAACCTTTTTAGGAAAGACGGGGATGACAAGGCCAGACCGGTGATCATTCACCGCGCCATTCTGGGCTCAGTGGAGCGGATGATCGCCATCCTCACCGAGAACTACGCCGGGAAATGGTGAGTTACTGTTTCGAATCATTTTAATCTACATTCAGCGGCTTTACAGCTGTCTTCGCAAAGCTGCATCACGTTTGGGTTGTTGTCAGAAGCGTGATTGTACTATGAATGACTGTAGTCTCATGAATCATGTCTTCAGATGATTTGAGGTCTTTCAAGGGTTGTTCTTGTAGCGTCTGTGTTTCCTCAGGCCGCTGTGGTTGTCTCCACGTCAGGTGATGCTGGTGCCGGTTAACCCGTCTCTCGAAGAATACGCCAAACAGGTACAACCACAGCTCCATCATCGCTTGCTGGACAACAGAGAATGTTTTTTGATGCTCAGTCTTTATATTTTTAGACTATAATAATAACCATTTTCCTGCTCTTATTATGAACGACGCATAAGTGCGATTGCGAGAGAAAGTCTAAATCGCAAAATATAAACTACGATTAAAAGATAAAAGTCAGAATTGCGAGAAAAAAGTAAAAATTGCGAGATATAAACTACGATTGAAAGAAATAAACTACGATTGCGAGAATAAAGTCAGAATTGCGAGAAAAAAGTCAGAATCGCAAAGAATATACTACGATTACAAGAAAAAAGTGAGAATTGCGAGAAAAAAGTCAGAATTGCAAGATATAAACTATGATTGAAAGAAATAAACTACGATTGCGAGAATAAAGTCAGAATTGCGAGAAAAAAGTCAGAATTGCAAGATATAAACTACAATAGAAAGAAATAAACTACGATTGCGAGAATAAAGTCAGAATTGTGAGGAAAAAGTCAGAATTACAAGGAATAAAATATGATTACGAGAAGAAAGTCAGAATTGCAAGAAATAACCCACAATTACGATAAAAAAAGTCAGAATTGAGAGAATTTAGAAACTAAAGTTGATCTTCCTCCCGCTCCAGAAGTCCAAATTGCAAGAAATAAACTACGATTGCGAGAAAAAAGTCTGAATTGCAAGAAATAAACTACGATTCCGAGAAAAATGTCAGAATTGCGAGAAAAAAGTCAGAATTGCAAGAAATAAACTACGATTCCGAGAAAAAAGTCAGAATTGCAAGAAATAAACTACGATTCCGAGAAAAAAGTCAGAATTGCGAGAAAAAAGTCAGAATTGCGAGAAAAAAGTCAGAATTGCGAGAAAAAAGTCAGAATTGAGAGAAAAAAGTCAGAATTGAGAGAAAAAAGTCAGCATTGAGAGAAATAACCTACAATTACTAAAAAGTCAGAATTGCGAGAAATAGCCTACAATTACGATAAAAAAGTCAGAATTGAGAGAATGTAGAAACTAAAGTTGATCTTCTCCCGCTCCAGGTCTGTAAACGGTTTGTTGAAGCCGGTTTTATGGCCGATGCTGATTTGGATTCCAGCTGCCTTCTGAACAAGAAAATTCGCAACGCACAGCTTGCGCAGTACAACTTCATCCTGGGTAAGATGTGAGGACTGACGAGTGAGTTTCCCGACTCTGATGCGCAGTGTCGGGTGTAACTCATTACAAGTAACTTGAGTTACATAATCAGATTACTTTTTCAAGTAACTAGTAAAGTAATTTAAAACAAAATATCTAAGTATACGCAGTATAAAAACTAAGTAACGCAATTAGTTACTTTTTTGGGGAGTAAAGCAATTTTGTAATGCATTAGTTTTAAAAGTAACTGTCCCCAACACTGATCCGTGCGCTGATACGCCAGCTGTGTGTGTTTGTGTGTGTTTGTCTGGCAGTGGTGGGCGAGAAGGAGCGTGTCACGAACAGTGTGAACGTGCGCACCAGAGACAACAAGGTGCACGGAGAAGTGTGTGTGGAGGAGGTGATGGCCAGACTGACTCGGATCCGACGCTCCCGGTGCCGCAGCGCGGAGGAAGACTTCTGAGTCCCACAGGGTTCGTACAAGTGCTTAAAGTGCTTGAATTTGACTTTTTTAAATGTAAGTCCTGGAAAACCCTTGAAAACAGCCATAATCATGAAGAGGGACTTGAAAAGTGCTTGAAATTAGTGTTTAATTTTTTCACAAAAAAACCCCACAAACTTTTCACATAAAATGAACGCTGCAGACCGTCTGATATATAGAGCTATTTCGGATGATGTTAAGTTTATGATAAGTATATAATACAACTTTCATTCTTCAGGTCAATCATGTATTCATGGAAAAAAATCTGTTTGAATAAGGAAGACAATATCTTTGTCATAGTATCCTCTCAATGGTTAAGGGGATTTCCCATGTCTGACAGCACTGGTCAATGGATTCATCTCTGTGAAGTGAAGCAGATACCATATATGTGTAATTTAAGTAAAAAACAAACAAAAAAATAATAAAGATTTAGTTGGAGATGTGCTAATTGTAATTCTTTGAAATCCAAAAAAGTAGTGCTTAAAGTCCTGGAATTTAATTTTACAGAATCTGAACGAGCCCTGGTCTGAGATGAAGCTCGCCGATGGGAATATGAAGAAGGAAAACTGCACTGTTTACTCTGAGCGAAGGCATTCGGAAGATGTTCTGTGAAACAACGGCTTTGTTCGCTGGCCGTGTGAAATGTTGTGATGGTTTGGTGTTAAAGTGTCTGGATGTTTGTGTTCAAGTGCTGAGGGTTTGCAATAAAGACTCTCAAAGATTCAGCATCATGTTTCTGGTTTGTTATTCTGGATGTTTACACACGTACATCTTCTGAGAAACATCATATAATATACATAATCAAAACGTTCGATGCCATGTTGAGGCATTCAGAATCTTTAATTAGTGAATTAAATAATTAATTAAATATTCCCTTTGTCATTTTACTCATTATAAATCACGCAATGCTAGGGTTATTATAGTTAACTTAAATATTTTTGTTACTCTCCCTCAATTTGTTCCAGACCTATAAAACTTTCGCGCGTTCACAAGAGCAGGTTGGAGATTAAAGTGATAAACAAGCCACTCGCGTCGCTTTATAAAACTGAGGTTAAACCACTGGAGTCGAATGGATTAACTTACTTTTATGAAAGTGGTAGTTGCGTAGCTGTCAATGGATGGACGTAAAGCTCTTAGATTTCATTAAGAATACCTTAATTTGTGCTCCGAAGATGAACAGAAGTATTACGGGTTTTGAACGACATGAGGGTGAGTGATTAATGACAGAATTGGTGTACTATCCCTTCTAATTAAAAAAATTAAGAAATATATCTTCCTGGGAAACGTTTAGATACAATTTTATAAAGAGAGATAAATAATACCTTAAATTCTCCCTAAAAAGATTGAATAAATGAAGCGATCTTTTTTTTTTCGTTATCGGACTTTTATTTTGAACTAGCAGCCGTTGGGAGTCTTGGGACTCTTGCGGAAGCGGAAGTGGAGTCCATCCGTCGGGCAGCAGAACAGAGCCAGTGTTCGGGATGACAGCGAACGGACTGAAATGGGTTTTTGAACGCGGACGGAACATCATGAGCTCGTATATGATCCTGGTTCTGCTGCTGCTGGACATTTACTCCAAATGTGTGATCGGTAAGAGCGCTAACAGTGCCTCGGTAACTCTATTAGCTGCTAGTGCGGTGTTGTTCTGAAGAACCGTGTTTTTGGAACAGTAACTTACATGAGTTATGTCATGTGGACCGTGTAAACACTAGGGTTTATCCATATGGTATTCACACTTACAGGGTATTATGTTGTTGTATTTTAAAGAGACGCTTTAATCATGTCATCAGCGAAGGACAATAAAATAATAAAAGTCAGTTTTCCCCCATTCAGTAGCACTGCACAATAACATAGCTAATTTAATTAAATTATAAAAACTAAAACAATACAAATAAAAAAAGTAATAATAATATGTACAAAACAACATGAGTATTAATAATAATAATATGTATTATTATCATTATATTTTACAGAACAACCATAAAGTTACACACACACACACACACACACACACACACACACAGAGACAGATGATGTGGTCTCTCTCTCCTCAGGGTATCTGAGTTCTGCTCATGTCGGTCAGGATCCTCCGTTCACGGCTCAGCAGAACCCAGTGATGAGCAGCCCAGCGGCCCTGACCTCGTCCTCAGGTGAGACTCACACACACACTCCCTCAGGTGAGACTCACACACACACACACACACACACACACACACACACACACACACACACACTCACGTCCTCAGGTGAGACTCACACACACTTCCTCACACACTTCTTCACACTCACGTGAGACTCTCAGACACATGAGCAGCAGTGTGAGACTGAAACATCTAGTGTGTGTGTGTGTGTGTGTGTGTGTGTGTGTGTGTGTGCGCGCAGCGTCTCCAGTGCTGACGGAGAACTACACGTCCAGGTGTCCCAGTGGAGGCCTGTGCAGCAAACTGCCGTCCGACTGCATCACCTGCTCGTTTCATCACAACTGCACCTACGGCCGACCGGCGAACTTCTCCTGCAGGAGCCGAGCCGGCGTTCACTGCGTGGTGAGAAACACATCCATCAGGAACACTCACATCAGGAACATTCACATCAGGAACATTCACATCCGTCAGGAACATTCACATCAGGAACATTCACATCCGTCAGGAACACTCACATCAGGAACATTCACATCCGTCAGGAACATTCACATCCATCAGGAACATTCGCATCTGTCAGGAACATTCACATCAGGAACATTCACATCCATCAGGAACATTCACATCCGTTAGGAACATTCACATCCATCAGGAACATTCACATCCATCAGGAACACTCACATCCATCAGGAACATTCACATCAGGAACATTCACATCCGTTAGGAACATTCACATCCATCAGGAACATTCACATCCATCAGGAACATTCACATCCATCAGGAACACTCACATCAGGAACATTCACATCCGTTAGGAACATTCACATCCATCAGGAACACTCACATCAGGAACACTCACATCCGTTAGGAACATTCACATCCATCAGGAACATTCGCATCTGTCAGGAACATTCACATCCATCAGGAACATTCGCATCCGTCAGGAACATTCACATCCATCAGGAACATTCACATCCGTCAGGAACATTCACATCCATCAGGAACACTCACGTCAGGAACATTCACATCCATCAGGAACACTCACATCAGGAACATTCGCATCCGTCAGGAACATTCACATCCATCAGGAACATTCGCATCCATCAGGAACACTCACATCAGGAACATTCGCATCCGTCAGGAACATTCACATCCATCAGGAACATTCGCATCCATCAGGAACATTCACATCCATCAGGAACATTCGCATCCATCAGGAACACTCACATCAGGAACATTCGCATCCGTCAGGAACATTCACATCCATCAGGAACATTCGCATCCATCAGGAACATTCACATCCATCAGGAACATTCACATCCGTCAGGAACATTCACATCCGTCAGGAACATTCACATCCGTCAGGAACATTCACATCCATCAGGAACACTCACATCAGGAACATTCACATCCGTTAGGAACATTCACATCCGTCAGGAACATTCACATCCATCAGGAACATTCGCATCCGTCAGGAACATTCACATCCATCAGGAACATTCACATCCGTCAGGAACATTCACATCCATCAGGAACACTCACGTCAGGAACATTCACATCCATCAGGAACATTCACATCCATCAGGAACATTCACATCCATCAGGAACATTCACATCCATCAGGAACATTCACATCCATCAGGAACATTCACATCCATCAGGAACATTCACATCCATCAGGAACACTCACATCAGGAACATTCACATCCGTCAGGAACACTCACATCAGGAACATTCACATACGTCAGGAACATTCGCATCCGTCAGGAACATTCACATCCGTCAGGAACATTCGCATCCGTCAGGAACATTCACATCCGTCAGGAACACTCACATCAGGAACATTCACATCCGTCAGGAATATTCACATCCATAGGAACATTCACATCCATCAGGAACACTCACATCCGTCAGGAACACTCACATCCATCAGGAACATTCACATCCATAGGAACATTCACATCCATAGGAACATTCACATCCATAGGAACATTAACATCCGTCAGGAACATTCGCATCCATAGGAACATTCGCATCCGTCAGGAACATTCGCATCCGTCAGGAACATTCGCATCCGTCGGGAACATTCACATCCGTCAGGAACATTCGCATCCGTCAGGAACATTCGCATCCGTCAGGAACATTCGCATCCGTCAGGAACATTCGCATCCGTCAGGAACATTCAAATCCGTCAGGAACACTCACATCAGGAACATTCGCATCCGTTGGGAACATTCACATCCGTCAGGAACATTCACATCCATAGGAACACTCACATCCATCAGGAACACTCACATCAGGAACATTCACATCCATAGGAACATTCACATCCATAGGAACATTCACATCCATCAGGAACATTCGCATCCATAGGAACATTCGTATCCGTCAGGAACATTCGCATCCATAGGAACATTCGCATCCGTCGGGAACATTCGCATCCGTCGGGAACATTCACATCCGTCGGGAACATTCACATCCATAGGAACATTCACATCCATAGGAACACTCACATCTAGGGCTGGGCGATATGGCTGAAAACTGTATCACGATATAAGTGTTTCATATCGGTCGATATCGAT
Organism: Scardinius erythrophthalmus; assembly: GCF_964197995.2. Taxonomy (NCBI): domain Eukaryota; kingdom Metazoa; phylum Chordata; class Actinopteri; order Cypriniformes; family Leuciscidae; genus Scardinius; species Scardinius erythrophthalmus. Next base: position 959,135 of record NC_138228.1, read on the forward strand.
AATTATTGAATTTTTTTATAACATATTTAAAATAAGGACCAGTCCAGGAGACAAATATATTACATTTAAAGATTTTTTTATTTTAAACTTAACCTACCTTTGATTATAATCCCATCAGTTATAAAGGCAGAAATGTCAACACGACCATGGAAAACTCAAAAGTCTAAAATCACAATGAACACTTAACAATTATCTCTTAACATTAAGGTGCAAAATTAAAGAATACGTAAGAAATGATTTATAAAGGGGTGGGCGATATGGCAAAAATATAATATTACGATTTCTTTCTATAAATTCTATAAATCTATTTCTTTCTATTTTCTATAAATTATACATTGATACTTATTAAAGCTATTAATAAAGTTATTAGTCAAGAGCAGTGAGTGATTTTCTCTTTACATTTTGTTGTTTTATTAACATTAAAGGGATAGTTCTCCTAAAAATTCTAATTTTCATAATTTACTCTCTCACGTTGTTTTAAACTCGAATAAGTTTCTTTCTTCTGTTGAAAATAAAAGTTATTTGGAAGAATGACCAACAGTTGATGTACCCCAGTGACTTCCATAGTATATTTTTATGGAAGTCAATGGGGACCAGCTACTGTTTGGATACCCACATTCTTCAAAATATTAATATTAGAAAATATTAGATAATTTTTATTTTTGGGTGAACTATCCCTTTAAGGACAAGCGGCAGCGTGTTTACTATTACTGTCTCTTTAAGAGCTGCGCGCGACGCGTCTATTATACACGCATTTGACAAGCAGATTTTCTCTCAATTTTCTCAAGTTTGCTTTTACTTTAGACATATCCGACTAGTTTATGTAAACCTTGTGTGTATATAACAGTATTAGCAAAATAAGACTCGAAAGATAACTTAGTATTCAGGCGCTGGTAGACAGGCTTTTAGTGCATGTGAGCTTCACATGTATGCGCTGAGAAACGCACACGCTAGAACGCATCAGCACGCGAATAACAGAGAAACTGACGACGGTCTTGCATAATCTGCAGACGACATTGGTCTGACTACGGTCAGACTTTAAGTCAGGCGAGCTGACTTTTTCTGTTTTATCTAGTTACTAGAGAGTGAGTGCCTTTGTTCATGCAATCAAACTTGCTTTGCTGGTTGGTTCCAACGAAAAAAAAAAAAAAAAATTATCGAACGTTTTATCGAACGCATTTTTTATTGATATTGATTAGGTGTCTATCGCGATACATATCGTTATCGTTTTATCGCCCAGCCCTACTCACATCCATCAGGAACATTCGCATCCGTCAGGAACATTCACATCCATCAGGAACATTCACATCCGTCAGGAACATTCACATCCATCAGGAACATTCACATCCATCAGGAACATTCACATCCATCAGGAACATTCACATCCATCAGGAACATTCACATCCATCAGGAACATTCACATCCATCAGGAACATTCACATCCATCAGGAACACTCACATCAGGAACATTCACATCCGTCAGGAACACTCACATCAGGAACATTCACATACGTCAGGAACATTCGCATCCGTCAGGAACATTCACATCCGTCAGGAACATTCGCATCCGTCAGGAACATTCACATCCGTCAGGAACACTCACATCAGGAACATTCACATCCGTCAGGAATATTCACATCCATAGGAACATTCACATCCATCAGGAACACTCACATCCGTCAGGAACACTCACATCCATCAGGAACATTCACATCCATAGGAACATTCACATCCATAGGAACATTAACATCCGTCAGGAACATTCGCATCCATAGGAACATTCGCATCCGTCAGGAACATTCGCATCCGTCAGGAACATTCGCATCCGTCGGGAACATTCACATCCGTCAGGAACATTCGCATCCGTCAGGAACATTCACATCCGTCAGGAACATTCGCATCCGTCAGGAACATTCGCATCCGTCAGGAACATTCAAATCCGTCAGGAACACTCACATCAGGAACATTCGCATCCGTTGGGAACATTCACATCCGTCAGGAACATTCACATCCATAGGAACACTCACATCCATCAGGAACACTCACATCAGGAACATTCACATCCATAGGAACATTCACATCCATAGGAACATTCACATCCATCAGGAACATTCGCATCCATAGGAACATTCGTATCCGTCAGGAACATTCGCATCCATAGGAACATTCGCATCCGTCAGGAACATTCGCATCCGTCGGGAACATTCACATCCGTCGGGAACATTCACATCCGTCGGGAACATTCACATCCATAGGAACATTCACATCCATAGGAACACTCACATCCATCAGGAACACTCACATCCGTCAGGAACACTCGCATCCATAGGAACACTCACATCCATAGGAACACTCACATCCATCAGGAACATTCGCATCCGTCAGGAACATTCGCATCCGTCAGGAACATTCGCATCCATAGGAACATTCGCATCCGTCAGGAACATTCGCATCCGTCAGGAACATTCGCATCCATAGGAACATTCGCATCCGTCAGGAACATTCGCATCCGTCAGGAACATTCACATCCATAGGAACATTCACATCCATAGGAACATTCACATTCGTCAGGAACATTCGCATCCATCGGAAACATTCGCATCCGTCGGGAACATTCACATCCGTCCGGAACATTCACATCCATGGGAACATTCACATCCATAGGAACACTCACATCCATCAGGAACACTCACATCCGTCAGGAACATTCACATCCATAGGAACACTCACATCCGTCAGGAACATTCACATCCATAGGAACACTCACATCCATCAGGAACATTCGCATCCGTCAGGAACATTCGCATCCGTCAGGAACATTCACATCCATAGGAACATTCACATCCATAGGAACATTCACATTCGTCAGGAACATTCGCATCCGTCGGGAACATTCGCATCAGTCGGGAACATTCACATCCGTCGGGAACATTCACATCCGTCAGGAACATTCACATCCGTCAGGAACATTCACATCCATAGGAACATTCACATCTGTCAGGAACATTCACATCCATCAGGAACATTCACATCCATCAGGAACATTCACATCCATCAGGAACATTCACATCCATCAGGAACATTCACATCCATCAGGAACATTCACATCCATCAGGAACACTCACATCAGGAACATTCACATCCGTCAGGAACACTCACATCAGGAACATTCACATACGTCAGGAACATTCGCATCCGTCAGGAACATTCACATCCGTCAGGAACATTCGCATCCGTCAGGAACATTCACATCCGTCAGGAACACTCACATCAGGAACATTCACATCCGTCAGGAATATTCACATCCATAGGAACATTCACATCCATCAGGAACACTCACATCCGTCAGGAACACTCACATCCGTCAGGAACACTCACATCCATCAGGAACATTCACATCCATAGGAACATTCACATCCATAGGAACATTAACATCCGTCAGGAACATTCGCATCCATAGGAACATTCGCATCCGTCAGGAACATTCACATCCATCAGGAACATTCGCATCCGTCGGGAACATTCACATCCGTCAGGAACATTCGCATCCGTCAGGAACATTCACATCCGTCAGGAACATTCGCATCCGTCAGGAACATTCGCATCCGTCAGGAACATTCAAATCCGTCAGGAACACTCACATCAGGAACATTCGCATCCGTCGGGAACATTCACATCCGTCAGGAACATTCACATCCATAGGAACACTCACATCCATCAGGAACACTCACATCAGGAACACTCACATCAGGAACATTCACATCCATAGGAACATTCACATCCATAGGAACATTCACATCCATAGGAACATTCACATCCATCAGGAACATTCGCATCCATAGGAACATTCGTATCCGTCAGGAACATTCGCATCCATAGGAACATTCGCATCCGTCAGGAACATTCGCATCCGTCGGGAACATTCACATCCGTCGGGAACATTCACATCCGTCGGGAACATTCACATCCGTCGGGAACATTCACATCCGTCGGAACATTCACATCCATAGGAACACTCACATCCATCAGGAACACTCACATCCGTCAGGAACATTCGCATCCATAGGAACACTCACATCCATAGGAACACTCACATCCATCAGGAACATTCGCATCCATCAGGAACATTCGCATCCGTCAGGAACATTCGCATCCATAGGAACATTCGCATCCGTCAGGAACATTCGCATCCGTCAGGAACATTCACATCCATAGGAACATTCACATCCATAGGAACATTCACATTCGTCAGGAACATTCGCATCCATCGGAAACATTCGCATCCGTCGGGAACATTCACATCCGTCCGGAACATTCACATCCATGGGAACATTCACATCCATAGGAACACTCACATCCATCAGGAACATTCACATCCATAGGAACACTCACATCCATCAGGAACATTCGCATCCGTCAGGAACATTCGCATCCGTCAGGAACGTTCACATCCATAGGAACATTCACATCCATAGGAACATTCACATTCGTCAGGAACATTCGCATCCGTCGGGAACATTCGCATCAGTCGGGAACATTCACATCCGTCGGGAACATTCACATCCGTCAGGAACATTCACATCCGTCAGGAACATTCACATCCATAGGAACATTCACATCTGTCAGGAACATTCACATCCATCAGGAACACTAATATCCGTCGGGAACATTCACATCCGTCGGGAACATTCACATCCATAGGAACATTCACATCCATCAGGATAGGGGTGGGCGATATCTCGATATTTACGATATATCGAGATATTTTTTAAACTCGATATGGATTTTGACATATCGTATATATCGATATATTGTTTATATTTAATTCTGATTTCACCAATTTGCTTGTTTGCCTTCTCTGTGTTGTGCTCGCCCTCGCCCTCCTCCGCCTCCTTGCTTTTGTTCCCCCTCCCATCGCGTGTTGTCTCATTCAACCAAGTCCCCCGAGTCCCGTCAGGCACATCAATCTTTCCCCGCCCAGCGAGTGCTTGAAGTGCATCAGAAACAGCGCGCGCGCGCGCGATCAGTTGTTGTTGGTAATTTTTTGTGTAGCGTCGCCTCTCGCCACATTGCTTTTGTTTGAGGGCGCTTAACACACTCACACTTAACATGTTCCCCTAGAAACGGGCCTGGCAGCTCGCGCCAGGTCTAGCCACGGTGAAAGTTTCCTGATTGTGACGGATGGCCGAATTTACATGACACATTATAAATTAGCATTAGCCTAAGTTACCTATTATACATTGTCAAAAAGAAGAGAAGAGGATAAAGGTGGATAAAGACAGAGGTAAAGTGATGTAATGAATGAACAGTTTATCTAATTGCATAGTAGTAAGATACTGTAATTTAATGGCAGTTATTTTACCTTAAACTTTATGCTAGCAGTTGTTCTGAGTTCCCCAGAGGCCCCAGACAGTGTGATTTTGTAACAATCATGTCAATTTTTAGATGCATTTTTATCACTTTTTTTTAATTAATGTTTTACTCTACAGTTGTGCAGTTTTGGGGGGATATATGGCATTTTTTTTTATTTATTTGCCAAAATTAGTAATGATATTTCTATACAGGTTTATTAAAAATAGTGCAATATGTATTATTTCTTCCTTTATTTTACAGTTAAATTATTATTTTTGTATACAGGTTTATTTTTTATTTTTTTAAATGTCGCAGAAGCACTTTGTTCCTACATGAACTGCCTACCTATTTGCACGTCAATAAAAAAAGACTTTGTGGTATTTGGCATATTTGTTTTTGCAGTAGTTTTTGGGGGGTTATTTTTCCTGTAAAGATATCGAGATATATATCGTATATCAAGATATAGCAAAATATATCGAGATATATTTTTTGCTCCATATCGCCCAGCCCTACATCAGGAACATTCACATCCGTCAGGAACATTCACATCCGTCAGGAACATTCACATCCGTCAGGAACATTCGCATCCGTCAGGAACATTCGCATCCGTCAGGAACATCCGTCACCGTCAGGAACATTCGCATCCATAGGAACATTTACATCCGTCGGGAACATTCGCGTCTGTCAGGAACATTCGCATCCGTCAGGAACATCCGTCACCGTCAGGAACATTCGCATCCATAGGAACATTCGCATCCATCAGGAACATTCGCATCTGTCAGGAACATTCGCATCCGTCAGGAACATTCACATCCGTCAGGAACATTCGCATCCGTCAGGAACATTCGCATCCATCAGGAACACTCACATCCATCAGGAACATTCACATCCATCAGGAACATTCACATCCGTCAGGAACATTCACATCCGTCAGGAACATTCGCATCCTTCAGGAACATTCGCATCCGTCAGGAACATTCGCATCTGTCAGGAACATTCGCATCCGTCAGGAACATTCACATCCGTCAGGAACATTCGCATCCGTCAGGAACATTCGCATCCATCAGGAACATTCACATCCATAGGAACATTCGCATCCGTCAGGAACACTCACATCCATCAGGAACATTCACATCCATAGGAACATTCGCATCCGTCAGGAACACTCACATCCATCAGGAACATTCACATCCATCAGGAACATTCACATCCGTCAGGAACATTCACATCCGTCAGGAACATTCGCATCCGTCAGGAACATTCGCATCCGTCAGGAACATTCGCATCCATCAGGAACATTCACATCCGTCACTGTCATGATCATCCTGCGTTTAAAGTGTTGCAAAAATATTCACAAACATATATTTACTCCATCATAAATCACAAATCGCCAGGGTTATTATAGTGAAACTAAAGCTAAAATCTAGCGCTGCCCTCGACTAAAGATTTTTCTAGTCGACTAGTCATTCATTTAAGTCGTTAGTCGACTAATCGTGTGTTTGTATTAATAAGCCATAGGGCTGCACGATTTGAGGAAAATATCATATTGCGATATGCGATATAATAAACAATGGTTTCATGAGTCAACTTGCTTGGTTCTCAAGGAAAATAAATGCACACACAAATTGGTGATAATCTGCCTAAAGAAAAAAGTTCTTTAGTCAAGAGCAGTGAGTGTTTTTCTCTGTTCCCTTTGTTCTTTGATTAACTTTAGCGACAGATATAATTAGTGGCTGCTGTGTACTGTCCCTTTAAGAGCAGCCGCTGCTGACAGAGACGCGGATCTCACACGCGCCTCATTCTCTCACTAGTCACAACTCTTCACGTTCATTATAAGACTACTCTTATGTTATGAAGATACTCGACAAAAAGGCATTTTGGCATAATTGTGTGTGTTATTGTTCGTTCAAGCTCGAAAGAGAGCTGTATTCTGTCATGCTGTTTTGTGCGCACGCACGATATTAGCGCGAGTCTTTCTGTGTGTCACAGTCAGACATTCACAGGCAGCGCGTTCATTTTGGCATACATGTGTGTTGTTCGTTCTACCGCGAAAGAGAACTTGATACTGGCGCGCGTCTATCTGTGGGTCGTGTGTGTGTGTGTGTGTGTGTGTGTGTGTGTCAGGAGGACATTCACTGACAGCGCATTCTTTTTTGTCTTATCGCGCATGAATGGTTTAAAAGCATTTGCATGAATAAGAGCGGGATCGTGTAACACTAGCCAAAGGATGCCAAAAATTAACAGATGCTGCGTTAATTGCGTTAACAGCGCTAATTTGTTTATTTAATATAAAATCGCAGCATTTTGCGCCATAATCGCGTAGGCTTGACATCGCGATTGCGATACGATTAATCGTGCAGCACTAATAAGCCATAAATCATAATAATGCGCCTTTAATTTCCTATATAAAATACATATAGCCTCATCAGCGCTCACATAAAGCCAAAGCGCACCGGCAAACGTAATGATTATGAATGTATCGTGAAAAAAACAGAATGAGACTGTATGAACATTTCAATAATGCACTGGAAATGTTTTGTGTTCTCGGCTGCAGAGATTGAGTCAACGATACTGACTCGCCATCTCCGCCTATATGAGCGTCTCATACGGATTGCGTAATCGGAGAATATTCATTTTCAATTGAAATCTGTTCATTCAAATGTAGACATTTCAAGCTTTCTATAGATATATTTCTCATGTCTGAGTTTCGGTTCATTTATGTGATGCGCTCAAGTTCACTGAGACCGAATCGACAGAAAGCGCCATTATTTTACAAAAGCTCAACGTTTTGTTGTTATTGTGAGTTTACAGAAATAAAAGAGCCTTTCCAGTTAGCATTACTCTAATCTGTATGAGCGAGAATGACGGAGTATTTTAAGTTAAATGCAGTGTGTGTCATGCATTAAGAGCTCTCCACACAAACACAGTTATGAGCTTAATAACAGCACATATTTATCTATGCTAACATTAGAGCGAATTGTGAGCGAACATTAGAGATGAATGATATGCGGATGATTGTCTTTGCTGCTGTTAACGATCTGTCCGTCACAGGCCTGCGTTATTTCAGACTTTTTTCTGCGTTACTAAACGACTATTAAAATCTTAGTTGACCGATCCTCTCCTAGTCGACTGACGGTTAGTGGACTATCAGGGGCAGCCCTACTGAATAACTCACACACATAAAAAACATAAAAGACTTCTGTTACTTGAAGTAAAATAGCTTAACTGTGTGTGTGTGTGTGTGTGTTAGTTCCAGAATGAGCTTAATACTGTGTGTGTGTGTGTGTGTGTGTGTGTGTGTGTGTGTGTGTGTGTGTGTGTGTGTGTGTGTGTGTGTGTGTGTGTGTGTGTGTTCCAGAATGAGCTTAACAATGTGTGTGTGTGTGTGTGTGTGTGTGTGTGTTCCAGAATGAGCTTAACAATGTGTGTGTGTGTGTGTGTGTGTGTGTGTGTGTGTGTGTGTGTGTGTGTGTGTGTGTGTGTGTGTGTGTGTGTGTGTGTGTGTGTGTGTGTGTGTGTTCCAGAATGAGCTTAACACTGTGTGTGTGTGTGTGTGTGTGTGTGTGTGTGTTCCAGAACGAGCTTAACACTGTGTGTGTGTGTGTGTGTGTGTGTGTGTGTGTTCCAGAACGAGCGTGACGAGGCTCAGCAGAACTTCTCGCTGACGCTGCCGTGTCTCTTCTGCTGGCAGCTCGACTCGTCTCAGTACCGATGCTCGAACTCCACCAGCTGTCAGACAGTGTCCTGTCCTCGCACACGCTACAACTCCTCCTGTGCTGTGCTGGAGCACGTGCACTGCCTGGGTACACACACACACACACACACACACACACACTCTCACACACACTCTCACACACCTGTCCTCGCACACGCTACAACTCCTCCTGTGCTGTGCTGGAGCATGTGCACTGCCTGGGTACACACACACACACACACACACACACTCTCACACACACTCTCACACACCTGTCCTCGCACACGCTACAACTCCTCCTGTGCTGTGCTGGAGCATGTGCACTGCCTGGGTACACACACACACACACACACACACATACACCCACACACACACCTGTAATCGAAATGATTATTTCTCAATAGCTAAAAGTTTGTATAATTTATTTATTTGTTCCAAGGAATATAGTTGTACACAGCTGTAAATTATCAAGTTTTTGTTTATTATGGTCTTATATGTCTGCATACTGGAGATCATCCATCGATTATGCAGCTGACACTCCACCCCTGAAGTTAGACACGTCGTGACCTTCCGGCTCGCAGATTTGGGATCTCCAATAATGCCAGTGGTTTCTTAACTGCAACCAAAAAGACTAACACACACACACACACACACACACACCGACACACAGCTTTTACAAGGTTGGATTTGGCCAGGCTCTAACGATAAACGGGAGAGTCCTCTCAAAACATCAAGATAATATGTTCTTTCTCTCAAGGAGAGGAGGTGTAATCTAACTCAGTAAAGAGTTTAGCTACGGTCACTCAGATGTTTAATACAGACATTAGAGAATACACGACAAGAACATTTCAGTAATCACACTGGTAACTTCTGTGTAAGCAATAAGGTACGAGGCCATACACTCACAATCGTAATACCAGTGTCATTATACTAATTTCTGTCTTCATAAATCACATAAACATACACACGTAATGTTTTTATACTGCACAAACTGTATATTCTGTCCTAAACCTGTACACACACACACACACACACACACACACACACACTGACTGATTGATCTCATGTGGGACAGTAAGACTGATGTGTGTGTGTGTGTGTGTGTGTGTGTGTGTGTGTGTGTGTGTTGTGCACAGGGAAGCGAGTATTTCAGAAGCGTGTGTTCTGTAACTGGACTGGAGGTTATAAGTGGTCCACGGCTCTCGCCCTCAGGTGAGTCACTTCACACTCATTTAATCCCTGTGATTCAGTGTAATCGGTGTTAGAATGATGGACAGGCGAACTCTGTTGAACTTGTGTGTGTGTGTGTGTGTGTGTGTGTGTGTGTGTGTGTGTGTGTGTGTGTGTGTGTGTGTGTGTGCAGCATCACTCTGGGAGGCTTCGGCGCGGACCGCTTCTATCTGGGTCAGTGGAGGGAAGGTCTGGGGAAACTCTTCAGCTTCGGTGGTCTGGGCATCTGGACCCTCATCGATGTTCTGCTGATCGGGGTCGGGTACGTGGGGCCGGCCGACGGGTCGCTGTATATCTGAGGCTGTTCTCGACTCTCTCTCACACACACACACACACACACACACACACACACACAAACCTGGACCCTCATGGATGTTCTGCTGATCGGGGTCGGGTACGTGGGTCACTATACATCTGACGGTTCTCAACGCTGTTCTTGACTCTCTCTCACACACACACACACACACACACACACACACACACACACACACGGTTCCTGACGCTGTTACTGCAACTCCTACTTCCCAGATTTACAACCCGATTCGCACGCGTCGTCATCCAAACTCCCACTGTGGCAGATTCCCATCTGCTCTGAGTGTGTGTTCCTGCCTTCAGCTGCTCGTCACACACACACACTCACACACACTCAAACACACACTCACACACTGTCTCTCACACACACTGCTCTGGGCCAAGGACGCAGAAGATGGTCAAATATGTACAATATGTATCTAAACTCATCTGTGTCAGTGCATGTGTAAATATAAGTGTATATATGAGTGATTGTCTGTGCTGAATGTTGATTTCTGAATAAACACTGTTAGGTTGATGATTCTCACCTGTGTTTGGTTTTGTGTAACAATATTCCTCTCAGATTCCAGGCAAAACACAATAGTCCTCACTGTCATTCTACATTTGATTGATTAGAATAATTGCAAACCTTTCTGAAATGTTGTGCAAATATGCAAATGCGGTGTTAGCTAATTAAATATGTACTCATTTGCATACAAAATCAGTTTGATTTTGTTTAGTTAAAGGTTTTTTCAAAGGGGATTTTGGATATAAATCAGAAAATACTGTCAAACATATGGAAAACATACATTTTCACCATGTTTGCAGGAATGAAATATTGTATAAAGCAGAAGAATGAACCTTCAGAATATAGATTTCTGATCCAAACTCTCCGCCTTTAAAGACCGAGACTGAAATCTACAAATGCTAATAGATCAAGTGCGATAAAATAAATATTTAAATTTGTGTTTTGAATGTTTTCTGTCCACTAGTCTGAAAGAAGGCGAATGTTATGGAAGAAAAATTGAGCGGTGCATGAAAACCACGTTTCCTGGAATAGCTGTTTCTGATTGGTCGATGGTGCCACATTGATGCATTTGGCTGATGCTTTTATCCACAATGACTTTTATTGCAGGTACGGCCCACGTTTACTCAGTTCATGCATTCCCTGGGAATCGACCTTTGACCTTTGACACCAAGCTGTTCTGTTTGAGCTACACGGATTTCACATATGCACTTTTATAGACTGTTTATTTAGTTAGAAAGACGGGACATCACCACAGGACTACTTACCAAATGTAGATGAAATATTAAAGTAGCTGAACCTTAAACAAAAATCACCTGTTCAGCTTCTCTGGTAAGTGTCTCTATATATGGTTTAATGTGCATCATTTCTGATCCAGAAGGTAAAATGTTTAGCTCAAACTGCAAAAAAAAAGAAAGAATTTTTTTTTTCTTCAGTGTTTTTGTCTTGTTTTCCAGTACGGAGTTTATTTTAAGAATGATATTTGTTCTGGGAAACAGGAAACACTCAGATTTAATACTCATTATTAGAGGTTTATCACATCACTATCAGCACTAGTTCTAGTTAAACGGTTCCAAATGCTTGTGGAATGTAAAAATGTCCCTTTCTTAGTCGTTTTTAAGAACATGATGTTTTGAGATGCAGCGTAACTATTGAAATCCAGTTCCAGTCTGAACAAACATCTTTCTTTCTCTCAGGAACACATAATCTCTCTGTCATCGTGACCGAATGTAAGTGCTTCTTTCTTCTGTTCATATTGTGACCCACATTTGTGCTGTTAGTCCGTTACATCCAGAGCTTCTGTTCCAACTTTCAGTTTCCTCTTTATAAAGCACAAATACTGTGACTACTGCCAACTTCTTACTAAACAGCAGTACAATATGTTAGATATTAAAAGGGATCATGTAAATTCTGTCATCTGTCTCTTTTGTTTCATGCACAAGTCAGTTGTCAATTAAAGCACATTGTGCATTCTGAAGAAATGCAGTATGCTAATGTATTAATAAGAGCACTATCCACATTCACAGCAACAAAAACTAACATGAATTGCTCCATAAATTTTGTTTCTTATGCTTAACTAGCATTAAAAAGGCCTATTTTGTGCAGTTTTAAGCGCAAGTCTCAGGACACGTCAACATCCAATCAACAGCCACAGATAGAAACAAGTCCCCGCCCTATTTTTCTTTTCTTTAGCGATAATCCGTTACACTGAGCATGACCGCTGTTTTCCCGCGTAATTCGGCGACTTTTAAACGTTGTCGCGGGTTGATTTTTTTCCCGCGCGGGTTAAAGGTTTATTTGACTGAAACGCTTGTATTTAGATATTTTACATTCAAAGAATGATACAGCTGTGCAAGATGAAGAGTTTTATGCGGAAGCACACAGGTAGGGAGTTCCTTTATAAAAACAGAGTTTTATTACTAGTGGTTTTCAAGTTGAATTTTGTGTAATGCATGTGTAGCCTATAATGACTTTAAAATGACTAGTTAAAAGTATAAACTATAAATTGAGACAAAAGAGCTGGAAGAGAAGCAGAAAAACAGAAAGAGGACACGATTTTGTATAAACGGGAGTTGTGTCTTTATGTCAATGGATGTGTATTGGTTAGTTAAGTGTTGTATTCGAGGTGTGTGTTCATCTCAGGTCGGCTGGAGGAACGAGAGGGTGAAGGTTCTGGAAAGTGACTATTACTTGAGTAATAGAGGGAGTGTGTGCATGTAGGAGTGGATTAAATTGGCAACATATTAATTATGACTGTGAGCCACAGAATTCAGAAAATGGCTTGGCATCATTGTTTAAAAAGTTGGGGCGGCGTATAATTGTACAAATCACAATATTTAAATGATACAGGCTTTCTACAGAAGCCATTACTGAGATGGATTCCTTTGTGATGTGGAAACCATGAGATGGATTTCATGCTCAATGGACAATCTGGCCAAAAGATGTTGCCAATTTAATTGGAAATCCAGATATATCTCATTCTACCAGAAAATGAACTATAATTGACAATGCTTATTGAGCCCAGTATGACATGCAGATAAAAGCACACTCATTTACTGATATTAATGCAAATTATCGTAGAATACTGCAGCTACATCGATTGTCCATTATCAAGGCGCATATTAAGCATACAGACATCTTTTTGAAGAGACTCCATTCAGGTGTAATTCAGGCCTGAACTCAGATGACCTGCAGAATTTCATCCGACTGAGCTGAAGTATACTGAGCTTTCCTGTGGAGATCAGGCAGTTGCTTAGAAACATTACCACGTCATGCTGTGTCAAATAAAATTATCTTTGAGGAAATGGGACCAAATGTTCACCTTTACCGCAGATTCGGTTGCAATCTGGTGAAGTGAAATCATCCGTTCTGATGGACTCTACGTGATCGTTAACTCAAAACATCACATTACGATTAGAAGAGCAATGCAGCGGACCTTCTCAGTGAAAAACCAGACATTATCTGCATCTCAACAGGGGTAAAACAATGCATCTGTACAACAGCAAGCATAGAGGACATGCTTCTGAATCAGTGTTTGTTTAATGTCAAACTCTAGCCACAAATTAATCTGTCACTTGGTAATATGGCTAATGCGAGCACAATATTTAGCCTAGTGTTTGTTCTGAGTGTGAGGCTGTAAATGACACTTCTAGTGTTAATGCATTTACATAACCGTCACCATCATTTGTCCTCTTTCAGTCGTGCATATTGTCGGGCCTATGTGGTTCATTGTACAATTACGCCTTTATATTTATTCCATTAATTATGTCTTATGTTATGAAACATTCATTAAACACCTTTAGAAAGAACAGTGCATTAAAACATGACAAACCACCAACTTCAGACGTAACAAGAAATCCTCAAATATTAAAATGCATTTTAACTTTGGTTGCCATTTAATGCATTATACAGTCAGAACAAAAATTATTCAGACATCAGATATAATTCTTCGTGTGTGCAGGACACTATAGTTCATTTATGTAAGTGAGGAGAGCAAAATAAAGTAAATTGTAACATATTATACCCAATAATTTTTATACAGTGACCAGAAACATTCGGGACCAAAACTGATTGGGACACTTTGAGCTGATCATGTTTTGCTGAAGTGTGTTGTCTTTAATTGCTAATGCTCTTTTTACACACAGACTGAACACAATGAAGCATTGCTTGGTGATTGGTTGAGCTAAACTGGTATTATCTAATTGTGTAGTTAAATTTAACAGCTGACAGATATTCAACATAATTCATGTGTGAGACAGTCTAACAGAAGGACGGACAAAACCAGTCAAATATCAACTGAGTTCTGCTCATTTTATTGCCATTCTCTAAACTATAGCGAATAAACTGTGATATGTGAGAAATGTTGGTGTCTGAATAAATGTTGGTTTGACTAACATGCATTATAAGTGAACATTGGTCGGTCGAAATGGTTTATCGTACAATATATGCACAGAAAGTGTTCAGAGTTAAATCTGAATGGGAAAGCATGTAGAGAACCACTGATATACATGAGCCGAAACACTACAGCGAATTGAAATGCAAAACAAAACCACCAGAAGCAAGAGAATATTGGATCCAAAGAAATGAGCAATACCCCAGATAGCTGCGATTGTAGTGATTTATTTGTACAGTACGGAAGCAGACTGTGCGATGCCTTCACTTAGATGAGGGCAGATACGAGGCGTTTGTGCTCAGGACAGAAACCTCAAACACTCTTTCACTGTGAGGAAGCTGAGAGGACTCCAACCCAAGAACAGAGAAAAACGAAAAGAAAAAAACAGATCCCAGACGATCCATAAATCACTAAAATGAGAAGCACGTTTAAAGGCAGAAACAAAACAGAAGTTAAAGCAAATAAATCAAAATATTCCTTCAGGGATTTCCAGCGCCGGGGGGGTGGGGGTGGGGGGGGTACGTCCACGGCATCATCAGAAAAGGCATATGGTGGAGTTACCGAGACCAGAACCAACACCGGGGGAAAATACGGTGGCGATTGTTAAAACTTAAATACTTTCAGAACGGCTTCCCTTTGTCGCGATGCCATCATTCAATGAGGAAATCAGTTAAATTAAGATGTATAAAACGTTAACAAAAATAGCATATAGAAAAAGGTTTTACAAAAGTCCTACAGAGATGCGTTGAGTTGAGAGAGTGCGAGAGCCGACGACGGGAGTCTTCAGGTTTGCGTGGACGCTGTTTTCCCGGGTCCAGGACAGTGGAAGCCTCGAGTCCCGTCTGGACCTCTCGGGAGCCGAACCACTCCCGGGGGAAGCCCGTCGGCGTTCTGGATCTTCCGGCCTAGCATCGGGCTTCCCACCGGGCTGCTCTCCTGGCTCGCCACTTGCTTGCGCCGCTGGACCCACGGGCTTCCCAACGGCGTCAAGCTGCTATCCGAGGAATAGTCCGCCCAACGCCGGCCCGGTTCCGGACTCAAACGACCCTCGCTAGCTAGCGGAGACTTCCCAGAGTGGTGCGTTTTCCGCTGGGAACACGGGCTTGCGCGTGGGCTGCTCCACGGACTCGAGCGTGGCGAAACAACCGGGCTGAGATGATTCGGACCGGCGCTTGTCGGACTGAGCTTGTTGCAGGAACGCGACTTGCGTGATAAACGAGGCGATGTAGGATTGCTTTCCGTTTCCGAAGAGCTAGCGGCGGAGTCGTCGCCTCCGTGATACTGAAGCTCTCGCACGCGACTGTTGAGCGAGCGACTTTTACGCATGCCTCCCTCGTCCCGCTGCCGATCTTTCTGGACCTTTTTCTTCGGAGGTTTGGTGCCGATCAGAACCACTTTCATGCCTCCCTCTACGCCGAACGCCTCGTGGGCTTTCATCGCCGCCTCCACTTCTTCGAACTCTACGATTGCGCACTCTTCCGTTCCCAGTTGGGAATAACGCCCGCTCAGCTTCTTCAGATCCGCCGGCAAGTCCTTCCCGGGTTTGAGGACCCGCACCGAGGCGATAGGACCGTAGTTCCCAAACGCCTTCAGAAGAAGCTCCATGAGCCGCTCCTGTTGGGTCGGGCCTCCGTTACCGGCGTCTCCTCCGAACGCGACGTCCAGCTCCGGCCAACGCTTCAGTTCGCTGAGCAACAGCATCCGACTCGGTAAAGACTCGCTGGCAAAAACCGGCACGGTTGACCGGCGCCGCACCTTCCGGCCCTCTTCGTTCAACTCCAGCAGGTTCGAGTGACGCAAGGCGTACGCTGTGGTTCTCCAGTCCCGCGTCAAGTGCTTAACCTGAGAGAGAGAGAGAGAGAGAGAGAGAGAGAGAGAGAGAGAGAGAGAGAGAGAGAGAGAGAGAGAGAGAGAGAGAGAGAGAGAGAGAGAGAGAGAGAGAGAGAGAGAGAGAGAGAGAGAGAGAGAGACGTTAAGGGTTTTCTGTTAGAACGGTGTCGTGTAAGCGGCCCTTAAGACCAATGATCTTTGCATCGGAAATTAACATTATCTGGATAATAACTTTATTCTAGAGCTGCTGTAAAGCCAAAATCTCTGTTACTGTAATCTCCTATTATCACTGTAAAGCTGCTGTGAAACTCTATATTGTTAAAGCGCTGTATAAATGAAGGAGACTTGACAGAACACATTCAACCTTCAGGTATGACCATCAATCATGTTAAAGTCCCCCTGTAGCCAATCATTGTATCCTTTAAACTCATCTTTAAATCACTAAAATTACACATTTAAACTTTTTTTTTCTTGTCTTCATGTCTTAAAATATCTTGAATGTAACTCGACACCCTCGCCTCATTTAGAATATGCGGTTCTATGAATATGTAGCCCCGCCTCCACTCACTCGCTCAGCTCAGAGATCCACTGGTTGACGATCACACGTTGATCTGATTGGTTACAAGGTAGTTTGTGACGTCAGAAACACCAGCGATTTCAAAGCGTGTGTTTGAGACTGTCTTTGGTTCACTGCAGTTTTAAGGAGGAAATACTCAGCAATGCTGTCGACTTATGAACTTACACATGGTTTGTCTTAAAGCAGATTAAAAACACCACATAGACACATAAACAACATTAAAAGCTGGATTTACACCACACAGGGGACTTTAATATTTGCATAGACCCTTTTCACATTTGCATGGTTCTCGCAACTTGTATAGTGGTGAACGGAAACCACAACAAATCATTTTTGCGTTCCCATTTGCCCCAATAGCAAAAGAAAAAATCTTGATAGCATTTCTTTGACTTTACAGATTTTTTTTTTTTAAAGAGATTGATTACGTTGGTCAGAAGAGAGAAATCCAATTCGTCATCAGTCCCTCAGCACATGATGTTCTTCCTCAGTGTTTCTGCCTCGTTTTCCAGCACAAATATCTAAACATTCTTAAATCAAGATGCATTTACTGGAGAAAAAAAAAATTCTTGCATACTGAAAAGATAATCAAAATGAAGTGAGAACAAATATCTGCCAATAGAGTCAGAAAAAGAAACTGAATTCAAAGGGAAACAAGATTATTTTTCTGACTCCATTGGCAGATATTAGAACTCACTTCATTTAAAAGAAAATGTCAGACGGAGTTTTTTGCATCTAGAGTCAATACCAATACAATACCTGTTAAAAATGAAAAAAAAGGAAAAGAAAAAAAAGCTAATTAATGAATAATTGTGAAAAGGCTCCATTCATCAACATCCATGGTTCTTGAGCGTAGGCTGTTCATTGTCTATAGCCGCGTTTCCATTACCCTTCAAATTGCGCATTGAGAATAGGCTGGAAACACGTCAATTTCGCAAAAACTCCCATTTATGCAAAAAAGTTTTTACGCTCGCATGAGGGGGGTTTTCAGGCAATTCGAAAAATAAATATTTTGCAAAACTGCAATGGAAACAGTTTTTGCGCATTTATGAGACGGAGTTCTTTATTAAATTCATAAAAGACAAAATAATTACAGGAATAATGGATTCTAAACCTCAAATAAATGCCACAATCAAGACCTGGAAGCAGATATGAGGGAGAAACACCCAGAAACTCCTCATATGAGCCGCTCACAGTATAATAAGGGTCGTTCCTCACCATTAATGATGGGATAACACACATATATCTCCTTCTGTTAATAATAATGGCCAGAGCAGTGGCTGGGATATAGTACAGAAACCCACCAACGTCTGTTGCCATGGTTTTTGGAATGATTTTACTGATCGCAAGAGGAAAAAATTAAGTTTTAGTCGCATAACATCGGTTAATGGAAACGCCGTCATTTCGCAATAGTTTGTCGACATTTAGAAAAAGAGAAAAAAAAACAACGTTTTGCGCAAATCTGTAATGGAAACGCGGCTAACGTCCATTTCTTGTCATTGCACGTCAAAGCACAGGTGTAATTGAGCTGGATAAAGGCAGTGAAAGACATTTCTCCTGTCTAACCATCAGAATGTGCATCAAATCAGTGAACGCAGCATGAGATGCAATATAATAACTCAGTGCATAATTACTTTCAACGACCATCAAATGCATTTGTGTTTGCCTGTGCTGACATTATTTCTCTTTAAAGCAGGAAGTTGGAGTGAAACGTTTTGAAAAGCCTGTTCCTTCTTTATTAGTCACAGCTCAACAAAACCATCATTGCCCTCGTTCCACTGTATTCTCCGCCTTCACTTTCTTCAAAAGGGTTTCAAAACACTTCAATACAGAGATCTGAGTCATAAACCAACCCGCTCACGGCTGAATCACAAACTCAGTAAGGATTTGAAAACAGAGAGAAAACAAGCACACTTAAACTGTTTGACAAGGGAATCCCATAAAGCACCGAGAACGACAATCCAATCGGAAACGATATAAAGCTGCTGCTTTAGTCACGGATTGAGACACAAACAACACTGAGATTCACACAAATAGTAGTAGTTTAAGTGTGTATTTGGAGATTGCGTCATCGCGATGCTTCATGGGAGTGGGCGATCACTGCTTAACTCTCGCCAAGATTTTCATTTCCATGGTAACGATGGCTTCTGATCAGCGGATCTCTCGTCGGGATTATGGGTAGATCAATTCTTCACCAGGAATTTGGCTATTAGAGAATTTTACAAAAATGTTGAAGTCACACTGACTTTTTTGGTTCTTCTATAAATTACAAATACATTTTAATTTGTGTTTATCTGTGTGTGAGAACAAACTGAACAGATTTGAGTAGTAGTTTAAGGTCACAAGGTCTTTAAAGTCCCGCTGTGGTGTAAATCCAGCTTTTAATGTTGTTTATGTGGTGTTTTTAATGTGCTTTAAGACAAAGCATGTGTAAGTTCATAAGTCGACACCATTGCTGAGTATTTCCTCCTTAAAACTGCAGTGAACCAAAGACAGTCTCAAACACACGCTTTGAAATCGCTGGTGTTTCTGACGTCACAAACTACCTTGTAACCAATCAGATCAACGTGTGATCGCCAACCAGTGGATCTCTGAGCTGAGTGAGTGAGTGGAGGCGGGGCTCATTTGCATATTCATAGAACCGCGCATACTAAGTGAGGCAAGGGTGTCGAGTTACATTCAAGATATTTTAAGGCAGGAAAAAACTTGAAATGAAATTTTGGTGAGTTTTAGGGATAAAATGATTGATTACGGGGGGACTGGATCGTACGGATTCGTACCTTCTTGAAGGAGGTGAGCAGCTTCACGCTGACGAAGCCCAGCTTGTTGCGCCGCACGTGTTTGAGCAGGAACGCGTCGTGCTCCAGATTCTCATCCGAAAGATAAAACTCGATCTGCACCACCAGTTTGTGGATCAGCTCCGGGTCTGGAGGCTGCCAGCTCTCCTCCTCCAGCTCGCCACCACTGGTCCCAGCACCACTGAAACACACACACACACGGTCATCAGCAGCAGCAGGGAGCCCGTCTGTTTCCCATCATCCCCGCTCAAATCTCTCATTCCCCCACAATCCAACAGCCTGTGCAGAAACATGAGCATCACAACTCGCTGCCCACGAGACCTCTCCATCTGAGCGCTCG
>NC_138228.1:984661-994661 GCF_964197995.2 Scardinius erythrophthalmus
CTATATAGTACAACTCAGTCCACTCCAGTTAAGGTGACTGTGTGACGTCAGGCGAGTTGTGAGTCATTCCCGTGATTGATGTTCTGCGGTTCAGTCGTGACGTCACGGCCGTGTCCCGCATACTGATGATGCTGATGATACTGCAGTGTGTCCCGCACTATAGCACAGAGATATAGACGCTTCAGGTGCTTTTCTTCTTCCTTATATGAGCTTTTACTGGGAAATTGGTGCATTATGGGATGGAGAGCTCAGTAACAGTGAAGCTCTCTCTGTCTCTGATCCTGCATTGAGCATCAGTCGTCATGCACAGCTCTGACTCCGGCCCTGGTTGACCCGTGTGGATCAGGTGATGAGTGTAGATGGTGGAAGTGCATCAGCTCCTCAGTCACAGACGCTGAGCCCGAGCGGGAGTCTCTGCATATGCTGACGTCATCATCTGGTTATGAGTGTGCATGTGGTTATTCTCTTGCAGAAAAGCCACAGTGTCATCATGACAGAGTTTAAAATCTCGCAGTAATTGAGTTTCGCTCTCAGAGACTCTCATCAGCGTCCGGTTATACATACACAACCTTCATGAGGACAGAGTGTGTTTATACAGTGTTTTTACTGTTGCTTAGATGTACAGTTGTGGCCAACAGTGATCTTCAGCCTAGCAAACCCTTTATTCATGCACATTTTGTGCATATTGCATAATCAAAGAAATTCTGAGCACATGCAAAAACAAAAGAGAAGCAATGAAATATTAATAACTGATTATTTTGTAGTCAATATGCTTTTTTTTCTGTGCATTTTTTTTTTTTTTTTGCATAGTAAAATAAAACCTAAAGCTGTTTGCCTTTTTCCCCCAAATCATTTAGTCAGATAAATTATTAAAAACAAGTTTAGTGTTTTGTTCTTCCCTCATATTTGAACTATTTAAAAAAATCTAAAATATGTCCCTCATATTTTGATGGTTTAATTGATCATTAAGAGCACTGTCTCCTCTAATGATGATAGTTCAGACGAAATGAAGAAATTGCGTTAGGCGTGAAGAACACATTACGAGTGTGATAGAGGATTCTCATTAGATACTCAGCACAGCAAACACTACCATGATGGATACATCTTTTACAATTGAAATAGTTTTTATAGTGCAAAATGTGAAATGAAACTGAAAGATCTGAAGATTGTGAACCAAAAGAGTAACTGGTAGATCATGGATCATCAAAACATGACAATATCAAGATATTATACCAAACAAACAAAAGAAGAGATTTGAATAATACTGTGGTATAATGAAAAAGAATAACATTTGGTCGTCTGACAGTTTCTCAAGGTTATAGGACAGTGTTTCGCATGAAGAGACTGTAATCTGTTCATGCTGATATCCACAGATGCTGGAATATAGTTCATGAGCAGGTTTCTGAATTTATTAAACACATTCAGAGCGTCAGCTGTGTTAAATGTTGTTATCTGGGATGTTTGCCAACACTTTTAAGGTCTTATTTTTTAACTTTAGTTAATGCATTAACTAACGTGAACTAACAATGAGTCAATATATTTTCACGCCATTTATTAGTTAGTTCACCATGCATTAACAAATAGGTTTTGAGTTGCACTTTTACAAAGATAGCTGCACTGAAATGTTAAATTGTCTATTGGAGAGATAGGAGGAAAACCCAGATATTAAAGGTGGAGCTGAGGCTGGTGTTGCTGTCTTGGTTTTCCTCTTATCTTTCACCGGAAGAAGTGGGTCATTCACCGTCACAAGACCAGTTTCAGTCTGTGAAGTGGAGAAAACCAGTTTCAAAGGGGTCAAAGAGATTATTTTCAACTAGAAAAGACTGAATCTGGGAGCAGATTTACACACTGACTGGTCAAGGTTGGGATTCTTAAAGTCCCCCTTTTGTTAAAATACAGCTTTTGATGTGTAGTTTTTAATCTGCTTTAACACAAACCGTGTGTAAGTTCATAAGTCGACAGCATTGCTGAGTATTTCCTCCTTAAAACTGCAGTGAACCAAAGACAGTCTCAAAAACACGCTTTGAAATCGCTGGTGTTTCTGACGTCACAAACTACCTTGTAACCAATCAGATCAACGTGTGATCGTCAACCAGTGGATCTCTGAGCTGAGTGAGTGAGTGGAGGCGGGGCTCATTTGCATATTCATAGAACCACGCATACTTAATGAGGCAAGGGTGTCGAGTTACATTCAAGATATTATTAGGCATGAAGACTTTTTTTTTTTCCAAGGAAAAATCGTTTAAATGTGTAATTTTGGTGATTAAGATGAGTTTTAAGAGATACAATTATTGACTTTAAGAACTTGAGTAATTGCACCAGTTTTAAGTGGCAAAATGAAGCAGAGGAACGAGATGCATTTATGAAGTGAGAAACAGGAGCAGAATGGCAGAGTTTCAGGAGAGAAGGAGCAGGAACGGGATGGATAATTGGATTTCAGGATTAAGTCACTGATACAAGATGGATTAGTCGGAGAAAAGACTGGCCAGAAACTAAACTCTGCTGGACAAACGGCTTCTGTCTTTTCCAAAAATAGAATTCAAGAAAGAATAGCAAAGCATCATGAGATGGAGGTTTAGTGAGCTTGTTTAGTGTGTCAGATAATGCTTTTGGCCTGTTGCCGGATTTGTTAATCATAGCAGAGATAAAGCCAGAACGAGTCGAGGTCAGAGCAAAGTAAGTTCAAGAAAATCTAAATAATAAACAGTGAAGACTCTCAAGCCACTTGCGCTCAAGGATTTTTAAAGTAGTCAGTAAATGTATCCCTTAAAACGCATCTTTGAATGCCAAAATAAAAGTTTTTTTTTCTTGGTTACAAGGTAGTTTGTGACGTCAGAAACACCAGCGATTTCAAAGCGTGTTTTTGAGACTGTCTTTGGTTCACTGCAGTTTTAAGGAGGAAATACTCAGCAATGCTGTCGACTTATGAACTTACACATGCTTTGTCTTAAAGTAGATTAAAAACACCACATAGACACATAAACAACATTAAAAGCTGGATTTACACCACAGGGGGACTTTAACTCAAGCCTAGCCTACTTCTAAAAAAATTAACAAAGAATGTGCATCAGGTGTGTTTTGTTTTTTTAATGTTTTTAATTAATTTATGAAGTAGCCACGTAAACTTTATCGTTATTATATTGCTAGATTACAATGCTTTCATATTTTGTGAGAGCAATTAACTTATTTCGTTGTAAATAAAACTGCTAAATGCCTAAAAGTACGGTGATATTCCGTCATGTTCCTCACTGTGGTGTTTTTAATATGCTTTAAGACAAACCATGTGTAAACTCATAAGTCGACAGCATTGCTGGGTATTTCTCCTTAAAACTGCAGTGAACCAAAGACAGTCTCAAAAACACGCCCTCCTCAACTCGTGCAGAAAATCCCGAGTTTCCCGCTCGTGTTTATGACTTTGTGCTGGTGTTCAACTCGTAAAACGATGACTTGAACCCATGTTGGCACCGGAAGTGCCCGTAACTGTTTACTAAAAGTTAGTTGCTATGGACGCGGAGTGACGCTTGTGCAAAACACTGCTGGGAACGCGCTTTCGAATCGAATCAGACTTATTTGAACAAACGTGCACGAGTAATCCTGAACGCGTAAAGCGCGTGTTAGCGAACGCTCTCTGAAAGAAAAGGACATGCGCTCGTATAAACAGCAGAAGCGCGATGATATCGATAATAATAACGCATCTGGGAGTTTTCTGCCTGCTTCGGTAAGAGTTTTACATGAAGATCTGAAGAATCATTCTCAGACCTGCCAAACTCCCCAGCTGCCGCCTCCGATCATGTGCAGATGGACAGAAATCCTGCAGTTATTGACATGAGACTCAGTGCTGAGCTTCGCTTGTGTTCTTCTGTCCTGCTGAGAGAAACAGCTGGTC
The DNA here is from genome assembly GCF_964197995.2 of Scardinius erythrophthalmus. Lineage (NCBI taxonomy): Eukaryota > Metazoa > Chordata > Actinopteri > Cypriniformes > Leuciscidae > Scardinius > Scardinius erythrophthalmus. Next base: position 988,548 of record NC_138228.1, read on the forward strand.
CTCAGGCTGCTTTTACAGGCTTTTTTAAACAGATTTGGCTGGTTTTAGTCGTAGGGATCTTACAGTCTCCTTCATTTATACAGCGCTTTAACAATAGAGTTTCACAGCAGCTTTACAGTGATAATAGGAGATTACAGTAACAGAGAGTGTTTAGGCTTTACAGCAGATCTAGAATAAAGTTATTGTCCAGATAAAGTTAGTTTTGATTGATTCACTTCCGTTGCAGAGATCATTAGTTATTAACTTAGGCGTCGCTAACACACAACCGAAACTGTTAATGTGTTCTGGCCGTTCATTCACACACAACAGTGTTTGTGGCTCGAGAACACAAACTCTGAAACAGGATCCAAGGTGCAATTTAGAAAAATTGTGAAAAGCGTGATCATCACCATGTAAACTTCAAAAACGTGGATGTGTGAAAACGATGACGGCGTGCTCATGCGTATTACGTGTTTAGTCTACAGATGTGCGCGTTTGAATATATGCGCAGGCGTGTCTTTCTTTACAAAGTAGCATCGCCAAATTATGGAAGCTGGTTTCCGCCACAAAAAAAAAAAAAAAGATAATTGCGACTTTTTATCTCACAATTGCGAGTTTACATCTCGCAATTCTGACTTTATTTCTCGCAATTGCGACTTTATATCACGCAATTCTGACTTTATATCTCAGAATTCGGACTTTATATCACGCAATTGGGAGATATAAAGTCAGAATTGCATGATATAAAGTCGCAATTGCGTGTTATAAAGTCAGAATTGTGAGATATAAACTATTCTAAGGTAAAAAAAAAAAAGTCCGTCTTTTTTCCCCCCCTTATATCTCAATTCTGAGAAAAGATGTCAGAATTGCGAGATATAAACTCGCAATTATGTTATAAAGTCAGAATTGCGTGATATAAAGTCGCAATTGCGTGATATAAAGTCACAATTGCGAGAAAAAAAGTCAGAATTCTGACTTTATTAGAGGCAATTGCGATTTAAATATCTCGCAATTCTGACTTTATATCTCAGAATTCTGACTTTATTTCACGCAATTCTGACTTTATATCTCACAATTCTGACTTTATATCTCATAATTCTGACTTTATTTCACGCAATTCTGACTTTATATCTCACAATTCTGAGAAATAAAGTCAGAATTGCGAGATGTAAACTCGCAATTGTGAGATAAAAAGTCGCAATTATCTTTTAAAATGTTTTATTCAGTGGCGGAAACAAGCTTCCATACCAAATAGCTTGTCTGGCAGCGTAATACTGATTTTTTTGACAGTGTCGGCCCAGATCTGGCCCACATCTGTGGAATCCACACGTGGGCCGGATCTGTGCCGACACGGTGTGACTGTGGCTGCGTTTACACTGGGCATTAACATGCGATCACCGTGATCCGATCAAGCAGAACGGATCATAAGCCAATCAGGACACGGTGCGTTTACACCTGTCCTCAACAAGTGCCTTCTGGATCTGGATAACAGATCGGATCTCACATTCCCGCGAAAAAATTTGGTGCAAAGTCGCCCTGAAGTGGTGGGTTTTCTTTTAAAAACAGTTTTCAATCGGGGTACATTTTACAAATTTTGCAAAATGAGGAGGATGAAGAGGCTGCAAGTGCTAATAATGTGGATAGATGCCGTAATGGAGACGTTGCCAGCTGTGGTGGGAAAATGCGTGTTTTTTACTGAACATGAACGGTTCTGCAACGTTAGGGTGCGAAAGCAAACATCTCAGTATATTGTCGACTTACTTTGCACTCGACTGTATCGAAAAACCACACAGCTACGTGCAGCAGTTCCTGGAGAGAGGAGGGGGAATAATAATTACAGCGTTTACACTTGTGTTTACAGTGTGTGTGTGGATAACACCCGGATACAGTCACATGTTAATGCTAAGTGTAGACGCACTATCTGTCTATCTATCTGTCTATCTATCTCTCTATCTATCTGTCTATCTATCTATCTATCTCTATAAAGTACCTTGTAGTGTCATGATTGCACAGTGGCTCAATATGACAAGCGGTCAGTGTTGTAGTGGTGTGTTTTGTGTTGATGATGATGATGAATATTTCTCTCTCTCTCCGCAGGTTTACGGCTATAATCAGCATCTAGCGGCGGTGAGGTCACTCCTGCCCGACAGAGCGACGCAGAGACCGGTCAGTGTGAGATCAAGTGTTGCAGAACCAGTCTAGTCTAGAACAGGTCTGGGGTTTATGATCGCCACAACTCAAACACAGTCCCTGCAGTCTGATCATGCCTCTCTTTACACTCTCAAACAGTCAAACACACATTATTCAGACACCAACATTTCTCACATATCACAGTTTATTCGCTATAGTTTAGAGAATGGTGATAAAATATGAGCAGAACTCAGAGTTGATGTTTGACTGGTTTTGTCCGTCCTTCTGTTAGACTGTCTCACACATGAATTATGTTGAATATCTGTCAGCTGTTAAATTTAACTACACAATTAGATAATACCAGTTTAGCTCAACCAATCACCAAGCAATGCTTCATTGTGTTCAGTCTGTGTGTAAAAAGAGCATTAGCAATTAAAGACAACACACTTCAGCAAAACATGATCAGCTCAAAGTGTCTGAATAATGTGTATAAATGTCACTGGTAGTCTCTGTATGAAGAGTTTCTGGGTATAATATGGCACAGTTTACTTTATTCTGCTCTCCTCACTTACACTAATGAACTATAGTGTCCTGATCACACTAGTGAACAATATCAGAAATGTTATCTGGTGTCTGAATAGTGTTTGGTCTGGCTGTATGATGAAACTGTGAGTGTTTAAAGTGCATGAACTAAAGGCTGTGATTGAGCACCACGACTCCATCATGTTCTTTTACATTGTTTCTGAGGGTCAATGGAGCAAATGTTTTATTTATGGATTATTTATAACTTTATTTCTATAGCACTTTAGAAAATACACATTTCAAGTCAGCTTCACGCTAATAAACAGGAAAATAACAGAATCAAATATGAGACACATTCAAATTCAGCTGTAAAGTCATTATTCAGTTCAGTTTTGTTCTCATCTGAAAGGGTTCGTCCAGTTAAATCAACAATATTACTGAATTAATGATGATATTTCAAACAGAGCATTTTTTTTCCATAGGCTTTTAAAAAATTGTAATCAATATGGTTGTTAAACTGCTTTTATTCATGAACTATATTCATGCTAAATGCAGAGGATAACTTTAATATGTCACTTTATTCTTTTGCCAGCTTGATCTGAGGTTATCACATGAACTGAAGAAAGCTTTGAATGTGGACTCCATGAAACCAAACCCATCCAGAACCGGTACAGAACTCTGCGAAATATCACCCTGGAACAATAGTTTCTGTCTGTGTGTTTATTACAGTTTTTCTCAGTCGCTGGTGCATTTCTCACATCACTATTTACATTTGAACAACAGTTAATGCAGTTCTCAAAACAATTAGTACAAACTGCAAAACCTAGTTGATAACCTGCAAAAGTGTGTCACTTGCTCAAAATGGAGAGCTCATTCCTCAAAAGCAAGTATTCATGTCAATGAAAGTGTCAGTGTCATCGAGATGAAGAGTCCTGACACCATCGTTTATGAACAAGATAGTCAAATGGCTTAGTCATGTTTTCATTATGACAGTTTACTCTGTAAATGTTTTCCAATGCAAAAAAAGTCAGATCTTGGTGACACTACCTGAAAATGCTCAAGACAGCACTATATACTATTTGCACAGCCATTTGAAAAACACAGTACAGTTACACATTACTGTATTTAGTGAGGTAACTGAGTACAAGACACTGAATATGTTTCACATTTTTACTGCATATGCTCTTTGCAATTCTAATTTGTTCACAGCATTGTGCAAAAGAAAAAAATACACTCTTATTTACAACAAACATAAAATCCCTTTGGGTCGAGCCATGCACAACTGTACACAATATTGCAGTACATACTGGAACTGAGCATACAACATACATAGTGCTGTAATCATTCATGCACATCCAGACGTTCCTCATCAGTGAAAGCTGAGATTCACCTGAGAGAAATTGTTCAATTTAGGAGCCATTTTCAGGAGAAAAAAAGATTTAAAAAAATGTGTAAAATTTGCTTGACAGATTTTGACAACTAGTTCAATATTTTTGCATGCAATGACTCAAGCAATGAAATGAGGACTATTAGTTTTATATGGAATGACTATTCAGCATTCACAAGTATAGTTAATTTTGACTGACATGACATAAGCAAATGATAATGTTATAAAACAGCAGAGAGTTGTATGAAAGCAATTGATGCATGTCCAAAAGCATTTGCAATTTGTTGGAAGGAATGAGAAACTGCTACTATGATGTGCACAAATGACTAAATGTTGTGGAGGTTGAACTAACTGTTGTGCAAATGTAAATAGTGATGTGAGAAATGCACCAAAGCGACTGAGAAAAACTGTATATGGCAGTGATTGTTTCACTTTACATCTTTTATTGCTTAAAGAAGACCTTGATGTTGTTTTTGTGCAGGTTTTCCTGCTGGAATGTTGATTATTTTCCTCATATTCTCCATTGTTGCGGCTCCTCTCTTCCCAGTCTGTCAGTAACGCTCTGTTTACTTCCTGTCTCTATGAAGCCCCTCCTTCTGAAAAGCACACTGTGCTCTGATTGGTCGGCTGGAGTAGTGTGTTGTGATTGGTCGAGCGCTTCGAGTGTGTTTAGGAAATGTCCCGCCCCTTACCATAACCGCCAGTTTAACACACTACTAACTAACTCAACCAGACCACACCCCTTTATTCATGCTCAAACAGCAACATTACACACACTGAAAGACTTCTTGTGTCCTCAGACGGGCGTCTGTCGGTCCGGCACCTGCGCGCTCCTGCACCGGCAGCTGAGAGTGTGTTTGCTGGTGCGCAGCGATGCGTTTTCTCACTTCCTGTGGCACTTCCTGTCGGGATGGTGGCGGATCTGGGGCCGCAGGCGTACAGGGTGAAACCACATCGAACCACGTCTGCGAAGAGTAGAGCAGCGTTTGCTCACACACACGGTGAGACCAAGAGCAACCCTCCTCTCTCTTCAATCCAACACTGAGAGACTTAAACTGCAGTTCATCCACTGGCCACTAGAGGCCGGCTGCAGAAGAGGGTCATTACCCATAAACCCCTGTGTTAAAATGCCCAACACTACAGCAGAGAAACACATGTTTACAGTCTGGTGCAAAGAATGGTTTTGGTCTATAAAGCTAATGTTGCCCTTCATGACGACTGTGGGGGGGAGAATTTTTTAAAATCTCATTTGTTTAAATTATATTAAGCCTTAAAGTTCTGCATAATTAAGGGCGTGGCCACTTGAGTGACAGGTGGATTTCAGCTGATGTCACTGCTAGCCGTTTGTCAGTTAGCGTCACGTCACCTAGGCTAATCCGCCTCGCTGCACATGTTCGTTTATCCGGGAGTGACGCTGCCAAGATGGCGACCGCCGGCTCCGCCCACTTTGGGCTTCAGAAACGCTCTTGGTGTTTCTGACGTCACAAACTACCTTGTAACCAATCAGATCAATTTGTGATCGTCAACCTGTGGATCTCTGAGCTGAGTGAGTGAGTGGAGGCGGGGCTCATTTGCATATTCATAGAACCGCGCATACTAAATGAGGCAAGGGTGTCGAGTTACATTCAAGATATTTTAAGGCATGACATTTTTTTTAAAGGAAAAAACATTTAAATGTGTAATTTTGGTGATCAAAGATGAGTTTAAGGGATAAAATGATTGACGATATTTTACTATCACAGAGATGATAATATATATTTCATGAGTTTGATTCCCAGAAAAATCCTCATGCATGAACTGATGAACATGCACGTCTCCTCCGAATGCGAAACAGGAAGTCTGACCCCGAGCTTCCTGTCTGCCATCGGCTTCAGAGATGACATCACTTCCTGCCCGGAGAGACTGGATCTGGACCGGTATCTCATTCACTGATGTCCCTCACACACACACACACACACACACACACACACACACACACACACACACACACACACACACACACACACACACACACACACACACACACACACACACACACACACACACACACAAAGAAACAACACTCATGTTTTCTTCTTTCCTGTTCATGAATTTTC
>NC_138228.1:999661-1054661 GCF_964197995.2 Scardinius erythrophthalmus
TACTGTACTCTACCTCTACCGTACTCTACTGTACTCTACCTCTACTGTACTCTACCTCTGCTGTACTCTACTCTACTGTACTCTACCTCTGCTGTACTCTACTGTACTCCACCTCTACTGTACTCTACTGTACTCTACCTCTACTGTACTCTACCTCTACTGCACTCTACTGTACTCTACCTCTACTGTACTCTACCTCTACTGTACTCTACCTCTACTGTACTTTACTGTACTCTACCTCTACTGTACTCTACCTCTACTGTATTCTACCTCTACTGTACTCTACCTCTGCTGTACTCTACTGTACTCTACCTCTACTGCACTCTACTGTACTCTACCTCTACTGTACTCTACCTCTACTGTACTTTACTGTACTCTACCTCTACTGTACTCTACCTCTACTGTACTCTACTGTACTCTACCTCTACTGTACTCTACCTCTACTGCACTCTACTGTACTCTACCTCTACTGTACTTTACTGTACTCTACCTCTACTGTACTCTACCTCTACTGTGCTCTACCTCAAATGTACTCTACTGTACTCTACCTCTACTGTACTCCACCTCTACCGTACTCCACCTCTACTGTACTCTACTGTACTCTACCTCTTCTGTACTCTACCTCTTCTGTACTCTACCTCTGCTGTACTCTACTGTACTCTACCTCTACTGTACTCTACTGTACTCTACCTCTACTGTACTCTATCTCTACTGTACTCTACTGTACTCTATCTCTACTGTACTCTACCGCTACTGTATGTACTTTACTGTACTCTACCTTTACTGTACTCTATCTCCACTGTACTCTACCTCTACTGTACTCTACTGCTACTGTATGTGCTTTACTGTACTCTACCTTTACTGTACTCTATCTCTAATGTACTCTATCTCTACTGTACTCTACTGTACTCTACCGCTACTGTATGTACTTTACTGTACTCTACCTTTACTGTACTCTATCTCCACTGTACTCTACCTCTACTGTACTCTACCGCTACTGTATGTACTTTACTGTACTCTACCTTTACTGTACTCTATCTCTAATGTACTCTATCTCTACTGTACTCTACTGTACTCTATCTCTACTGTACTCTACCTCTACTGTACTCTACCGCTACTGTATGTACTCTATCTCTACTGTACTCTGCTGTTCTCTATCTCTACTGTACTCTACCTCTACTGTACTCTACCGCTACTGTATGTACTCTATCTCTACTGTACTCTACTGTACTCTGCTGTACTCTATCTCTACTGTACTCTACCTCTACTGTATGTACTTTACTGTACTCTACTGTACTCTATCTCTACTGCACTCTACCTCTACTGTACTCTACCGCTACTGTATGTACTTTACTGTACTCTACCTCTACTGTACTCTACCTCTACTGTACTCTACCTCTACTGTACTCTACTGTACTCTACCGCTACCTCTACTGTACTCTATCTCTACTGTATGTACTTTACTGTACTCTACCTCTACTGTACTCTACCTCTACTGTACTCTATCTCTACTGTACACACGTGAATCTGCATTTCCTTCAGCCTGAGGATTATTATTTCACTTTTGGTGTGAAAGGGTCTTTACATTTGCCCAAAAATATAACTTTTTTGTTATAAAAAAACAAGCCAAGCCCAGGTGTAAAAAAAGTAACGTAACGCAATTAGTTACTTTTAAAAGGAATAACGCAATATTGTAATGCATTACTTTTCAAAGTAACTTTCCCCAACACTGGTCTTAAGGCATTAAATACATAAAATCAACTATTTCCTACTATCACATTAAAGTCAGCATCTATTTCTAAATCCATGTTGACATCAAAGCATCACATCTCATAAAATAAACTGCATTTCTTACTCTATTCTTCTCTCAGTTTCTGCTGATTTTAAACCTTGTCGTCGTTCTGTTTGCGTTGTGATAGTGGAGGCGGATGCTGATTGGTTGATTAGTGGTTTGATCACGCTGTGCATAAGTAGCTCCGCCCCCTCACTGCTGTGAATAATACATGAGGTCCAGGGGTTTTAAGGTGGATCAGCATCAGTCTTTTAATTATTTCCTGCGTCAGTCTATTTTAATCTCGTTAAGTGCTAGTTTGGTTGTGTATGTTGAGCTGTTGGACATGCATGTGGGATTCAGCGCCTCCCTGCTTTTAAAGAGCAACCTTTAATGGATCAAAGTTTATTTTTGAAACTGTGTTTTATTTCACTGTAACCTCCACACAAACCGTACAAACTCTGTCACTGGTTTCTTTGTGTTTTCGTTTACAGGCTCATGTCAGTCTGATGTTGATGCATCAAACACGCTCATTTAAAGTCTGATACTGATGAACCAGCTTAGATTAGAATGTAAAGTCCACACTAGATGCTTAGTTACTGCTATCTAGTTAGTAAATAACTGTATTTCATTTGGTTTAATACAAACAGGTGAACTGATTAATGAATAACCATGGAAACTAATGATGGCGGGAAAATAAGGAAAAAGGAAACAGGATGTGACCTAAAAGTCCTGAAAATGAAAACCAAACGCAATGAAAGTGACAATTATGTGGCGGGAAAAAACAACAACAGAACGGCAAGATGTAAATTCTAAGGGGAAACGTCAAAATTGTGAGATAAAATGTTGCAACTACATTTTATAATTTGGCATTCTGTAGCAGAAAATAATTGTGAGATACATTTTTTTTTTTTTTTTTAATTTGGTTGCAGCGTTTGTTCTTACAGCTGTTTGTACAGTATCATGCAGTCTCATAATCTGGCGTTTACATTCAACGAGCCTTTAAATTCATGAACACAAGTTGTGTTGAAACGCTGTGAATTTCAGTTTATCCTGTTTAACTTCTTTTGCCTCACATAACTAATGGCAAAATATATATTTCCACTAAAATATGATACCTAATCATGATTGTTTTTATGATACTTTTTATATATACACTACTGTTAAAAAGTTTGGGGTTGGCAAGTCTCTTCTGCTCCCCAAGGCTGCATTTATGTGATCAAAAATACAGTAAAAACAGTGAAATATTACTCCACTGTAAATCATCAGTTCTCTATGTGAATATACAGTAAAGTGTAATTTATTCCTGTGATCAAAGCTGAATGTTCAGCATCATTACTCCAGTCTTCAGTGTCACATGATCCTTCAGAAATCACTCTAATATGAGGATTTGATGCTCAAGAAACATTTATGATTATTATCAGTGTTGAAAACTTGAGATTTTTATTTTTCGGGATTCTTTGAATCTTTTGTAACATTATAAATATCTTTACTATCATTTTTGATCAATTAAATGCGTTCTTGCTGAATAAAAGTATTAATTTCTTCTTTTAAATTTGACCTTTACATACAGAACATGTGCAGTCGTTGTACTGAGATTAGGGATGTTTTAAAGAGTCAGTAACAAGTCATTTATTAATATAATATTCTCTCTTTTAAATGTAAACATCATTAATGTCTAAAGGACATTAAAACATGGTCTAATTGATGTAATTCAGTCAATCTGCAGTTTACTTCCAGCTGTTGTTCCTGATCGAGGGCTTCCTTCAACATTTTGTTTCATGAAAAGTGGTTAATGGTGCGACTCTCCAACATTGAGTCCTGCGTGACTTCAGCTCCTCTGTCTCTCCTCAGATCTCTCAGATTGAAAACGTGTGTGGTTTGTCGAAGCTTCGTGTGCTGAATCTGTCGGGGAACCGCATCGCTCGCGTGGAGAACCTGCGGGGCTTGAGGAGTCTGAGCGAACTGAACCTGCGACACAACGCCATCGCACACGTGGTGAGTTTAATATCATAAATAAATCACATTTAAATACAAAACATCAACACTTACTGCACTTACACAGATGAAATATTTAATTCGTTCACCACGCCGACATCAGAGAACTGTGAGACGCGTGAATGTGATGTTGAATTATTGAAATATTAAAACTTATAATCTCATTTATAAAACTACACAAATAGCTGATGATCTCCAACAACTGTCCAACGGTGTTGCAACTACTGTATTCTCAGCGGATTTTGCACTTTGATATATGGTTGCTAGGTTATTGTTGGTGGTTGCTAGGGTGTCTGTGATTGATGACGATCTTCTGTCTGTGATTGGTGGAGTCGTGCATCAGCTGGATACATGTTCACGGAGGCACAATACAGAGGCAGTGGAGATGGAGACACAATCCCCCCCCCCCCCCCCCCCAGTGGGCGTGGCTTTCAGATTTTGACGTGTGTCGCTCTGTCTTTATGACATGTAGCTAAATAAATAAATAATTTGCTAAATATTTTTTTTTCTGCTTTTACATTTTCATGGTTCGGTTTATTTCAGTACGGGTTTCATTTTAAAATCATTTATTTACATTTTTCATTGTTTGGACATAATTAATTATTAGCTTTTCAGCAACCACTTAAAAGCATCTTAGCAACCATTCTCCACACCCTAGCAACCACAAATTAATTTAGTTTGAAAAGCCTCCAGCTGAACACAGTGACTGACTGTTTTTGCTGTCGATCACTTCCTGTGTGTGTGTGTGTGTGTGTGTGTGTGTAGAGAGAGATGCTCAAATTCAGCACACACACACACACACACTCCCCTCCCCCGCAGTCGTCCTGCTCTTCCGCTGCCCCTCCCGTCAGTGTTCCGCCGCAGCGGTGTGTGTGTGTGTGTGTGTGCCGGTGATGCTGCATCACTTCTCTCTCTCTCTCTCTGTTTGCCTGTAGACGGATGTGCAGCATCTTCCTCGTCTGCAGCGTCTGTTTCTCAGCGCTAACAGCATCAGCAGGTAAGATTAGCATTAGCGTGTCTAACCCTGTCCTGTCTGAGGATGTGTCGTGCCCTCGTCCTGCAGCACACACACACTCACACACACACACACACACACACACACACGGGTGGAAGCATTTAGACTGTCATCCAGTGTGTCTGTAACCATGGGAACATGGTTCAGTAATTAGTTTTTTATGTGTTGTCATGGTGGGAGTTGTGTGGTTGCTAAGGGCGTGAGCGCATGTATGGTGTTGATGCAGTGTGATGGAACGAGCGTTACGGCGTGTTTTTCCTTATTACTGCTGTGTCATACTGCTGCATCCAGAGCCCTGCGTGTGTGTGTGTGTGAGGGTCTGTGGGCGGGGCTAACTGAAGGTCAGGGGTCACTCAATGTCTATGTAAAATTAAGACAAATTTATTTATTCATTCAGCCATGAAATTAAAAAATATAAAAGCAATTCTGACTTTTGTCACAATTCTGACTTTATATCTCACAATTCTGACTTTATATCTCGCAATTCTGAATTTATATCTCGCAACTCTGGCAATTCTGACTTTATATCTCGCAATTCTGACTTTATATCTCGCAATTCTGGCAATTCTGACTTTATATCTCGCAATTCTGACTTTATATCTCGCAATTCTGACTTTATATCTCGCAATTCTGGCTTTATATCTCGCAATTCTGGCAATTCTGACTTTATATCTCGCAATTCTGACTTTATATCTCGCAATTCTGACTTTATATCTCGCAATTCTGGCTTTATATCTCGCAATTCTGGCAATTCTGACTTTATATCTCGCAATTCTGACTTTATATCTCGCAATTCTGACTTTATATCTCGCAATTCTGACTTTATATCTCGCAATTCTGAATTTATATCTCGCAATTCTGAGTTTATATCTCGCAATTCTGAGTTTATATCTCGCAATTCTGACTTTATATCTCGCAATTCTGGCTTTATATCTCGCAATTCTGACTTTATATCTCGCAATTCTGAATTTATATCTCGCAATTCTGAGTTTATATCTCGCAATTCTGAGTTTATATCTCGCAATTCTGACTTTATATCTCGCAATTCTGGCTTTATATCTCGCAATTCTGACTTTATATCTCGCAATTCTGACTTTATATCTCGCAATTCTGGCTTTATATCTCGCAATTCTGACTTTATATCTCGCAATTCTGAATTTATATCTCGCAATTCTGAGTTTATATCTCGCAATTCTGAGTTTATATCTCGCAATTCTGACTTTATATCTCGCAATTCTGACTTTATATCTCGCAATTCTGAATTTATATCTCGCAATTCTGAATTTATATCTCGCAATTCTGAGTTTATATCTCGCAATTCTGAATTTATATCTCGCAATTCTGACTTTATGTCTCGCAATTCTGACTTTATATCTCGCAATTCTGACTTTATATCTCGCAATTCTGAATTTATATCTCGCAATTCTGGCAATTCTGACTTTATATCTCGCAATTCTGACTTTATATCTCGCAATTCTGGCAATTCTGACTTTATATCTCGCAATTCTGACTTTATATCTCGCAATTCTGACTTTATATCTTGCAATTCTGGCTTTATATCTCGCAATTCTGGCAATTCTGACTTTATATCTCGCAATTCTGACTTTATATCTCGCAATTCTGACTTTATATCTCGCAATTCTGGCTTTATATCTCGCAATTCTGGCTTTATATCTCGCAATTCTGACTTTATATCTCACAATTCTGACTTTATATCTCGCAATTCTGGCTTTATATCTCGCAATTCTGGCAATTCTGACTTTATATCTCGCAATTCTGACTTTATATCTCGCAATTCTGACTTTATATCTCGCAATTCTGACTTTATATCTCGCAATTCTGGCTTTATATCTCGCAATTCTGGCTTTATATCTCGCAATTCTGACTTTATATCTCGCAATTCTGGCTTTATATCTCGCAATTCTGGCTTTATATCTCGCAATTCTGGCAATTCTGACTTTATATCTCGCAATTCTGACTTTATATCTCGCAATTCTGACTTTATATCTCGCAATTCTGGCTTTATATCTCGCAATTCTGGCAATTCTGACTTTATATCTCGCAATTCTGACTTTATATCTCGCAATTCTGACTTTATATCTCGCAATTCTGACTTTATATCTCGCAATTCTGACTTTATATCTCACAATTCTGACTTTATATCTCGCAATTCTGACTTTATATCTCACAATTCTGACTTTATATCTCGCAATTCTGGCTTTATATCTCGCAATTCTGGCAATTCTGACTTTATATCTCGCAATTCTGGCTTTATATCTCGCAATTCTGGCAATTCTGACTTTATATCTCGCAATTCTGACTTTATATCTCGCAATTCTGGCTTTATATCTCGCAATTCTGGCTTTATATCTCGCAATTCTGACTTTATATCTCGCAATTCTGGCTTTATATCTCGCAATTCTGGCTTTATATCTCGCAATTCTGGCAATTCTGACTTTATATCTCGCAATTCTGACTTTATATCTCGCAATTCTGACTTTATATCTCGCAATTCTGGCTTTATATCTCGCAATTCTGGCAATTCTGACTTTATATCTCGCAATTCTGACTTTATATCTCGCAATTCTGACTTTATATCTCACAATTTTGACTTTATATCTCGCAATTCTGACTTTATATCTCACAATTCTGACTTTATATCTCGCAATTCTGGCTTTATATCTCGCAATTCTGGCAATTCTGACTTTATATCTCGCAATTCTGGCTTTATATCTCGCAATTCTGGCAATTCTGACTTTATATCTCGCAATTCTGGCTTTATATCTCGCAATTCTGGCAATTCTGACTTTATATCTCGCAATTCTGACTTTATATCTCGCAATTCTGACTTTCTCGCAATTCTGACTTTATATCTTGCAATTCTGAGTTTATATCTCGCAATTCTTCACTTTTTCCCTCCAATTTCTCAGTTTATATCTGTTTTAAGGGGCACCTGTTTCATGGATGAAAGGATCTGCCTGGGTCACGGAATGTTTTTGTGATTAAAAATTAGCGAATGTCTTGTTTAATTTCATGGTAAAAATGGGCTTCCACACGAAGGGAAGCAACACGACAGTTAACGATTCTCTCTTCCTGTTTGAAATCAGAACTATTGCAGAATGCCGTGTGATGTTGACGTCAGTGTCGTGTGTGTGTGTGTGTGTGTGTGTGTGTAGTTTGGATGCGCTGGCCTGTCTGTGGGACTGCCGCTCTCTGAGTGAGCTGAGCGTCGATGGGAATCCCGTGGCGCTGGAGTCATGCTACAGACACACACTCCTCCGCTGCTGCTCGCCACACCTTCAGCTGCTCGACATGAAGCGTGTCACGGTGAGTCTGGGCCGATCACGACCCGTTTAATCCTGTTCTGATCAAGTGTGTCACGGTGAGTCTGGGCCGATCACGACCCGTTTAACCCTGTTCTGCCGATCACGACCCGTTTAACCCTGTTCTGCCGATCACGACCCGTTTAACCCTGTTCTGCCGATCACGACCCGTTTAACCCTGTTCTGCCGATCACGACCCGTTTAACCCTGTTCTGCCGATCACGACCCGTTTAACCCTGTTCTGCCGATCACGACCCGTTTAACCCTGTTCTGCCGATCACGACCCGTTTAACCCTGTTCTGCAGATCACGACCCGTTTACTGTTCTGCAGATCACGACCCGTTTAACCCTGTTCTGCAGATCACGACCCGTTTAACCCTGTTCTGCCGATCACGACCCGTTTAACCCTGTTCTGCCGATCACGACTCGTTTAACCCTGTTCTGCCGATCACGACCCGTTTAACTCTGTTCTGCCGATCACGACCCGTTTAACCCTGTTCTGCAGATCACGACCCGTTTACTGTTCTGCAGATCACGACCCGTTTAACCCTGTTCTGCAGATCACGACCCGTTTACTGTTCTGCAGATCACGACCCGTTTAACCCTGTTCTGCAGATCACGACCCGTTTACTGTTCTGCAGATCACGACCCGTTTAACCCTGTTCTGCAGATCACGACCCGTTTAACCCTGTTCTGCCGATCACGACCCGTTTAACCCTGTTCTGCAGATCACGACCCGTTTAACCCTGTTCTGCAGATCACGACCCGTTTAACCCTGTTCTGCCGATCACGACCCGTTTACTGTTCTGCCGATCACGACCCGTTTAACCCTGTTCTGCCGATCACGACCCGTTTAACCCTGTTCTGCCGATCACGACCCGTTTAACCCTGTTCTGCCGATCACGACCCGTTTAACCCTGTTCTGCCGATCACGACCCGTTTAACCCTGTTCTGCCGATCACGACCCGTTTACTGTTCTGCCGATCACGACCCGTTTACTGTTCTGCCGATCACGACCCGTTTAACCCTGTTCTGCCGATCACGACCCGTTTACTGTTCTGCCGATCACGACCCGTTTAACCCTGTTCTGCCAATCACGACCCGTTTAACCCTGTTCTGCAGATCACGACCCGTTTAACCCTGTTCTGCCGATCACGACCCGTTTACTGTTCTGCCGATCACGACCCGTTTAACCCTGTTCTGCCGATCACGACCCGTTTAACCCTGTTCTGCCGATCACGACCCGTTTAACCCTGTTCTGCCGATCACGACCCGTTTAACCCTGTTCTGCCGATCACGACCCGTTTAACCCTGTTCTGCAGATCACGACCCGTTTACTGTTCTGCCGATCACGACCCGTTTACTGTTCTGCCGATCACGACCCGTTTAACCCTGTTCTGCCGATCACGACCCGTTTAACCCTGTTCTGCCGATCACGACCCGTTTAACCCTGTTCTGCCGATCACGACCCGTTTAACTCTGTTCTGATCAAGTGTGTCACAGATGTGATGCAAACTAAAGGCCTAAACTAATTAAAAACAGGGACGAGCTGTTTGATGGGTTCTGATGATGAGTGTAATGGAGAATGTTTCTGTTGTGATGCCGTTTAATTTTTTATATTTAAAATAACATGATGTTATGATAGCGGGGGCTTACGTTTTGATATTTTCTATGATTTGTGATTATGATTAGTTTTAGCTGTTGTGGAGTTATATTAGAGCTGTATAATTTCTATCTTCTTCATTCTTTATTTTATTTAAAAGAGAATAAACTAGATTAGTTAATAATAAATGGGATTAAAATAAAAATTAGGTAGTTGTTCATATATAGATTACATAAAATTAAAATAAATAAGCTTGTCAATTAATATAAATAAATAAAGATTATATATAAAAAAAAAAAAAAATAAATCATATATTTAACGTTACATTCCTATAGTGAGTAGATATAACTTATAATTATGTAATTTAATAGATTTATAATATAAATTTTTCAGTGTATTAATTGTGTGTTTATAAACGATAGATGCCTTTGAAGTGTTTGATGTGTAGATCATGTTTGAAAGCCCTGATCTCCAAAACTGCAGCAATGCATGCTGGGAAGAAAACAGCTGGGCCGGCACATCATCTGACAATAATCCTCGGTGATCCACACACACACACACACACACACACACAACACACACATATGTGTGTGTGTGTGTGTGTGTGTGTGTGTGTGTGTGTGTGTGTGGATCACAGAGGATTATCATTGCTGCAGTTTTGGAGGTGTGTGTGTGTGTGTGTGTGTGTGTGTGTGTGTGTGTGTGTGCGTGTGTGTGCGCGTGTTTGTGTGTGAGTGAGTGTGTGTGTGTGTGTTAATTGTGTCCTGACGGTTTGCTGGCGCTCCTCAGGAGGAGGAGAGACGCTCGGCGAGTGTTTCGGCACGAAAGGAGGATGAGAAAAAGAAAGAGAGTCACAAACTGGCTGCGCACAAGGTACAAACACACACTTCAGCCCGACACACACACACAACAAACTACTGAATTCAGAGGGAAAACAAGCTTCCTGACCCCACCGACAGACACTTGTTCTTGTTTTAACCACAAACTCACTTCATTTCTCAGAAAACCAGATAATTTTGCTTCTGTATCTTGATTTAAGAATGTTTAGATATTTGGAAAACGAGACAGAAACACTGAGTGAGAGAATCACTTTTGCAGTGTGTTTTTTCCCTGTACACACTCTCTCTAAGAGGTCGCTCACACAGATTCACACATGGAGTTTGTTCTGACACACAGTGATCACATGCTTCTGGATGACAGCGATTCTCAGCATCTGTGACACACATTCAGTGCCAGGATTCAATCTTTGATCTCTAGGAGCAGCTGGAGGTCAAGCAACATGAAATCTTTTCTCCAGAATGTTGTTGATCTCAGTCTCACGTTCAGAGACTCTCAAGATGAATGATTCTCATCAGATCTGTTCTCTGATGTCAGTTAATGATCACGACAATGCCGGTCAGCAAATAAAATTTTTTAAATTTTACATGTTTATGAATTCATTTTTAGTAAGTGTTTAATTTGGATTGTTTTTATTTTTATTAAAAATCTTTTATATTAATTTGACATTTTTATTAAATTTGTATTATTATTAATTAGTATTTTATTTTGACTTGAATCTTTTACATAGTTTGTTTACATTTTATTATTTAATT
The DNA here is from genome assembly GCF_964197995.2 of Scardinius erythrophthalmus. Classification (NCBI taxonomy): domain Eukaryota; kingdom Metazoa; phylum Chordata; class Actinopteri; order Cypriniformes; family Leuciscidae; genus Scardinius; species Scardinius erythrophthalmus. The sequence continues at coordinate 1,010,964 of NC_138228.1, forward strand.
CGTTGTAGTAAGTGTAAAGTAATTTTTAGATTTTAATTATATTCTTTTTATTTTTAATTTATTCATTATTTATTTTAATTTTCCTTTTTTAATGTTGTACTTACATTTATTCACTCTACATTTACATTTTTATAATTTAATTTTAGTTAGTATACTTGATCTTTTTTAGATTCTTAATTTTTCTTAATTTTTAGATTCTTAATATTAATTAATTATTTTATAATTATTAAAAATTAATTATAATTTTTTATTTCACCTTTTTATTTATTTATATAATAAACATTTTTATAATTTTTTATTGAGTAATTTTTCATTTTTATTATGTATTTAAAGTTATTATTTATTTTAATTTGTCTTTTTTTATTAATTATACATTTTTACAATTTTTTTATATATTTTATGTTTATATTTTTAATGTTAAGAGGTTTAGTTTTTAAGTGTTATTGTTTTTTTAGATTGTAAATGTCTTTCATTTTTAATTTTTTATAGCAAGTTCAAGTTCAAGTTCATTTTATTTATATAGCACATTTAAACAGCCGCTAGACAGGCCATAGTGCTTTACAGAACAAGCATATTAAAAAAAGCAGCAAAACAACACATAAACACGTAACGAAACTAAGCTAAGATTAATTTTAAAACAAAGAAACAAATGTAAAATAGTAAAAACAGCTCAAGAAAAGTAATCAATATGCTAACGAGAATAGGTATGTTTTGACCAGAGACTTAAAAACAGAGAGGTTGGGAGCCGTTCTGATCTCTAGAGGCAGGGTGTTCCACAGACGCAAAAGCACGCTCCCCTCTACGCCTAAGTCTGACACGAGGGACTAGCAGCAGCACCTGGTCGTGGGATCTTCTGGACGGAATGTACGGATGAATAAGTTCAGAGAGATAAACCGGTGCTATGTTGTGTAAAGATTTGAAGACAAAGAGAAGGATTTTAAAATCTATTCTCTGCCGAACTGGTAGCCAATGTAAAGATCTGAGGATGGGAGAGATATGATCATATTTGCGACAATTATGGATGAGTCTGGCCGCAGCATTTTGGACTAACTGAAGACGGGAGATTTGAGAATCTGATATACCGCAATATAGTGAGTTGCAATAATCCAGCCGACACGTGATGAAAGCATGAACCGCCATTTCCAGAGTTATTGGAATGAGAAAGCCTTTAATTTTAGATAGTAAGCGAAGTTGGTAGAAACCGGAACTGATTACAGATGAGATGTGTTTATCAAACTTTAAAGACTGGTCAACAAGAACACCTAAGTTCCGCACTCCAGTAGATGTAAAGGGAGATAGACTCCCCAAGTCTGGGCATGTACACTGGGACCTTTCACTCGGGCTGAAAACAATGACCTCGGTCTTATCATCATTAAGAGATAGGAAATTTTAAACCAGTCAGGCAAGTAGATCTGACTCCATAAAAGTGAATCTCAGCAAAACTGATCACTAACATTATTTTGTCCATTAAGACCCTGAATTGTCATTTACTGTAATGCATATGAGAAAATAATGACATTGAAACTGTACAAGAAGTATTTGTCATAGAACTGCAGCTGTAGTTTCACACAGGAACCACTGAAGGATCTAATGGTTTCTTTGGTCCCAGGAAAGGCGTCGACTGGCGATCCAGAATGCAGCGCATGAGTGGGAGGGGCTTAAAGCGCATCAGTGGGAGGGGCTTAAACAGAACGAGGCTCAGCAGTGGGAGGGGCTTAAAGCCTCGAGCCTCGAGATTCCTGCGCAGAACGGCTCAAAGGAAGACGTCAGTCCAGACAATAGCCCCGCCCACAGCCCTGCGCAGACTAATGGGAACGCTCAGGAGACCTCGCCGGACGAGCCCAGGTGTCTGTGTGTGTGAGTGTGTGTGTCTGAGTCTCTGAGTGTCTGAGTCTCTGAGTGTCTGAGTCTCTGAGTCTCTGAGTGTCTGAGTCTGAGTGTCTGAGTCTCTGAGTGTCTGAGTCTCTGAGTGTCTGAGTCTGAGTGTCTGAGTCTGAGTCTCTGAGTGTCTGAGTCTCTGAGTGTCTGAGTCTGAGTCTCTGAGTGTCTGAGTCTGAGTCTCTGAGTCTGAGTCTCTGAGTGTCTGAGTCTCTGAGTGTCTGAGTCTCTGAGTGTCTGAGTCTCTGAGTGTCTGAGTCTTTGAGTGTCTGAGTCTGAGTCTCTGAGTGTGTGAGTGTCTGAGTCTCTGAGTGTCTGAGTCTCTGAGTGTCTGAGTCTCTGAGTGTCTGAGTCTCTGAGTGTCTGAGTCTCTGAGTGTCTGAGTCTCTGAGTGTCTGAGTCTCTGAGTGTCTGAGTCTGAGTGAGTGTCTGAGTCTGAGTCTAGTGAGTGTCTGAGTGCCTGAGTCTCTGAGTGTCTGAGTCTCTGAGTGTCTGAGTCTGAGTCTCTGAGTGTCTGAGTCTGAGTGTCTGAGTGTCTGAGTCTGAGTCTCTGAGTCTTTGAGTGTCTGAGTCTGAGTCTCTGAGTCTCTGAGTGTCTGAGTCTCTGAGTCTCTGAGTGTCTGAGTCTGAGTGTCTGAGTCTGAGTCTCTGAGTGTGTGAGTGTCTGAGTGTCTGAGTCTCTGAGTGTCTGAGTGTCTGAGTCTCTGAGTGTCTGAGTCTCTGAGTGTCTGAGTCTCTGAGTGTCTGAGTCTGAGTGAGTGTCTGAGTCTGAGTCTAGTGAGTGTCTGAGTGCCTGAGTCTGATTGTCTGAGTTTCTGAGTGTCTGAGTCTCTGAGTGTCTGTGTCTGAGTCTGAGTGTCTGAGTCTGAGTGTCTGAGTCTGAGCGTCTGAGTCTGAGCGTCTGAGACTCTGAGCCTGAGTGCCTGAGTCTGAGTGTCTGAGTCTGAGTGTCTGAGTCTGAGTGTCTGAGTGTCTGAGTCTCTGAGTCTGAGTCTCTGAGTGTCTGAGTCTGAGTGTCTGAGTCTGAGTCTCTGAGTGTCTGAGTCTCTGAGTGTCTGAGTCTGAGTCTCTGAGTGTCTGAGTCTCTGAGTGTCTGAGTCTGAGTCTCTGAGTGTCTGAGTCTCTGAGTGTCTGAGTCTGAGTCTCTGAGTGTCTGAGTCTGAGTCTCTGAGTGTCTGAGTCTCTGAGTGTCTGAGTCTTTGAGTGTCTGAGTCTGAGTCTCTGAGTCTCTGAGTGTCTGAGTCTCTGAGTGTCTGAGTCTGAGTGTCTGAGTGTCTGAGTCTGAGTCTCTGAGTGTGTGAGTGTCTGAGTGTCTGAGTCTCTGAGTGTCTGAGTCTCTGAGTGTCTGAGTCTCTGAGTGTCTGAGTCTCTGAGTGTCTGAGTCTCTGAGTGTCTGAGTCTGAGTGAGTGTCTGATTCTGAGTCTAGTGAGTGTCTGAGTGCCTGAGTCTGATTGTCTGAGTTTCTGAGTGTCTGAGTCTCTGAGTGTCTGTGTCTGAGTCTGAGTCTGAGTGTCTGAGTGAGTGTCTGAGTCTGAGCGTCTGAGTCTGAGCGTCTGAGACTCTGAGCCTGAGTGCCTGAGTCTGAGTGTCTGAGTCTGAGTCTGAGTGTCTGAGTCTGAGTGTCTGAGTCTGAGTGTCTGAGTCTGAGTGTCTGAGTCTGAGTGTCTGAGTCTGAGTGTCTGAGTCTGAGTCTTTGAGTCTGAGTCTCTGAGTCTCTGAGTCTCTGAGCCTGAGTGCCTGAGCGTCTGAGTCTGAGCGTCTGAGTCTGAGTGTCTGAGTCTGAGTGTCTGAGTCTCTGAGCCTGAGTGCCTGAGTGTCTGAGTCTGAGTGTCTGAGTCTGAGTGTCTGAGTCTGAGTGTCTGAGTGAGTGTCTGAGTCTGAGTGTCTGAGTCTGAGTGAGTGTCTGAGTGCCTGAATCTCTGAGTGTCTGAGTGCCTGAGTCTCTGAGTGTCTGAGTCTGAGTGTCTGAGTCTCTGAGTGTCTGAGTCTGAGTGTCTGAGTGAGTGTCTGAGTGCCTGAGTGTCTGAGTCTGAGTTGTCTGATTCTGAGAGTCTGAGTCTCTTGAGTCTGAGTCTCTGAGTCTGAGTCTCTGAGTATCTGCGTGTCTGATCTGAGTCTCTGTGTCTCTGAGTGTCTGTGTCTCTGAGTGTCTGAGTGTGTGTGTGATGTGTCTGAGTGTCTGAGTGTGTGTGTGACGTGTCTGAGTGTCTGAGTGTGTGAGTGTCTGAGTCTCTGAGTGTCTGAGTGTGTGTGTGACGTGTCTGTGTCTCTGAGTGTCTGAGTCTCTGAGTGTCTGAGTGTCTGAGTGTCTGAGTGTGTGTGTGACGTGTCTGAGTGTCTGAGTGTCTGAGTGTCTGAGTGTGTGAGTGTCTGAGTCTCTGAGTGTCTGAGTGTCTGAGTGTGTGTGTGACGTGTCTGAGTGTGTGTGACGTGTCTGACTGCTATGAGAGGCCGTTTGAGACGAAACTCATTGAAACACTTGCTATACACACTGAAACACTCGCGCTACACACTGAAACACTCGCGCTACACACTGAAACACTTGTGATACACACTGAAACACTCGCGCTACACACTGAAACACTCGCGCTACACACTGAAACACTCGCGCTACACACTGAAACACTCGCGCTACACACTGAAACACTCGCGCTACACACTGAAACACTCGGATTTTGAAATCCTCATAACTTGGACTGTGGACAGCTTGTTTTCTCTGTCATTAACATCAAGTAAAGTCAAGTCAAGTCAAGTATATTTGTATAGCGCTTTTCACAATATAGATTTTATCAAAGCAGCTTCACAGTATTAAATTAAAATAATACAACAAGGTTTGTTTCAAGTGGAATTTATTGATTGATAAAATAAAATTAAATATCCCCAAAATATTCCCAACTGAGCAAGCCAAAGGCAACAGTGGCAATATATATAATATATCTGACAAAAGTAAGAATAGCAGATGTTGTCCGTTTTGTTGATAGTTTTCAGGGAGCTGTGACAAGATCGAAATTGGACAAAGGTTACAAATTATTCTTGACCTTTTCTTACATAAAAAAAAAGTTCCATTAATTTAAATTGTATGACACTTGATGACTAGCTCACACTTACTATAGCTAAACAAAATAAACAAAAACATTGAAATGATGTCTGATTGTGGGCTATGTTTGAAATCTAGTGTCTTTTGTTAAAATTTCATGTTAGTTTGTCCCGGAGATTGCAGCAATATTCCACTATGACTAGATTATGGCTCATTTTTCATGTTACTATACCATGAATGAAACTAAGAATTGTACATCTTTATAGTGATAAATAAACCGCGCTTCTGTTTCCAAATGAACCAAACTTCCGGTTGCAATGAAATGACTTCCGGACACACTGAAAATGTTTGTGCTCTCTCACACGCGCGAATGTTTGAAAAGTGCAGTCTTTGTGCAGGTACAACAGTATGTGGGCGATTACAGGGTATATGCAAAGAGTTTCTATGTAACCGCATGTCTTTCATATATATGCACATATATATAGTGTTTCACATGTACGCGCAAGTGTTTCACATATATGGGCAAGTGTTTCAGTGTGTAGCGCAAGTGTTTCAGTGTGTAGCGCGAGTGTTTCAGTGTGTAGCGTAAGTGTTTCAGTGTGTATCACAAGTGTTTCAGTGTGTAGCGCAAGTGTTTCAGTGTGTATCACAAGTGTTTCAGTGTGTAGCGCAAGTGTTTCAGTGTGTATCGTAAGTTTTCAATGTGTATTGCAAGTGTTTCAGTAGGTTTCGTCTCAAACGGCCTCTCATAGACTGCTGTGATTCTCTGTCTCAGGCGCTTGAGTCCGCTCACACTCTCAGCTGGAGGGTTACGACCTGCCAGTCGCCCAAACAGCCCCAGAGACTCCAGGTACATCTTCACACACACACACACACACACACACACACACACACACACACACACACACACACACACACACACACGTCACAGTGTCAGAACATCACAAACACGTGTTTAATGCAGTGACATGTGTCACACTGACATTTCACCTACATTTTTGTCCTGTTTTTTTTTTAAGTATTTATTTTAATTTGACAAATTTATGATTGAATTAATTATTAGTAACTGTTTTATTTACATTTTTTATATTATTATTTTTTTTTTTTTTTGGCTGCAGTGCCTCCCGCAGTGATGTTCCCAGCATGCTCTGCTGTAACACATTTGATCCATCTCTGTCCAACACACACACACACACACACACACACACACACACACACACACATACACACACACACACACACACACACACACACACACACACACACACACACACACACAGTCACTCACTCACATTCATACACACACATGCACGCACACGCACACACACACACACACACACACACACACACACACACACACACACACACACACACACACACACACTCACTCACTCACTCACTCACTCACTGACACACACACACACACACACACACACACTCACTCACTCACTCACTCACTCACTCACTCACTGACTCACACGCGCACACACACACACACACACACACACACACACACACACTCACTCACTCACACACACACACACGCACACACGCACACACACACACACACACACACACACACACACACACACACACACACAGTCACTCACTCACTCACATTCATACACACACATGCACGCACACACACACACACACACACACTCACTCTAATATTATCTCAGTGATGCAGTGATTCTCTGATTCTTGGCGGCTCAGTTTAATCCATCACATGAACAGTGTTAGTTCAGGAATAGAGCGAGTGAGTGATGAGCAGAAGAGCAGATCTATCAGCGTCTCACTCAGACACACACACGCACACACACACAGCGACCTATCAGCGTCTGACGTCTGAGTGTTTTCAGTCTGTATGTGGGCAGAGGATTAAAGCGTGAATCACATCAAGAGCTGCTAGTTAAAAACTCATCATTTCCCTCTGAATTTACCTCTCAAAATTAAATCTCTCAACCAAATCGCTCTAATTTTAATTAACCAAACTGGGCTGCAGTACAGCGTTAATGTTTTTGGCTACACTTTATTTTAAGGTGTCGTTGTTACAGTGTAATTATACATTTAAGTACTGAGTAATATTAAGCAACTACATGTACTTACTATAGGGTTAGGGTTTGGTTGAGGGTTAATTGCATGTAATTATGCATAATTTACTGTTATTACTATTACTATGGTAAGTACATGTAACTTATGTAACAAGGACATTGTAAAATAAAGTATTTTTTTGTGTTTTTTTAATGGTTAAAATGCAGAATGTTTTGTGTTTTGGTTAGTGTTGAGTTATAGTACTTAAAACTCTATATAAACAGCAGAAGTCCATTGAAATGAGTGGTTTGATCTGTGTTTCGAGAGGTTCAGTTGATCAGGTCTGGAGCACAGACAGACGCTGCCGTCGATCTCTTCATGCCAAGTGTGAACACAGTCCAAATATTCCTCTGAGAAGAGACTCTGTCCTAACATGTTTGCCAGGAGCGTTTAAATCATTCGTTCAGTCCTGTGTTACAGGAGCCGGAGACTCATCACAGGGAAATGAAACGAGACGAAACACTCTTGATGATGATTTTCTGTGTGTCTCCAGGTTCTGACAGGATCATTTTATTTAACATAATATCTCATCATTTACGTCGCACTCACTCACCATTATATGTTTGGTCTAAAACGCTAAAACTGTTCTCATGTTTTACCATAGGACAGCAAATACAAGTAAATTTTCTGTCATATTTGCAGGACTATGATATGAAGAGTGTGTGAAGTAACATATTTTAGTAACAGTGTGAAAGTGAATCGCACATATAAGGCACAATACTGATGTAAACATGAATATCTATTTGTAAAACATGCGTCACATGACTAAACTTTAGACTAATGACTATTTAGACTAAACTAAACACCTCCGTTTTGACAGTCCACACTACAACGCCTGAAAACGCTAAATTCACCTTAAAGCGCAAGTGTAAAACCTCACAAAAGCTCACTGAGATGATACAGACGTAAAAAAATAAAGTTATCGCGCAGTAAATTTTTTAATACCTCCATTTTGACAATCCAAACTACAACGTGAAAACACCGTTTTTCAAGTTTATCCACTTTGGAGAGCGATTTCAAAAAGCTTCGTTTTCATTAATAAAAACGTATTAGGGGCTGTTTACATGACACCGTTTTCAACTAAAAACTTACAACTTTTTATGCGTTTTGGCCATTTGTTTACACGAAAACTGCATTTTGGGAGCCTGAAAACGCAAAGTATTGAAAGCGGGTTTCAAAGTGTACGTTTTTCAAAGCAGTCTCCGTGTAAACAACAAAAACATGAATCTCTGAGGACGATGACGTCATGCACATGCATATTACGTGTTCGGTCTATAGTGTTTCATCGCCATCTACTGGCCTGGCAGCAGAATACAGCGGGTTTAGTCGTTTTCGCTGTGTGAATGGGGATTGTTTTGACAATGGTGTCGTCTGTATGCGGAAAACTCAAAGGAAAAACTTCTCCGTTTTAAGCGTATTGTTGTCGTGTAAACGTACACTTAGTGTAGACAAGCCCGGAGACTCCTGCTAATCACAGGGAAATGAAACGAGACGAAACACTCCTGCATGATGATGTTCTGTGTGTGTGTCTCCAGGTTTCAGGACGGTCCCGGCGTTCAGAGCCTGTCGATGTCTGAGCGTCACCTGGCGGAGCTGGAGGGCGAGACACTGCGCTTGTTCGGCCCCGGGGCCCTGGAGACGCTGGACCGATGCTGGGGGGTCCAGACGGCCTCGAGCGTCACCACCGTCTCCTTCAGATACATACACTTCGACTCCATCATCCCCACATTCCTGCGCATCCGCCTCAAATTCCCAAACCTCACGGTGAGGATCAGACCCTTATAGATAGTCAAAGCTAAAATTATTCAGACACGGATATTGTTCCACTAGTGTGATCAGGAGTCTATAGTTCATTTATGTAAGTGAAGAGAGCAAAATAAAGTAAACTGTGACATATCATACCCAGAAACTCTTCACACAGTGACTACCAGTGACATTAATACAAATTTGGGACCAAAAATGATTCCAACACTTTGACCTCACCACTAGATGCCGCTAAAAATCACACCTTGCACCTTTAAATGTGTAAATATCAAGGATATTCTGGTTTTGCTGTCATGACCTCTTTAACATGCAGCTGTAATGATGGTGTTTCCGCCACAGCACCTGATGTTCATGGAGACGAGCATCACTCATCTTCCTCAGCTGTCGGCTCTGGCTCAGATCCGGCGTCTCGATCAGATCACCGTCCATCCGGAGGGCAATCCTGTGGTGCGACTGACGCTCTGGAGATCTTTCCTCATCTACAGACTTCAGCATCTCAACCTGCAGAAGATCAATGGCGCAGAGGTCCGAACAGCTCCGCCAGCGTCACTCACTGCTGTGTATGACGAGTGCGTGTGTGTGATGATATATCTGTGTTTCAGGTGACTATGAATGACATCACGGCCTCCGAGTTGATGTTTGGGGCTCTTGGTCACGTCGCTGCGACCGAAACGCCACGCTGTCGCTTGCTTCTGCTGCTGGAGGAGTCCAGGTGTGTGCCAGCTTTATTTCTATAGCACTTTATACGTGAAAGTGATTCTGTGTCTCTTTGGGATGATGCAAGACAAGAAGCCGTTCACCTGCAGAACACAAGCTTCTGGAGACACATACAGTCAAACTAAAAATTACCATTTTCTAAACGATAGCAAATAAACTGTGATAATGTGAGAAATGTTGAAGGTGTCTGAATACAGTCTGTCTGTAGATCTGAAGTAGTGAGTTTAGGTGTAATGTTTGATCTGTAAGAAAACATCAGTGCCTTGAATCTGATTGGCAACCAGTGCAGGTTTATGAGGAGAGGAGTGACGTGTGGCTCGATAAACACTCTCTTGCTGCAGCATCTGGATCAGTTGCAGAGGTTTGACAGATGCTGGAAGGAGAGAGCATTACAGTAGTCCCGTCTGGATAGAACAAGAGCTTGGAGAAGGAGTTGTGAAGCTCCGATAGGATGAGCCTGATCCTCCTGGTGTTGTTGAGGGCAAATCTGCAGGACCGGCAGTTCTAGCAATGTGTTCTGTGAAGTTCAACTGATCATCAATCACATCTCCAAGGTTCCTGGCTGTCCTGGATGGAGTTATGGTTGACAAACCTTGCTGAAACAGTGATAAACTAGATGATAACAGTGATGGGATAAACCATGTTTCTGAATGACAGACACTAGTGATGACATGTAGATGGGGAAGAGAAGCGGTCCCAGCACTGAGCCCTGAGGCACTCCAGTAGCTAGATGATAACAGTGATGGGATAAACCATGTTTCTGAATGACAGATCTAGTGATGACATGTAGATGGAGAAGAGAAGTGGTCCCAGCACTGAGCCCTGAGGCACTCCAGTAGCTAGATGATAACAGTGATGGGATAAACCATGTTTCTGAATGACAGACACTAGTGATGACATGTAGATGGAGAAGAGAAGTGGTCCCAGCACTGAGCCCTGAGGCACTCCAGTAGCTAGATGATAACAGTGATGGGATAAACCATGTTTCTGAATGACAGACACTAGTGATGACATGTAGATGTAGAAGAGAAGTGGTCCCAGCACTGAGCCTTGAGGCACTCCAGTAGCTAGATGATAACAGTGATGGGATAAACCATGTTTCTGAATGACAGACACTAGTGATGACATGTAGATGGAGAAGAGAAGTGGTCCCAGCACTGAGCCCTGAGGCACTCCAGTAGCTAGATGATAACAGTGATGGGATAAACCATGTTTCTGAATGACAGACACTAGTGATGACATGTAGATGTAGAAGAGAAGTGGTCCCAGCACTGAGCCCTGAGGCACTCCAGTAGCTGGATGATAACAGTGATGGGATAAACCATGTTTCTGAATGACAGACACTAGTGATGACATGTAGATGTAGAAGAGAAGTGGTCCCAGCACTGAGCCCTGAGGCACTCCAGTAGCTAGATGATAACAGTGATGGGATAAACCATGTTTCTGAATGACAGACACTAGTGATGACATGTAGATGGAGAAGAGAAGTGGTCCCAGCACTGAGCCCTGAGGCACTCCAGTAGCTAGATGATAACAGTGATGGGATAAACCATGTTTCTGAATGACAGATCTAGTGATGACATGTAGATGGAGAAGAGAAGTGGTCCCAGCACTGAGCCCTGAGGCACTCCAGTAGCTAGATGATAACAGTGATGGGATAAACCATGTTTCTGAATGACAGACACTAGTGATGACATGTAGATGGAGAAGAGAAGTGGTCCCAGCACTGAGCCCTGAGGCACTCCAGTAGCTAGATGATAACAGTGATGGGATAAACCATGTTTCTGAATGACAGACACTAGTGATGACATGTAGATGGGGAAGAGAAGTGGTCCCAGCACTGAGCCCTGAGGCACTCCAGTAGCTAGATGATAACAGTGATGGGATAAACCATGTTTCTGAATGACAGATCTAGTGATGACATGTAGATGGAGAAGAGAAGTGGTCCCAGCACTGAGCCCTGAGGCACTCCAGTAGCTAGATGATAACAGTGATGGGATAAACCATGTTTCTGAATGACAGACACTAGTGATGACATGTAGATGGAGAAGAGAAGTGGTCCCAGCACTGAGCCCTGAGGCACTCCAGTAGCTAGATGATAACAGTGATGGGATAAACCATGTTTCTGAATGACAGACACTAGTGATGACATGTAGATGTAGAAGAGAAGTGGTCCCAGCACTGAGCCTTGAGGCACTCCAGTAGCTAGATGATAACAGTGATGGGATAAACCATGTTTCTGAATGACAGACACTAGTGATGACATGTAGATGGAGAAGAGAAGTGGTCCCAGCACTGAGCCCTGAGGCACTCCAGTAGCTAGATGATAACAGTGATGGGATAAACCATGTTTCTGAATGACAGACACTAGTGATGACATGTAGATGTAGAAGAGAAGTGGTCCCAGCACTGAGCCCTGAGGCACTCCAGTAGCTAGATGATAACAGTGATGGGATAAACCATGTTTCTGAATGACAGACACTAGTGATGACATGTAGATGGAGAAGAGAAGTGGTCCCAGCACTGAGCCCTGAGGCACTCCAGTAGCTAGATGATAACAGTGATGGGATAAACCATGTTTCTGAATGACAGATCTAGTGATGACATGTAGATGGAGAAGAGAAGTGGTCCCAGCACTGAGCCCTGAGGCACTCCAGTAGCTAGATGATAACAGTGATGGGATAAACCATGTTTCTGAATGACAGACACTAGTGATGACATGTAGATGGAGAAGAGAAGTGGTCCCAGCACTGAGCCCTGAGGCACTCCAGTAGCTAGATGATAACAGTGATGGGATAAACCATGTTTCTGAATGACAGACACTAGTGATGACATGTAGATGGAGAAGAGAAGTGGTCCCAGCACTGAGCCCTGAGGCACTCCAGTAGCTAGATGATAACAGTGATGGGATAAACCATGTTTCTGAATGACAGACACTAGTGATGACATGTAGATGGAGAAGAGAAGTGGTCCCAGCACTGAGCCCTGAGGCACTCCAGTAGCTAGATGATAACAGTGATGGGATAAACCATGTTTCTGAATGACAGACACTAGTGATGACATGTAGATGGAGAAGAGAAGTGGTCCCAGCACTGAGCCCTGAGGCACTCCAGTAGCTAGATGATAACAGTGATGGGATAAACCATGTTTCTGAATGACAGACACTAGTGATGACATGTAGATGGAGAAGAGAAGTGGTCCCAGCACTGAGCCCTGAGGCACTCCAGTAGCTAGATGATAACAGTGATGGGATAAACCATGTTTCTGAATGACAGACACTAGTGATGACATGTAGATGGAGAAGAGAAGCGGTCCCAGCACTGAGCCCTGAGGCACTCCAGTAGCTAGATGATAACAGTGATGGGATAAACCATGTTTCTGAATGACAGACACTAGTGATGACATGTAGATGGAGAAGAGAAGCGGTCCCAGCACTGAGCCCTGAGGCACTCCAGTAGCTAGATGATAACAGTGATGGGATAAACCATGTGTCTGAATGACAGATCTAGTGATGACATGTAGATGGAGAAGAGAAGTGGTCCCAGCACTGAGCCCTGAGGCACTCCAGTAGCTAGATGATAACAGTGATGGGATAAACCATGTTTCTGAATGACAGACACTAGTGATGACATGTAGATGGAGAAGAGAAGTGGTCCCAGCACTGAGCCCTGAGGCACTCCAGTAGCTAGATGATAACAGTGATGGGATAAACCATGTTTCTGAATGACAGACACTAGTGATGACATGTAGATGGAGAAGAGAAGTGGTCCCAGCACTGAGCCCTGAGGCACTCCAGTAGCTAGATGATAACAGTGATGGGATAAACCATGTTTCTGAATGACAGACACTAGTGATGACATGTAGATGGAGAAGAGAAGTGGTCCCAGCACTGAGCCCTGAGGCACTCCAGTAGCTAGATGATAACAGTGATGGGATAAACCATGTTTCTGAATGACAGACACTAGTGATGACATGTAGATGGAGAAGAGAAGCGGTCCCAGCACTGAGCCCTGAGGCACTCCAGTAGCTAGATGATAACAGTGATGGGATAAACCATGTTTCTGAATGACAGACACTAGTGATGACATGTAGATGGAGAAGAGAAGCGGTCCCAGCACTGAGCCCTGAGGCACTCCAGTAGCTAGATGATAACAGTGATGGGATAAACCATGTTTCTGAATGACAGACACTAGTGATGACATGTAGATGGAGAAGAGAAGCGGTCCCAGCACTGAGCCCTGAGGCACTCCAGTAGCTAGATGATAACAGTGATGGGATAAACCATGTTTCTGAATGACAGATCTAGTGATGACATGTAGATGGAGAAGAGAAGCGGTCCCAGCACTGAGCCCTGAGGCACTCCAGTAGATAGATGATAACAGTGATGGGATAAACCATGTTTCTGAATGACAGATCTAGTGATGACATGTAGATGGAGAAGAGAAGCGGTCCCAGCACTGAGCCCTGAGGCACTCCAGTAGCTAGATGATAACAGTGATGGGATAAACCATGTTTCTGAATGACAGACACTAGTGATGACATGTAGATGGAGAAGAGAAGCGGTCCCAGCACTGAGCCCTGAGGCACTCCAGTAGCTAGATGATAACAGTGATGGGATAAACCATGTTTCTGAATGACAGACACTAGTGATGACATGTAGATGGAGAAGAGAAGTGGTCCCAGCACTGAGCCTTGAGGCACTCCAGTAGCTAGATGATAACAGTGATGGGATAAACCATGTTTCTGAATGACAGATCTAGTGATGACATGTAGATGGAGAAGAGAAGTGGTCCCAGCACTGAGCCTTGAGGCACTCCAGTAGCTAGATGATAACAGTGATGGGATAAACCATGTTTCTGAATGACAGACACTAGTGATGACATGTAGATGGAGAAGAGAAGTGGTCCCAGCACTGAGCCTTGAGGCACTCCAGTAGCTAGATGATAACAGTGATGGGATAAACCATGTTTCTGAATGACAGACACTAGTGATGACATGTAGATGGAGAAGAGAAGCGGTCCCAGCACTGAGCCCTGAGGCACTCCAGTAGCTAGATGATAACAGTGATGGGATAAACCATGTTTCTGAATGACAGACACTAGTGATGACATGTAGATGGAGAAGAGAAGTGGTCCCAGCACTGAGCCCTGAGGCACTCCAGTAGCTAGATGATAACAGTAATGGGATAAACCATGTTTCTGAATGACAGACACTAGTGATGACATGTAGATGGAGAAGAGAAGCGGTCCCAGCACTGAGCCCTGAGGCACTCCAGTAGCTAGATGATAACAGTGATGGGATAAACCATGTTTCTGAATGACAGACACTAGTGATGACATGTAGATGGAGAAGAGAAGCGGTCCCAGCACTGAGCCTTGAGGCAATCCAGTAGCTAGATGATAACAGTGATGGGATAAACCATGTTTCTGAATGACAGACACTAGTGATGACATGTAGATGGAGAAGAGAAGTGGTCCCAGCACTGAGCCCTGAGGCACTCCAGTAGCTAGATGATAACAGTGATGGGATAAACCATGTTTCTGAATGACAGACACTAGTGATGACATGTAGATGGAGAAGAGAAGCGGTCCCAGCACTGAGCCCTGAGGCACTCCAGTAGCTAGATGATAACAGTGATGGGATAAACCATGTTTCTGAATGACAGACACTAGTGATGACATGTAGATGGAGAAGAGGAGCGGTCCCAGCACTGAGCCCTGAGGCACTCCAGTAGCTAGATGATAACAGTGATGGGATAAACCATGTTTCTGAATGACAGACACTAGTGATGACATGTAGATGGAGAAGAGAAGTGGTCCCAGCACTGAGCCTTGAGGCACTCCAGTAGCTAGATGATAACAGTGATGGGATAAACCATGTTTCTGAATGACAGACACTAGTGATGACATGTAGATGGAGAAGAGAAGCGGTCCCAGCACTGAGCCCTGAGGCACTCCAGTAGCTAGATGATAACAGTGATGGGATAAACCATGTTTCTGAATGACAGATCTAGTGAGGACATGTAGATGGAGAAGAGAAGTGGTCCCAGCACTGAGCCCTGAGGCACTCCAGTAGCTAGATGATAACAGTGATGGGATAAACCATGTTTCTGAATGACAGATCTAGTGAGGACATGTAGATGGAGAAGAGAAGTGGTCCCAGCACTGAGCCCTGAGGCACTCCAGTAGCTAGATGATAACAGTGATGGGATAAACCATGTTTCTGAATGACAGACACTAGTGATGACATGTAGATGGAGAAGAGAAGTGGTCCCAGCACTGAGCCCTGAGGCACTCCAGTAGCTAGATGATAACAGTGATGGGATAAACCATGTTTCTGAATGACAGATCTAGTGAGGACATGTAGATGGAGAAGAGAAGTGGTCCCAGCACTGAGCCTTGAGGCACTCCAGTAGCTAGATGATAACAGTGATGGGATAAACCATGTTTCTGAATGACAGACACTAGTGATGACATGTAGATGGAGAAGAGAAGAGGTCCCAGCACTGAGCCCTGAGGCACTCCAGTAGCTAGATGATAACAGTGATGGGATAAACCATGTTTCTGAATGACAGATCTAGTGATGACATGTAGATGGAGAAGAGAAGCGGTCCCAGCACTGAGCCCTGAGGCACTCCAGTAGCTAGATGATAACAGTGATGGGATAAACCATGTGTCTGAATGACAGATCTAGTGATGACATGTAGATGGAGAAGAGAAGCGGTCCCAGCACTGAGCCCTGAGGCACTCCAGTAGCTAGATGATAACAGTGATGGGATAAACCATGTTTCTGAATGACAGACACTAGTGATGACATGTAGATGGAGAAGAGAAGCGGTCCCAGCACTGAGCCTTGAGGCACTCCAGTAGCTAGATGATAACAGTGATGGGATAAACCATGTTTCTGAATGACAGATCTAGTGATGACATGTAGATGGAGAAGAGAAGCGGTCCCAGCACTGAGCCCTGAGGCACTCCAGTAGCTAGATGATAACAGTGATGGGATAAACCATGTGTCTGAATGACAGATCTAGTGATGACATGTAGATGGAGAAGAGAAGCGGTCCCAGCACTGAGCCCTGAGGCACTCCAGTAGCTAGATGATAACAGTGATGGGGTAAACCATGTTTCTGAATTACAGACACTAGTGATGACATGTAGATGGAGAAGAGAAGTGGTCCCAGCACTGAGCCCTGAGGCACTCCAGTAGCTAGATGATAACAGTGATGGGATAAACCATGTGTCTGAATGACAGACACTAGTGATGACATGTAGATGGAGAAGAGAAGTGGTCCCAGCACTGAGCCCTGAGGCACTCCAGTAGCTAGATGATAACAGTGATGGGATAAACCATGTTTCTGAATGACAGACACTAGTGATGACATGTAGATGGAGAAGAGAAGTGGTCCCAGCACTGAGCCTTGAGGCACTCCAGTAGCTAGATGATAACAGTGATGGGATAAACCATGTTTCTGAATGACAGACACTAGTGATGACATGTAGATGGAGAAGAGAAGCGGTCCCAGCACTGAGCCCTGAGGCACTCCAGTAGCTAGATGATAACAGTGATGGGATAAACCATGTTTCTGAATGACAGACACTAGTGATGACATGTAGATGGAGAAGAGAAGCGGTCCCAGCACTGAGCCCTGAGGCACTCCAGTAGCTAGATGATAACAGTGATGGGATAAACCATGTTTCTGAATGACAGATCTAGTGATGACATGTAGATGGAGAAGAGAAGTGGTCCCAGCACTGAGCCCTGAGGCACTCCAGTAGCTAGATGATAACAGTGATGGGATAAACCATGTTTCTGAATGACAGACACTAGTGATGACATGTAGATGGAGAAGAGAAGTGGTCCCAGCACTGAGCCCTGAGGCACTCCAGTAGCTAGATGATAACAGTGATGGGATAAACCATGTTTCTGAATGACAGACACTAGTGATGACATGTAGATGGAGAAGAGAAGTGGTCCCAGCACTGAGCCTTGAGGCACTCCAGTAGCTAGATGATAACAGTGATGGGATAAACCATGTTTCTGAATGACAGACACTAGTGATGACATGTAGATGGAGAAGAGAAGCGGTCCCAGCACTGAGCCCTGAGGCACTCCAGTAGCTAGATGATAACAGTGATGGGATAAACCATGTTTCTGAATGACAGACACTAGTGATGACATGTAGATGGAGAAGAGAAGTGGTCCCAGCACTGAGCCCTGAGGCACTCCAGTAGCTAGATGATAACAGTGATGGGATAAACCATGTTTCTGAATGACAGACACTAGTGATGACATGTAGATGGAGAAGAGAAGCGGTCCCAGCACTGAGCCCTGAGGCACTCCAGTAGCTAGATGATAACAGTGATGGGATAAACCATGTTTCTGAATGACAGACACTAGTGATGACATGTAGATGGAGAAGAGAAGTGGTCCCAGCACTGAGCCCTGAGGCACTCCAGTAGCTAGATGATAACAGTGATGGGATAAACCATGTTCCTGAATGACAGATCTAGTGATGACATGTAGATGGAGAAGAGAAGCGGTCCCAGCACTGAGCCCTGAGGCACTCCAGTAGCTAGATGATAACAGTGATGGGATAAACCATGTTTCTGAATGACAGACACTAGTGATGACATGTAGATGGAGAAGAGAAGCGGTCCCAGCACTGAGCCCTGAGGCACTCCAGTTGCTAGATGATAACAGTGATGGGATAAACCATGTTCCTGAATGACAGATCTAGTGATGACATGTAGATGGAGAAGAGAAGCGGTCCCAGCACTGAGCCCTGAGGCACTCCAGTAGCTAGATGATAACAGTGATGGGATAAACCATGTTTCTGAATGACAGATCTAGTGAGGACATGTAGATGGAGAAGAGAAGTGGTCCCAGCACTGAGCCCTGAGGCACTCCAGTAGCTAGATGATAACAGTGATGGGATAAACCATGTTTCTGAATGACAGACACTAGTGATGACATGTAGATGGAGAAGAGAAGCGGTCCCAGCACTGAGCCCTGAGGCACTCCAGTAGCTAGATGATAACAGTGATGGGATAAACCATGTTTCTGAATGACAGATCTAGTGATGACATGTAGATGGAGAAGAGAAGCGGTCCCAGCACTGAGCCCTGAGGCACTCCAGTAGCTAGATGATAACAGTGATGGGATAAACCATGTGTCTGAATGACAGATCTAGTGATGACATGTAGATGGAGAAGAGAAGCGGTCCCAGCACTGAGTCCTGAGGCACTCCAGTAGCTAGATGATAACAGTGATGGGATAAACCATTTTTCTGAATGACAGACACTAGTGATGACATGTAGATGGAGAAGAGAAGCGGTCCCAGCACTGAGCCCTGAGGCACTCCAGTAGCTAGATGATAACAGTGATGGGATAAACCATGTTCCTGAATTACAGATCTAGTGATGACATGTAGATGGAGAAGAGAAGCGGTCCCAGCACTGAGCCCTGAGGCACTCCAGTAGCTAGATGATAACAGTGATGGGATAAACCATGTTTCTGAATGACAGATCTAGTGATGACATGTAGATGGAGAAGAGAAGCGGTCCCAGCACTGAGCCCTGAGGCACTCCAGTAGCTAGATGTTGGTCTTAGACACCTCACCCCTCCACGACACCCTGAAGGACCAGCTGGGAGGGAAGACCTGAACCACTGGAGTGCTGTTCCTGAGATGCCCTTCATCATGAGGGCAGGAGGATCTGGTTGTGAACTGGCAAACGCAGCAGATCCCGCACGATGGGAACTGAGGATTTGGAAGCTGCTCTTGAGTCTTCAATAACCGAGAGCAGGGCCGTCTCAGTGTATTTACACTTCTGAAACCAGACTGGTTGTTGTGTGTAAGAAATGTAAAGACTTTATTTTGAAGGGTGAAAAACCTGTGTGTGTGGCAGGCCAGTGCATGTACAAGGCAGCTGCCATCCTTCAAGTGCTGTGTGTATGTGTGAGTGTGTGTACGTGTCCAGGATTATTTGAACACTCCAGGACTTACAGTATTCAACAGCTTCTTCTTGTGCTGTTCAGCAAATTCTTTTCAGCCGTCTGCTGCTCCCTTGAGCACCTGAGACACGCCAGCACTGCAGAACCAGTCCAGACTCAGATGGTCCTAGATCAGATAAGCGCTTAAAATGATTTGGAAAAAGACAAAACCATCATTAAAATGAGCAACAACAACAACAAAAAAATTGCTTTCTTATTTTAATTTACCTCCTCAACAACTGTTGTTGTTTTTGAAGAACCAGGATTCTCAGTTATGGTAAACCGGAATATATATGGAGGCCTCATGTGTCGAGGTTAAAGGTTGTGGGAAGAAGGAGGCGGGAACCGACGAACATTCAAAGACTTTAATGATGCAAATAAAACAAATACAAAACGAAAGTAAAAGACAGCAGCCCCTCATGGATATATATATATATATATATATATATTATTTTAGATATATTTTATTTATTTATTTATATTTATTTTATTTCAGCATGGACTTCCTAAGTAAAACTATAGTCCTACTGATCATTCAAAACACGTATTGTTCCTGCCACTGGTGTGTGTGTAGGAAGCGTCAGCTGCAGTTCCTGCTGGACGGCCGCGGTCGGAGAATCGGTCAGAGTCCAGAGGAACTGAAGGACAACGGCAAACATGCGGGAGACGGTCTGAGCCGAGCGCTCTTCAACTACCCCAGCCGAGTGTCCGACGGCCCTGAGGTGAGGCCAACACTGGGAAAAAATAAAAAAATAAAAAATAATATATATATATACATATATATATATATATATATATATATATATATATATATATATATATATATATATAAAATATTATATATATTATATATTATATTTAAATATCCGACAGCCCTGAGGTGAGGCCAACATTGTAAAACATTGTAAAATCTATGCTGAAAGAAAAATATGATAATAGAATGATACAAGCATGACACAAAAGACATGGGAAAAAATTATTTAATTTGGTTTTAATAGTAAAGATTGTAATGTGATTATTTTTCAATTTATTGATAACAATTGATAAGGAAAGTACGAAAAAAGGAAAGTTGATGTATGGAGCTTGTTTAAAAGCAAAATGGAAACAATAGTCAAGTTATTATGTGAATATTTTTTAATGAGTGACAAAGAGGATGACTTTATTGAAATATTTTATAAGGAAACATTATGATGAAGTACACAATGAACTGTGTTATGGGAGAAATATGAGTGAATGAATGTGTATTAAATTGTGTATTTCTTAAAGGTGCATTGTGTAATATTTAGGAGGATCTGTTGACAGAAATGCAATATCATAAACATAACTATGTTTTCAGTGATGTATAAAGGCCTTACATAATGAACTGGTATGTGTTTATTAGCTTAGAATGAGGCGTTTCTCTCTACACACACCGCGGGTCCGCTTACATCCACATGTTTCTACAGTGGCCCTGAGCGGACAAACACGTTTCGTCACTATGTTGTTCTTCGTGTAATGAAGCGAGCTAAAGTCAGCGAATAAAACACTGACACAATGATGAACAAGTAACAATAATATTCGCAATAACATCTTTTTGCTGAATAACTAAGTAAACCTAATTTCTTAATTTATCTTTGTAAAGAAACCTCATTGCTTAACTGGCGACTCTCTGCTGTCTCAGACGACGACATCACTTCCTGCCGGCCACCGTAACTTCTGTTGTGTGCGATTCACAACCTCACCACTAGATGCCGCTAATAATCACACACTGCACCTTTAAAGGGAAATAACTTTTGTAATGCAAAAATGTTTTTAATGACGTGTTCTCTGCGTCTCAGGAGGAGGGCGATGTCTCTCGGCGCTCCGCGATGGTTCATCAGTATCTGCGAGGTCTGATCCACCGGGCCTCGAGTCACAGTGTGAAGGGAGAAACACTCCAGAAGATCTGGCCTTCGCTGTTCGCCGAGCTCGTGAGAGACTCTGTGCTGGAGATGAGAGACACACAGGCGTTCAGACAGACGTGCCTCCGGCGGATCACAAACAGCAAATGACAGGCGTAGAGGTGTTTTAACTCGGCATCTGTCACCCCCCCCTTTTTGAGCGTAGACATGAAAATGCACTATCATTTAAAGGAGTAGTTCACATCAGAATTAAAATTTCCTGACAATTTACATGCCAAAATCCTGGAATGTTTTCTTCAAAAACCTTGATTTCTTTTCAGCTGAAGAAAGAAAGACATGGACATCTTGGATGACGTGGGGGAGAGTAAATTATCAGGAAATTTTAATTCTTAAGTGAACTAATCCTTTAAAAAACTTAAAATAAGGTTGGTCTCTTTTTAAAAGAAGACACTCAGATTACAGAAGTGAAAAAAGTTTAAGTTTACAGTAAAGCAAATGTACTGTAGTATTTATAAAAATATTTTATTGTAAAATTAGTTTAAAATCAAAGCCATATGTCTAGCCAAGTTGTGTTCCGAATTTGCGAAGGTAATATCAATTTTTTTTGTTTTTTTATGCGTTCTCCTGTCATAAATTTATATCAATTCTATTACAGAACAGATGCCAAATACAGAACATTGAGTCTTTCTAACAATGTGTTTTTGTCAAGTTTGATTATAAAATAGTGCAAACATGACTCCGCCCATTAGGGGGAGTGGTAAAACATGACTCTGCCCACTAGGTGGAGTGATAAAACGTGACTCCGTCCACTAGGGGGGAGTGGTAAATCATGACTCCGCCCACTAGGGGGGGAGTGGTAAAATGTGACTACGCCCACTGGGGAGTGGTAAAATGTGACTCCGCCCACTAGGTGGAGTGATAAAACGTGACTCCGTCCACTAGGGGGGAGTGGTAAAACATGACTCCGCCCACTAGGGGGGAGTGGTAAAATGTGACTACGCCCACTGGGGAGTGGTAAAATGTTACTCCGCCCACTAGGTGGAGTGATAAAACGTGACTCCGTCCACTAGGGGGGAGTGGTAAAGCATGACTCCGCCCACTAGGGGGGAGTGGTAAAATGTGACTCCGCCCACTAGGTGGAGTGATAAAACGTGACTCCGTCCACTAGGGGGAGTGGTAAAGCATGACTCCGCCCACTAGGGGGAAGTGGTAAAATGTGACTCTGCCCACTAGGTGGAGTGATAAAACGTGACTCCGCCCACTGGGGGGAGTGGTAAAACGTGACTCCGCCCACTGGGGAGTGGTAAAACGTGACTCCGCCCATTCGGGGAGGAGCCAGCTGGAAGGTTTTAAAGTAGTATCGCAATTTCAAAGTGTTTCGAGTGTTTAATCTTTCGAGTGATAGTTTAGGGTGATTACTAAAACACGTGATGGGGAGAAAAGGCGAAGACTGAAGGGTCTCGGGTTGTACCTGAATGTACGTCACATGATCTCCTCTCCTGTGGGCCAGTAACGTCTCGTAATGGTGCTCCTGATTAACACACACTTTACACAGGTACATTCCAGGTGTGTTACGAACAACCCCCATCGAGTTTCCTTCAGTTCACTGAACGACTATAAACATGTCAAGATTCTCTTCAAACCTGCGCGCAGAAACTCATCATCATCATCATCATCAGTCGACTCTTCGCTGAATGGAAGTGTTTGCGTTCAGGTGTGTTGCAGATCTGTCTCTCCGATGCCTGTCGCTTCTCCATACTGAATGTCCTTCGCAAGCTCTGATTTATGTTTTGTACTTTACTGGTTATTAAAAAGAAAAAATGTGAAAACATTTTGATTGACCTGAAACTGATCATGTTGTTCGCCTTTATTTGAGCAAAGAACACATGTTGTCAAGTCAAGTCAAGTCAAGTCATCTTCATTTATATAGCGCTTTTAACAATGTAGATTGTCTCAAAGCAGCTTTACAGAGATAAGCGTATAATTTAAGGTAACAGAGATTGTTTCGGCTTTACAGCAGAGTTAAGTTATTTCCATCTAAAGTTAGTTTTAATTGATTTGGTTCCGTCGCAATGATCATTTGTTAGGTTGTAGAAAGATCATTTGCAACAGTTGTATGTGCAAAGACAGCCTGATAATGATTTGCAGATTAACTATTATTATTATTATTATTTAACAAATATCTGCCAGTGGAGTCAGGAAAAAAAAAATTGTTTTCCATTTAAATTAAGATTTTTCTGACCCCAGTGCAGATATTAGTTCTCGTTTTAAGCACAAACTCACTTTATTTTGAGCAATTTTATCAGTAAACAAGACTTCACTTTCCAGTAAATGTGTCTTGATTTAAGAATGTTTAGATATTAGTGCTGGAAAACGAGGCAGAAACTCTGAGGAAGAACATCATTTTCCGCGGTGTAATCCAGTGAACTGGTCTGAACTGAAGCGATCTGTGCATGTGTTCCTGAATCAACATCTTTTGTCCTGAAACATTCCTGTCAAACATTAACTCCGGCTCAAATCAGAGTGAAATGAAAGATGGATGAGTGTTGTTTCAGCCCAACCAAACCCTGGCGTCTGATTGGCTGACAGGAACAGTGAACAGAGGAGCAGATCGAAAGAGGAGAGGTTACTCCTCCTCCTGAGCTGGAGATGATCTATAAAAGATCCTGTTTAATTAAACCTGAATCCTCAAATCTCCTGAAACCTTTGAAACTCTGAGAACTGAAGTCTCGCTGTAGACGATCATTGTATCCCATAAAACTCATCTTTATCACCAAAATGAAATATTTAAACGTTAAAAAAAATCTTCATGCCTTAAAATATCTTGAATGTAACTCGACACCCTTGCCTCATTTAGTATGCACGGAGCTATGAATATGCAAATGAGCCCCGCCTCCACTCACTCACTCAGCTCAGAGATCCACTGGTTGACGATTTCAGCATCATTACTCCAGTCTTCAGTGTCACATGACCCTTCAGAAATCACTCTAATATGAGGATTTGATGATCAAGAAACATTTATGATTATTATCAGTGTTGAAAACAGTTTTTTACATTTTTATTTCAGGATTTTTTGATAAATAGCAGATTAACTATTAGGGTTAGTTAACTATTACTAACCCTAACCCTAACAGCATTTATCTGAAATAGAAGCTTTTGTAACATTAAACGCTTCCGTTCCAAAGTTTTGGGTCAGTAAGAATTTTTATTTTTTTAATTTGGGGAAAACTTTAAGAAATTATACATTTATTCATCAAGGATGCATTTAACTGATCAAAAGTGACAGTATGTTACAGTTAAAGTTACAGTTTCAAAAACATTAAAAATCTTACAGAACGAAAACTTTTGACTGTCAGTGTAACTAATATTTAAATAAACAGTGCAACAAATTAGAATGTGTGAACATTTGATACCACAGTGTTTCAACACACACACACACACACACACACACACACACTCTCTCTCTCACACACACACACACACACACTCTCTCTCTCTCTCACACACACACACACACACACACACACTCTCTCTCTCTCTCTGTCTCCCTCTCAATTCAATTCAATTCAATTCAAATGAGCTTTATTGGCATGACTGTGTAAAACAGCACAATATTGCCAAAGCAATAGACATATACAACATATACGTACAGGTAGATAAATAAAAGTGAACATATCACAATGAAAAAAAATAATAATAATAAGTACAGAGAGCAGTTTAAGGGAAGAGGGTTCAGCCCTTGTCCCTCATATGATGGCAGGAAGACACATACAACACCCTCTCTCTCACACGCACTCTATCTCTCTCTTTCTTTCTCTCTCTCTCACACACACACACACACACACTCTCTCTCTCTACCCCTCTCTCTCACACACATCTCTCTCTCTCTCTCTCTCTCTCTACCCCTCTCTCTCACACACATCTCTCTCTCTCT
Organism: Scardinius erythrophthalmus; assembly: GCF_964197995.2. Taxonomy (NCBI): domain Eukaryota; kingdom Metazoa; phylum Chordata; class Actinopteri; order Cypriniformes; family Leuciscidae; genus Scardinius; species Scardinius erythrophthalmus. The sequence goes on from NC_138228.1 coordinate 1,036,262, forward strand.
CTCTCTCTCTCTCTCTCTCTCTCTCTCTCTCTCTCTCTCTCTCTCTCTCTCTCTCTCTCAGGTGGCGCGCCGCGCGCACTCCTTCTGTCTCTATCCGAGCGCTTGGTTTCTTCGCGGATGTGTGTGTGACGGAGAAACTTTTACAGGGCTGGAAACACAGTGTCTGAATGCGACAGTTATTAATGATGGAGATTATTGGTAACGAGCGACGCGCGAGCTGCGGGAATAGTGAACGCGCCGGATCACGCGCGTCAGGACGCGTCACACACCAACACTTTCTCCATTAGAACAGCTGGAGCTCAACGGGTACTTCACTATTACCACACTATTACTGCACTCACTCTTACCTATATACTATATGTGTGTATGCATCATTGCTGCCTGTATATGTTGCGCGATATTTTCACGGCACTACAGAAATGGAAGCATTTCCACCAAAGTGTTAATACCATGGTACTTTTTTAATGGTTTTATCGGTAAGATTTTTAATGTTTTTAAAAGAAGTCTCTTCTGCTCACCAAGGCTGCGTTTATTTGATTAAAAAGATAAAAAAACAGTAATATTGTTAAATATTATGACACATGGCTTTCTATTTCAGATAAATGCTGTTCTTTTGAACTTTCTATTCATCAAATAATCCTGAAATAAAAATGTAAATAACTGTTTTCAACACAGATAATAATCATTATTGATCATCAAATCATCATATTAGAGTGATTTCTGAAGGATCATGTGACACTGAAGACTGGAGTAATGATGCTGAACATTCAGCTTTGATCACAGGAATAAATTACAATTTAAAATATATTAAAATAGAAAACAGTCATTTTAAATTGTCATAATATTTAACAATATTACTTTATATTTATTATAATTTATATTTTTGATCAAATAAATGCAGCAGCCTTGGTGAGCAGAAGAGACTTCTTTTAAAAACATTAAAAATCTTACCGATCCAAACCTTTGACTGGTAGTGTAACTGTAACTCATGTAATATCTCATACTGTAATATCACACAAACCTTCATTCATGTCTCATTATTACTGACTCTCGTGCACTTGAATGCAGCAGCTGCAGTGTTTCTGTCACAGAGGTCACAGGTCGGGTCAAAGGTTAACTGAGGACTAATACTGAACTTGAGTGACATCTGACGACATGCACAGGTGTGTGTGTGTGTGTGTGTGTGTGTGTGTGTGTCCAGGTGCAGTGCTGCGGTCAGGCTTCAGGATGAGAGCCGCTCTGAACATCAGGTGAGGAACACAGATCTGCTGTTCCAGTGGCACTTTAAAGCGTTTGCATTGTTCATGTGTAATAATGTCATCTTGTGTTTGTAGTGTCGCTGTGATCCTGTGGCCGATCTTCATTTGTCTTCACACACACGACCAGAGGAAGGTATTCATGTTCGTCTTTATGACTATTTAGCCGTTTTTGCCTTCATAATACAAACAGTGCAGATCATTGCAATGAGTCTCAAACTCAAAGACAACATGATTCACACTCACTCACTCACTCACTCACTCACTCACTCACTCACTCACTCACTCACACACACACACACACTCACTCACTCACTCACTCACTCACTCACTCACTCACTCACTCACTCACTCACTCACTCACTCACACACACACACACTCACTCACTCACTCACTCACTCACTCACTCACTCACACACTCACTCACTCACTCACTCACTCACACACACACACACACTTACACACTCACTCACTCACTCACACACTCACTCACTCACTCACTCACTCACACACACACTCACACACTCACTCACTCACTCACTCACTCACTCACTCACTCACACACACACACACTCACTCACTCACTCACTCACTCACACACACACACACTCACTCACTCACTCACTCACTCACTCACTCACTCACACACTCACTCACTCACTCACTCACTCACACACACACTCACTCACTCACTCACTCACCCACTCACTCACTCACTCACTCACACACTCACTCACTCACTCACACACACACTCACACACTTACACACTCACTCACTCACTCACACACTCACTCACACACACACTCTCTCACACACACACACACACACACACACACTCACACACGCTTACAGAAGAATGAGACTCACGAGAGAACAGCCTGTCCCGGATATTTTGCGTTGGTTTACTGTAGGAATATTCTTCATAATCATCATCAGAGCTCAGTGTCGCCTCATGAAAAATGAATGATTTGCACATTTGTGTCGTCATCACATGATCTCCAGCTGTCTGACCTCTCACTGACCCTGAGGATGACCAGGTCACGCCCTCTGCCCTCTGATTGGCTGTCAGCTGTTGATTGACAGCTCTCGTCCTGCTGTTTGACGAGATCTGGCTCTTCTACTGTCATTATCAAACTACTCGGGGTGTAACAATATATCGAGTCACAATATATTGCAATACACAATGAAATATCAAATTTAGCATTTTAATCAGCAGTAAATGTTTTGTTAACCTTTTATCATGTGTCTTGGAGTATCGCAATAGTATCGTATCATGAGTTCAGGATCGTTATATGTATCGAATCGTGACATGAGAGTATCGTTACACCCCTACGAACTACATCTCAGTTTTGTTCTTGTTTATTTCCTCTTTACGTGCTCAGATGCGGCCTGATCCGCTGACTGGTTCTGCTGGAGATCTCACTGGTTCTGCTGGAGCGGGGTCGGGGTCGTGGAGCTCCTGGGGTTCGTGGGGTTCGTGTTCGCTCTCCTGCGGTGGAGGAGTTCAGGAACGGATCAGAGTCTGTCGGGTCGATCCCAGCGGATCAACACCAGGCCAGAGTCGACAGAGTCTCAGACATGGATGGAGGTTTGGCATCGTCTTCATCAGTTCAAAACTAATTCACACGCTTTTTCATCAGCTGAACCACTTTAGGCTTAAATATTTAATAGCCCCCCTGAGATTTAAACAAGATGTAAAATAAGTCTCTGATGTCCCCAGAGTGTGTGTGTGTGTGTGTGTGTGTGAAGTTTTAGCTCAAAATACCCCACAGATATTTTTATATAGCATGTTAAAATCGTCACTTTTTGAGGGTGAGTAAAAACACGCCGTTTTTGTGTGTGTCCCTTTAAATGCAAATGAGCTGGTGCTCCCGGCACAGGGGGCGGAGCTTCTAGACCTTGAGTGATTGAGTGAGTGTGTGAGTGAGTGTGAGTGTGTGTGTGTGTGTGTGTGTGTGTGTGTGTGTGTGTGTGTGTGTGTGTGTGTGTGTGTGTGTGTGTGTGTGTGTGTGTGTGTGTTTCAAAAACAAAAACTTTTAGCCTTTTATGTTCAAATCGGATTCAGACAATGATGGAGAGACTCAAGAAGAAGTGACAACATGTAGAAGCAACAGGACATTTCTGAATGATTAGTTGATGAATTTATGAAGCTGATGTGGAGTTATCTTCTAGTCATTGATTAGCATATTCTGTCATGATAATCTATAAATTGCCTTCTCGGGGGCGGGGTTTATGTAAATTTTAGGGTTAGTGATGTCACTAACCCGTGAAGAAGTTCGTTGTAGTCCCCACCAGCCGACTGTTGTGTGATTGCAGTTTGAAATGCAATAAGACATTTCATTTTATATCATAATTCATTCAGACACAATGAACAAAGACTCTACTGCTAATGAAAATAGATACTTTTTTTAAAGTATCTACAACTTTATAAGAACCAACTAAAACTACAAGTTACAATACAAATATTGATGTCTTGAATTCTTCACTTTCAAATGTCAAATCCTGTCAAGTTGTTCTTTTGACAGATTATTAGTGAAATGCTGTAAACTTCTGTCGCACAAATGTAAATTCTGTGAATGTGAGTGTAAATAAAGTGAACCTCAAATGCACGTTAAACGTTTGCAGTTTGTGAGAAGAATCATTTGCTGTGAACTGAAGCTGCACTTGTGGTAAATGAACTGATAAGATTTGATAAGATAGATTGCTATTTTGATTTATTGTGGAAACTATTTGTTTAGTTTAATTGTTCATTTGATTTAATTAATTATTAGCTTCATCAACTCACAAACCTCTATTTGCCAAACCAGTTGATATTGATGACTGTTTGCTGGATTTGATCACATCCACTGGTGCAACATGAGGTGATTAACATCAGTTTAGGAATTATTACCTAAGATGAATCGCGTGGGAGAAGAGCATCTGCTAAATGAGTAAATGTACTTTTCTCTTTCTCTATATATTTTTTCTCTGTTGAAGAAAAGCAAACAGTGGCATCAGTCCAGGGACGTACGGATACGGCAGGATTTCATACGTAACGCCTCTACTGAAAGATTCTGGCCGAACATCCCAAAACAAATGGAGACGATCGCCATTACACGTCCCGCACCAGAGTTACAGGACTCAAGGTAGAGACGTCCATCAGAACCGGCGCTCTCACACTCCGGCAGTGCAGAACCGAGTGTACGGCGCGGTACCGAACGCCTCCTGCCCCGGAGCCCAGAACCAGCACAAGATCTGCAACACCACGGTAACATCTGCAGAGAAACTGCTTTCACACAACATTTAACCCTGGTTAACATCATCATTAACCCCAGGAACAGGGCACTTTTAACTCCTGAGGGTGTGTTCACTGTTCACACTTGGCAGGTTTGATTTGAATTAAATTAACTTTGGTGCGGTTCAACTGAAGTATGAACGCAACACGGACCAAACACATCTAAATGAATCAAAAACAGGACATGATGTCATGAGATCAGAATCAAAATTAGAATCTTTATTTGTCATTATACAAAAGAGTAGAGCGAAATTATATGCAATCTTATTCAGCGCAAAATCTATGTGCACTCCCTCTATGTGCACAAAAAAACAAAAACAAAAACATTTCTCCTATGTAACAATTTTTACAAACAAGTGAAAATAGTAAACAGTTAACTGCAATGTGTATATATATATATACTAGAGGTGGGCATAGATTAATTTTTTTAATCTAGATTAAAATGGCTCCTTTGAATTCTGCCGAAGGCATTCAGAATATGTGTGCTACCCAAATAATGACTATAAAAGTAGGCTAAGTCTTTGAGAACGGGTTTCTCAAGCCAGGTGGCGCATTAGACTAGGGGCTCATCTCAGGAACTGTTTCCAAAATGCATCACAAACTGCTTGAGAAAGCTGTTCAACTCATAGACTGTAAAAGGTTACTACTGTACTGTTACCGTCCGTAGGCAACATAGGCCTATGTTATTATCAACTACTATAGGCTATCAATTAGGGATGGGCGATATGGCCTAAAATCTATATTTTGATATACATTGCAGCCTCTTGCGATAACGATATACAGTATATTATAATAAAACCATTTCAGAACAGGTTACACAGACCCTGCTAAACAACTGCTAATTTTTTTTTAAAGGGTATATGTAGTTTTGAGAACATATATTGTGCAAAACTGTAAGTATACAACATAATTTTGCAGATAAATAAAATTTAAGTAGCCTACACTAGCTGCAGAGATCTTAAGTAGGTCTAATGTTTATTATAGCTTTGAGCTTATGAAACCCCAAATTTAAAGTTATAATATTGTCTAACTGATGTATTTTCAGTTAAAAAGAAACACAACAACGATTCTTAAAATCGGGCGTAGACAGAGATTATGTGTTAACGTTACACCACTAAGATATATTGGATTGAGAATAATACGCGCGCGCTGGTATTCAGTGATATCAGTTTCAGTTTCGTTTTGAATTTGATGTGGTAGAACGGATTAGTCGTGTGTTAACTTACCGAACCGTTACCCCACACACTCGGATAGTTTGCTGCTGTTTGTCGGACGGCTTAAATCCGAACCAAGTCCAAATAATGGACGTTGCAGCTTTCACTTTCAGCCGTGTTTACTTAAGATGACGACGAATATGCGTTGCAGCCGGGTTTACCTCGCGGCCGCGGGTAGATTGCGTCATCATAGCTTGTGTAGTAGAGCCATCTCCCAACCCAACTTGGGGAATAGATTAACGGCGAAATTTTTTTTATCGCGCGATAAGAGTCTCGCTGCGTTAACGCCGATAACGGCCCACCACTAATATATACATATAAGGGTGATTCTCCAACTACAGGCACTTTTGTTGTCCCTGGCCTTTTTTTGTAAATAAATAAACAAACAAGTGCACAAATAAACTGTCATTATGAAGTTCATGCTCCAACATCCTAGTAACCACCAAATCTTGCCCCTTTTTTCTTTTAAAAATGCTTTTGCATGGCTGTTTATTAGCAGATTTTGCAGTTTTATGCTTGTCCCCAACCCAGACTGGCCCTCTTTGAATGTTAGAAAATTATATTAAAGGATCAATTTAAAAATATTTTTTAACATGTTTGTCTTAAGGACAAATGAAATAATGTCATACCATCGAAATTCCATATGTATGTCATAATTTTAAACTATTTTTGGAATGAAATACGTCTGTCCCCAAGTTTTCCGTCATTTCCACCTCCCTCAACAAAATCCACTTTAATAGACCCACCTTAAATATTTTATTTACTTGGTAATCATGGAAATAACTGTGAAAAGGATGTATTAGTTGAAGATGAAACTTCAGGCACATGTGCTCTTCAGCACAAGAAAATAAATCAAGGTAAGTCAAGCTTTTATACTGAATATTTTTATTCAGCGTCATTTCCACCTTGTCTGTAGTTCGGGTGAATTATGTACAACAAATATGAAAATAATGTATTTATGTTTATTACGAGTAAACAACATAATAAGTCCAAAAGTGGCTAAGCCTGACATGAGGGTGTGCTAATATTGCAGAAAAACTGCTAAAATGTCATTTCCACCTCCGTCATTTCCACCTCTGAGAAATTTGAGGCGTAGCTTTGGACATGATATATGCTGTTTTTGTGCGTTATTGACATGTTCTCATGACATATTTGTGCTTTTGGACTGAAAACTTTATATATCACCATTCCAGTACACTCTAAATGTATTTTTATTTATCTATATTTATATGAATGTTTATATAATTTGCATATCATTTGTAATCATTATTTTTAAAACTATTAGGTATACTGTTCAACTCATATATGTTAAATAATAAAATATATGGTTAAAAATATTTTACACTGGCAATTTAAGTAAAAATAAACAGAAACAATCTTTCCACTATAAACCGTCATTTCCACCACTTTCCACCACTACAGTTTTTAAGAAAAAAAAATAAGAATAACCAATAATGAGGATCTAAATGTATTTTAAAATAAGTAGTAATAGTTCATTACTCACAATATATGTGTGAGTGACTTATAATAAACATAGACCTGAGCAAAAATGAGATGCTGTAGGCAAAAATCCCAACTCGTGGCAACTCGTGGCATTTTAGCAACTTTAAATGAAAATGCATTAAGTTCATGAAGTATTAAGATTTATTTTGTTACATGATTAGGTAGCCCACTGATGTTGTTGACAGATGCATAATCTTATATAACAGTTTTACAATATTAAATTGTAATAAAATACATAAATTGAAAAGTGGTGGAAATGACATGGCTCTTCAGAAAAACTGTTAAAAATAATAATAATCCATGGAATTCTAAAACTGCCCACTGTTATATTGTGTTAGAAGACAAATGAATGAAGCAAGGAAGATTGTTTTAAGAGTGTTTTAAGAGAGTGAATTTTACATAAACTCACAGTGCCAAAAGTGCTTCTAGTTGGAGAATCACCCATAAACGGAGGGTTCTGTCAGGTGCTTCATATGTAGAACCTTAAAGGGTTCCGTCAGTCCAGTCGCTTCATATGTAGAACCTTAAAGGGTTCCGTCAGGCAGTGGTGTAGTCTAGTTTTTTGAAGTGAGTATACTCTAATATAACCTTCCCCCCCACCCCCACCCCACCCCCCGCCGCCGCCGCCGCATACTCACCCATCCCAGAGCGTCACCCCATAAGCACCACCACACTTGCAATTTCTATCTAATTAATTTGAGTTAGACCGAACTTTTATTTTGGTGGGCTGTAGACATTTGAGTTTCTGTGTGTTTTAATAAACTATTATTATTATTATTATTATTATTAGGCCTGAAGTATACTCTGTGCAATAGTAATATATTTCTGTTATAATTTCTTCAAGTTATACAGAACTTTTATTTTGACAGGTTGTCGTAAAGACAACAGTTTCTGTGTGTATATGAAACGAATGAATGACGATAGTTTTATCAAATGAAATGGTGAAATTCTCATCAAGTGACTCTCATAGCAGCTCTGCGATGAAATGCACATGTGTAGCCTACATCATGTCTCAATACAGTAAAACGCTGAAAACACCACGAGCGTGAGTCACGCGTGCTTCTGTGTGTGTGTGTGTGTGTGTGTGTGTGTGTGTGTGTGTGTGTGTGTAGTGGAGCACACACTGAGCGCTCATTCCCAGAGACGCGTAGAACAATTGCAGTCTCTTTTAGCTTTAATATTCATAGACACTAGTCCATATCGAGATTTCATTCATTGTACAGCAGCTACTTTTGATTTATTCATTCAAAAATAGCCAAATTCCGTGACGTTCTGCTTTATATAGCAAGTTCCATTTGTGACTGGATTCCTCAATTCGATCCGTCGCTTCAAAACACAGACTGGGTGAATTTATGAATGAAAGTGTGAAAGTTCTGACACAAAACGAAGTTGATACGTATCCTCACGCTTTTTTTAAGTGGGTATACGCAAATCCTTGGCCTTTTCTAGTGGGTATACGGCGTATACCTGCGTATCACGTAGACTACACCACTGCCGTCAGGCGCTTCATATGTAGAACCTTAAAGGGTTTCATCAGGCGCTTCACATGTAGAACCTTAAAGGGTTCCGTCAGGCGCTTCATATGTAGAACCTTAAAGGGTTCCGTCAGGCGCTTCATATGTAGAACCTTAAAGGGTTCCATCATGCGCTTCATATGTAGAACCTTAAAGGGTTTCGTCAGGCGCTTCATATGTTGAACATTAAAGGGTTCCGTCAGGCGCTTCATATGCAGAACCTTAAAGGGTTTCATCAGGCGCTTCACATGTAGAACCTTAAAGGGTTCCGTCAGGCGCTTCATATGCAGAACCTTAAAGGGTTCCATCAGGTGCTTCATATGCAGAACCTTAAAGGGTTCCATCAGGCGCTTCATATGCAGAACCTTAAAGGGTTCCATCAGGTGCTTCATATGCAGAACCTTAAAGGGTTCCATCAGGCGCTTCATATGCAGAACCTTAAAGGGTTCCATCAGGTGCTTCATATGCAGAACCTTAAAGGGTTCCATCAGGTGCTTCATATGTAGAACCTTAAAGGGTTCCATCAGGCGCTTCATATGCAGAACCTTAAAGGGTTTCGTCAGGCGCTTCATATGTAGAACCTTAAAGGGTTTCATCAGGCGCTTCACATGTAGAACCTTAAAGGGTTCCGTCAGGCGCTTCATATGTAGAACCTTAAAGGGTTCCGTCAGGCGCTTCATATGTAGAACCTTAAAGGGTTCCATCATGCGCTTCATATGTAGAACCTTAAAGGGTTTCGTCAGGCGCTTCATATGTTGAACATTAAAGGGTTCCGTCAGGCGCTTCATATGCAGAACCTTAAAGGGTTCCGTCAGGCGCTTCATATGTAGAACCTTAAAGGGTTCCATCAGGCGCTTCACATGTAGAACCTTAAAGGGTTCCATCAGGCGCTTCACATGTAGAACCTTAAAGGGTTCCGTCAGGCGCTTCATATGCAGAACCTTGAAGGGTTCCGTCAGGCGCTTCATATGTAGAACCTTAAAGGGTTCCGTCAGGCGCTTCATATGCAGAACCTTAAAGGGTTTCATCAGGCGCTTCACATGTAGAACCTTAAAGGGTTCCATCAGGCGCTTCATATGTAGAACCTTAAAGGGTTCCATCAGGCGCTTCATATGTAGTACCTTAAAGGGTTCCGTCAGGCGCTTCATATGCAGAACCTTAAAGGGTTTCATCAGGCGCTTCACATGTAGAACCTTAAAGGGTTCCGTCAGGCGCTTCATATGCAGAACCTTAAAGGGTTCCATCAGGTGCTTCATATGCAGAACCTTAAAGGGTTCCATCAGGCGCTTCATATGCAGAACCTTAAAGGGTTCCATCAGGCGCTTCATATGCAGAACCTTAAAGGGTTCCATCAGGTGCTTCATATGCAGAACCTTAAAGGGTTCCATCAGGTGCTTCATATGTAGAACCTTAAAGGGTTCCATCAGGCGCTTCATATGCAGAACCTTAAAGGGTTCCATCAGGCGCTTCATATGCAGAACCTTAAAGGGTTCCATCAGGTGCTTCATATGTAGAACCTTAAAGGGTTCCATCAGGCGCTTCATATGCAGAACCTTAAAGGGTTTCGTCAGGCGCTTCATATGTAGAACCTTAAAGGGTTTCATCAGGCGCTTCACATGTAGAACCTTAAAGGGTTCCGTCAGGCGCTTCATATGTAGAACCTTAAAGGGTTCCGTCAGGCGCTTCATATGTAGAACCTTAAAGGGTTCCATCATGCGCTTCATATGTAGAACCTTAAAGGGTTTCGTCAGGCGCTTCATATGTTGAACATTAAAGGGTTCCGTCAGGCGCTTCATATGCAGAACCTTAAAGGGTTCCGTCAGGCGCTTCATATGTAGAACCTTAAAGGGTTCCATCAGGCGCTTCACATGTAGAACCTTAAAGGGTTCCATCAGGCGCTTCACATGTAGAACCTTAAAGGGTTCCGTCAGGCGCTTCATATGCAGAACCTTGAAGGGTTCCGTCAGGCGCTTCATATGTAGAACCTTAAAGGGTTCCGTCAGGCGCTTCATATGCAGAACCTTAAAGGGTTTCATCAGGCGCTTCACATGTAGAACCTTAAAGGGTTCCATCAGGCGCTTCATATGTAGAACCTTAAAGGGTTCCATCAGGCGCTTCATATGTAGTACCTTAAAGGGTTCCGTCAGGCGCTTCATATGCAGAACCTTAAAGGGTTTCATCAGGCGCTTCACATGTAGAACCTTAAAGGGTTCCGTCAGGCGCTTCATATGCAGAACCTTAAAGGGTTCCATCAGGTGCTTCATATGCAGAACCTTAAAGGGTTCCATCAGGCGCTTCATATGCAGAACCTTAAAGGGTTCCATCAGGTGCTTCATATGCAGAACCTTAAAGGGTTCCATCAGGTGCTTCATATGCAGAACCTTAAAGGGTTCCATCAGGCGCTTCATATGCAGAACCTTAAAGGGTTCCATCAGGTGCTTCATATGCAGAACCTTAAAGGGTTCCATCAGGCGCTTCACATGTAGAACCTTAAAGGAATTCACGTCCACTGACTCGGATTTATGCATTTTTATAGCAACACTGTTAATGCCAAAATGAATCTGCAGCAGTCGTGTCACAAGAGGGAGCTCACAGTATAATTCCAGTTTACAACTTGTAATTACAAGTTCTACGAGGACGTGAACACTTTTTACATATCTTAATCTCGCAATTATGGTAATTACAACATGGTGTGAATTCACCTATATTTTAAAGAATGTTAAGAATGAAGAATGTAAAGCATTTGAGGACAAACTGATGCTGTATAAAAACACTGAAAAGATGGAAGATTTACTCGCAACACTTAAGAATTTAAATATGGCGAAAGAGATCTGTAAAAAAAAGTATGTGTGGGTGTGTTTCTGAATTCTCAGGCCTGTCCGTCATCCAGCAGACCAATCAGAGACGTGCAGTGCTCCTCCTTCAACACACAGCGCTTCATGGGGAGACTTTACCAGTGGGAACCTTTTCATGACGGTGAGCAGATTCGTTAAGTTCAGGTGATGGAATGATTTGTTTAGATATCAGTGTTTCAACATTTGGTAGATCTCCTATGCTTTATTATTACACTATCAGTCAGTACATTTTTATTCATCAAGGAAGCATTAAATTTATCAAAAGTGACAGTAAAGACATTTATAATGTTACAAAAGATTATATTTAAAATAAATGCTGCTCTTTTAAACTTTCTATTCATCAAAGATTTCTGAAAAATAAGTGTTTCACGGTTTCCAAAAAAATCTGTTTTCAACACTGATATTAATCATAAATGTTTCTTGAGCAGCAAATCATCATATTAGAATGATTTCTGAAGGATCATGTGACACTGAAGACTGGAGTAATGAAGAATAAAATGTAACATTTCTATATTTAAACTAAATTAAAGCTAAATAAATCTCTTGCAGTTTTTCCGTTTTTGGCAGAATCATTTTTGTTACCCGAAGGAAAAACATCCTGAATGACACAGATATTTGTGCTGTTAACTCTAATGATCATGTTGCAATTAAAGTTAGTCATATTTCAGTGAGTTGATAATTTGTGCTTCAGGAGATTTTCCCGGCGTGTCGGATCCTGTGGAACAGTGAATGTTTTCGGATTTATGAACTTTGATGCTGCGCCAGTATTTGATTCATGTTCACATACGTTTACGGTTTGTGTGGAATATTCTTATATCCCACAGGCTGCAGATTAGCTGACGATGAATTCATGCCAGAGTTTTATGTTTTTGTTTTGATGACACAAACTAGTGTATTTTCACCACAGCAAACAGGAAAGGTTGTCTCAAGGTTCTCTCAAAGTTATAAACAAACGTTCTTCCAGTAACGTTAATAAAACGTTCATTTAAAGTCATCTGCCCTTGAATAACGTTCTCAAAACATCAACACAAAAAGCATTATTTACACATCATACATGGAATGTTTTTCTGAAACTTTTGAGGTGGATGTTTTCAAATGTTACTTGTTTCAGAGAACATTCAAAAGTAACGTTCCTATAATGTTTGAAGAATGATACCCATGAACATTCAGAAATAAAGTTTTCATAACTCCTAGGTGTTTTTTCAGACTGGTTCTGGTTCATCGTGTGTCTTTGCTGTCCTCTTGTGGCCGCTGTGTATCATTACAAGCATCGGATTCTGTTCTCATTAGTACTAGAGATCACAGTGATTTGAACAAACTCGAAGTATTAAACTCTGTGCGGCTCTAAACTTCTGTGTGATGAAATGATTCCTTGGCAGTCTCTGAATTATTGTGTGTTTAGAAGGGGTGTACTAATACCCTCATGTCACGATACTATATTATTGTGATACTCCAAGACTTATGATAAATGGTTAACAAAAAATTAACTGCTGATTAAAATTCTAAATTTGGTGTTAAATTGTGGGTGTAAATGAATAGTCTTGGACTTGGTGCTGAAACCCGAAGCACAGGACAATAGAGACACCAGAATAACAATATTCATGATTCTGAAGATGAAAATACAGAATTATTGTAGATGAATATGTTTGCACTCTTTCACTGACTAGATATATTTAAAATAATGTAGTCCACTTTTTACTGGTAACATCAGACATTTGACATCATCAGGACCCACAATTATTCCCCCATTGCATTATTATACATTATATTCAATGCTATATATAGTAGTTTAATGTAGTACTGACACTAAAACTCAGAAAACTTTTTTCTCATACAGTAATTTTTATTTTGGGTGAACTATACACGAGACATATTGTCACTCTCCACGATACATATTGTTGCATTTTTGTATTGCAGTATATTCCCAGACAGCAACATAGTGTCGCCCAGATCCGGCCAGAATCTGGTGCACGTGGAATCCACATGTACCAGACATGGTCCGGATCTGGGCCGACACTATGTTGCTGTCTGGGTTTTGACATGATATAGGGCCTTATCATACACCCGGCGCAATGTAAGTGTGTTTTGCTAGTTTCAGCCCGACGCCGTTTTCATTTTCACGTCCTGCGCCACGTTGTTAAAATAAACAAATAAAAATGTTGCTCCAAAGTCAATGGTGCAGTATTTTTTTTGTTATTTAAAGATCGCGTTAGTAATGTGCGCCTATAGGCGGGTCCACAACACGCAACACTTCGCGCACGAGCAGATCCGTTTTCCGCTTGCGAAACATTCCTCCATGTAAATAGCGAATCCGCCATGGCGCGAACACAACTGGCTTTTAACGGGAATGGGAGATGAGACCAGGCACGGCGTTATGGGTGGGCCTGACGGGCCTAGGCCCACCCACTTTTTAACAGGCCCACCCAAAACTTTTCTTCAAAAAGAAAAAAACTTTTAATATATTCTAAGTTTGTCAAGAATTATAAAAAAATAGCAATAAGCTCATCATTTGTGCTAAAATAGTCTAAATGTTTAGTTTTTAAAACAATTTTAAAAAGCTGTTATCTATTTTGATGTTTCTGCGCAAGTTCAGCATGTGGTTCGGGTTTGTTCCGATCAGAGCGCATTTCTGAATATTCCGCACCACTCGCTCATTCTGCAGGGTCGCTCGCTCAACCCAGAATTGCCTGCTGCCTGGCTCGAAAATATGCGGAATATGGGCTGCCTCCGACTATTTTTTTTTTCTAGTCGACTAGTAGTTTTTCATATAAAGCCATTCGTGGACAAATCGTAGGCTATATTATTTTAATTACTTAAACAGGATATGAGTGTTTACGTAATATAGCCACACTCAAGCGCACGACCGCACACATAAAGCTTGCCACAAAGAACCGGTAAAAGTAATGATTATGAATGTGTCTAAAATAGCAAGGAGACATTTAATTGTTTATTAATAAACTGGTGTTTTCTGTGTCGCTCCAAAGATGAAGTTGACGATGCGGACTCCCATTGAACGCCAGAGATGGATTGGAGATATGGATTACATAATCAGAGAGTAGCCTATTTCTTTTGGTTTTGAATATTTTCGTTTAAAAGTAGACATTTCAAACTTTCTATAATAGATAGCCTATATTTCTAAAATCTGTGAGGCACAAGCTGAGTTTCGGCGCCCTCCAGTTCACGTGCAATGCAAGTGATCGTGTTGGTGCCTTATTACATTGTCTGCTATATTCCTTCTCATTTATTAAATACAGGTAATTGGTTGATAAAACATTGATCAAAATTAAGATACGATTTATAAAAAACGAAAACCTTTTAAAAAGAGTCTTTCTACAAAAAAAAAAAAAAAAACCCTCAATGAAGTGGTCAAAATCATATGGAAGTTTGTTTCCGCCACTGAATAAAACATTTTAAAAGATAATTGCGACTTTTTATCTCACAATTGCGAGTTTATATCACGCAATTCTGACTTTATTTCTCAGAATTGCGAGATATAAAGTCAGAATTCTGACTTTTTTCTCGCAATTGCGACTTTATATCACGCAATTCTGACTTTATAACACATAGCCTAACACATAATTGCGAGTTTATATCTCGCAATTCTGACATCTTTTCTCAGAATTGTGAGATATAAACTCACAATTGTGAGATATAAAGTCCAATT
Organism: Scardinius erythrophthalmus; assembly: GCF_964197995.2. NCBI lineage: Eukaryota > Metazoa > Chordata > Actinopteri > Cypriniformes > Leuciscidae > Scardinius > Scardinius erythrophthalmus. Next base: position 1,051,544 of record NC_138228.1, read on the forward strand.
CTAAGGGGGGGGGGGGGGAGACGGACTTTTTTTTTTTTACCTTAGAATAGTTTATATCTCACAATTCTGACTTTATAACACGCAATTGCGACTTTATATCATGCAATTCTGACTTTATATCTCCCAAATGCGTATTATAAAGTCAGAATTGCGTGATATAAAGTTGCAATTGCGAGAAAAAAAGTCAGAATTCTGACTTTATAAGACGCAATTGCGACTTTATTTCACGCAATTCTGACTTTATATCTCGCAATTCTGAGAAATGAAGTCAGAATTGCGAGATGTAAACTCGCAATTGTGAGATAAAAAGTCGCAATTATCTTTTTTATTATTATTATTTTGTGGCGGAAACAAGCTTCCATAAAATCATGTCTTACCCACTCCATGTCACATCTTTCTCGGCGACCAGCGCCGTTGCTCGGAGGGCGCCAGCGCCTCTGCCTCACGAGTGGATGATAGCCCTGAAGACTCCTAGCAATGGTATACCTTTAGTGAAGTTATACCTTAAGAGTCTTCGTAGCGCACTAAGAGACAAAGCCAGGTATGATGCGTAATGGAGATTACAAAGCGCTCTTCTTTGGTCAGAACCATGGAGAGCGATCGCGAATAGTTCCGTCTTATGCACCGAAACTTTTTACAATGCAACAAAATATTCAAAGAGCATCAAGCTATTAAAATCTATATTATGTATACTCACAGATAATATAACAGTATATTAGTCAATAATTTTTATTAGGTTAAACAGTGATTGGATAACGTTTTTAATTTAAGGCCCACCCACAATTGGTCTGGCCCATCCAAAACTGGAATCCTGGCGCCGTGCCTGGATGAGACTCTGATTGGTGGTTTATTGCACATTACTCCCAAAACACACCCATTACTCATTAAGAGAATAGGGACGATCCTTTTAGACCAGCACCGGGAGCGCCGACCATTTTTAGTTTTCAGCGTGTGGGGGGCGGAGTCTCGCGGCACCAGAGGGTAATCTTGACGGCACTCGCAAGAAAATGGATAGAATATGGATAGTAGCTACATAATCAAATTCACAAATACTACACCATTTAAACATTATTCAAACACATAGGCTTCTGAGTTACTAAAACAATCTTTGTCAAAGAATACACATGTTTGTTCACAGTTTGAACGTTCTTGTTTCCATTTGTTTAATTTGAAGATCTGAGGTGAATTATCCACTGTTGCTTTTACAGCCTCAAAGCTGGAGCACTAAATGATATTCAGAGTCACATTACACGCTTTTAACATTAAATAAAGCACATAAACAGCGCCTGAGATTATCATCGCCACACTTTGTGTTTGTTGTTCCAGCGCGACGTCGCAGAAAAATAGAAACCGTTTCTATAATAGAATCGTCGCGTGTCGCCGTCGCGGCAGGTTAGGACAAACACTCTTGGAAAAGCATTAACATGGAAAATAACCTTTTATCGCGCGTCGCGGCGTCCCGTCGCATGTAGTTAGGACATGGTGTTAGATCCTTAAAATAGGGCCCTTAATGTTACACCCCTTGTGTTTCACTCTCTTCTGTCCGTGTGTCTCATGATGAACGTGTTTATGGTGTGTTTGCTCAGTGTCCAGTGATCAGGCCTGTGAGCTGAACTGTCGGGCCGTCGGCTTCAGGTTTTACGTCCGTCAGTCGGAGCGAGTCGTCGACGGGACTCCCTGTGGACACAACGAGACATCGGTGTGTGTGGCGGGAAAGTGTCAGGTAGGAATCAGGAATTTGCTGCATTATTGTTGTGCTTCCATACGTGATATTGCATTTATTAACGAGTATCATTGTTGCACAGTGCATACTGCTTCAGATAAAGCACACTAGTAGCTGCACTGCTGCATTGTAGGCTATGATTTGGGTTTGTAGTGTAGATCATTTACAGCTACACCTCCTACTGTAATCCCATCCTCATTACTGTGAGGCAAATACTGATATGATATTAAGTCTGTAAAGTATGCTATGATAGTGTTTGTTTTACTAAATTATGCTTTTGGCAACACTTCATTTTACAGTGTCTTTGTTGCACGTTGCATGCACAGTAAATTATGCATAATTACATGATGCAACTCACCCTAATCCAGCTTTTAATGTCGTTTATATGTCTATGTGGTGTTTTTAATATGCTTTAAGACACACCATGTGTAAATTCATAAGTCGACAGCATTGCTGAGTATTTCCTCCTTAAAACTGCAGTGAACCAAAGACAGTCTCAAACACACGCTTTGAAATCGCTGGTGTTTCTGACGTCACAAACTACCTTGTAACCAATCAGATCAACGTGTGATTGCCAACCAGTGGATCTCTGAGCTGAGTGAGTGAGTGGAGGCGGGGCTCATTTGCATATTCATAGAACTGTGTATACTTAATGAGACAAGGGTGTCGAGTTACATTCAAGATATTTTAAGACATGAAGAATATTTTTTCAAGAAGAAAACGTTTAAATATGTCATTTTGGTGATTTAAGATGTGTTTTAAGGGATAAAATGATTGACTACAGGGGGATGTTTGATTTTGACATTAAATATAATGAGTTTATATAAATATTTAAGACTTATAAATATATAAGTTTGATCCTAATTGAGTCTAACAGCATGTTAAAGGTGTTTTAGTCACATGTTGATAACAGCCGATCTCTGTTATTCAGACATGCTTTAATTACCCAGAGTTCAGAGCGTTCTGCATGCAAAGACGGTCAGACGCACAACAGTTGCCGAAGGATCTTTTGTGTTTGTGAGTGAATTAGCCACGCTCGAATCTGCCTGTCGTTCCAGCTGTGCTTTTTTCAGACATGTCACTTCAACAAATCCTGCAGAAACGAGATGTAACAGACGCCGGAATAACAAGCTGCACGTGCACATGTCAGACGCGACTGTCTGAGAAGGTTAAAGGGGTTGATTATGATTTCGCTTTTCTAACTTTAGTTAGAGTGTAATGTTGTGTTTTAGCATAAACAACATCTGCAAAGTTATTATGCTCAAAGTTACTATGCTCAAAGTTACTATGCTCAAAGTTACAAGCAAAGAGAGATATTTTCTTTTACAGAAATCGACTACAACAACGGCTGGTAGGGACTACAACGAGCTTCCTCCCGGGTCAATGACATCATTA